>NC_057807.1:213675263-213975263 GCF_018294505.1 Triticum aestivum | reverse complement strand
AAGAAGGATGTGCCTTTTGTTTGGGGTACCGCACAGGAAGAAGCCTTCACGATGTTGAAATATAGGTTGACACATGCTCCTTTACTCCAACTTCCTTATTTTAATAAGACATTTGAGCTTGAATGTGATGCTAGTGGAATTGGATTAGGAGGTGTGTTATTACAAGATGGCAAACCTATTGCATACTTTTCTAAAAAATTGAGTGGGCCTAGTCTGAATTATTCTACTTATGATAAAGAATTATATGCTCTTGTTCGGACTTTAGAAACAGGGCAACATTATTTATGGCCCAAAGAATTTGTTATACATTCTGATCATGAATCTTTGAAACATATTAAAAGTCAAGCTAAACTGAATCGTAGACATGCTAAATGGGTTGAATTCATTGAGACTTTCCCTTATGTCATTAAACACAAGAAGGGTAAAGAAAATGTTATTGCTGATGCATTGTCTCGTCGCTATACTATGCTTTCACAACTTGACTTCAAATTATTTGGTTTGGAGACCATCAAAGATCAATATGTGCATGATGCTGATTTTAAAGATGTATTGCAGAATTGTAAAGAAGGAAGAACATGGAACAAGTTCGTCATTAATGATGGATTTGTGTTCCGTGCTAACAAGCTATGCATTCCAGCTAGCTCCGTTCGTCTTTTGTTGTTGCAGGAGGCGCATGGAGGACGACTAATGGGACACTTTGGCATGAAGAAGACGGAGGGCGTACTTGCTGCACATTTCTTTTGGCCAAAGATGAGACGGGATGTTGAGCGCTTTATTGCTCGCTGCACTACATGTCAAAAAGCTAAGTCACGATTCAATCCTCATGGTGTATAGATGCCTTTGCATGTACCTAGTGTTCCTTGGGAGGATATATCCATGGACTTTGTTTTAGGTTTACCTCGAACAAAGAAGGGGAGGGATAGCATATTTGTTGTCGTGGATAGATTCTCGAAAATGGCACACTTTATACCATGTCATAAAAGCGATGATGCTGTTAATGTTGCTGATTGGTTCTTCCGTGAAATTATTCGCTTGCATGGTGTGCCAAATACTATTGTTTCCGGATCGTGATACTAAATTTCTTAGCCACTTTTGGAGATGTTTATGGGCTAAGTTGGGGACTAAACTGCTTTTTAGTACTACTTGTCACCCCCAAACTGATGGACAAACTGAAGTAGTCAATAGAACATTGTCTAATATGCTTAGGGCTATTTTGAAGAATAATAAGAAATTGTGGGAAGAATGCTTGCCTCATATTGAATTTGCTTATAATCGTTCATTGCATTCTACTACTAAGATGTGCCCTTTTGAAATTGTGTATGGTTTCCTACCTCGTGCACCTATTGATTTGTTGCCTCTTCCATCATCGGAGAAGGTTAATTTTGATGCTAAACAACGTGCTGAATTGATTTTGAAAAGGCATGAGTTAACTAAGGAAAACATTGAGCGTATGAATGCTAAATATAAACTTGCTGGAGATAATGGTAGAAAACATGTTGTGTTTGCACCTGGAGATCTTGTTTGGTTACATTTGCGTAAGGATAGATTTCCTGATTTGCGCAAATCAAAGCTAATGGCACATGTTGATGGTCCTTTTAAGGTGTTAGAGAAAATAAATGATAATGCATATAAACTTGAGCTGCCTATAGATTTTGGGGTTAGTCCCACTTTTAACATTGTAGATTTGAAGACTTATTTGGGTGAGGAAGATGAGCTTCCATCGAGGACGACTTCATTTCAAGAAGGCGAGGATGATGAGGACATCAATACCATTATTACACCCACAGCCCCTGCTACTATACATACTGGACCAATTACTAGAGCTTGCGCATGCCAATTAAATTACCAGGTACTTTTGTTTCTTGGTAATGATTCTAATGTTCATGAGAATATGATGCTGCCTAAATTGGATACATTTGTTTTGCTTACAAATGAAGGGCCTAGCTTGGAGAAGGATGAACATTGGAGCAAGAACAAACATGGAGATGATGGCATGCGCAAGGGGAACACGAACCGAGTTACAAGTGATGATTTCAGGACGTTGAAGCCACCATAATGAGTGCATGAAGCCTTGGACGAAATACACAAGATGCTACTTCATAACTTTTGTCTAGAGGCTATTCTAGGTGCTGCGTCACCTTATTATTGGGCCAGGCCCATCTATTTTCGAAATATTTGAGTATAGGTTGTTTTTAGAGTCCGTATGTGTGGGGAAACAAGAGATAGGGTTGGTTTCGGACCCCCTTCCCCAAGGGCCACGAAATTCCCCCCTCTTCCTCCATATATACAACCCTTAGGGTGTCGTTTAGACTTTGGGTTTTGTTTAAATTAAAGTTCACCATAGCTGCAACTTCGCGTACTTCGTTTGTGTTCAACGACCAGACAAAGGCGTCACAGAACCCCACCTTCATTAATAAAGCTTTCCTCTGTTATTCGCAATATCCAGATTGCAATCTTAGTTTCTTGCTTGTTCTTCGTTTGCTTGCAGGAAATAGACCCTCGTGGTCAGGTTGATCGTGCTCCGGCGTGGTCAATAACCTCTCAGAGTTGGTTTAGCGATTGCTAAGGCGCGACGTCCTCGCACGTTCGTAGTCGGATCGTCAAAGTCGACTTCCACCAAAACGATAGCCACCATCTCATCGAAAGACGGGACACCTTTGCCTCTATCACTTACACTTCACACGGATGGACTGTTTGCGATTAGCCACAACAAACTGAAACAGTTAGATAGATCAACGTGTGTGCGCTAGACGGGCACACACATTCTAATTAAAAGAAGCGTGCGCGATGGTAATAACGAGCGTGCACGGCTGTTGGAACAAGATGTGTGCTGACATTATTGCGGTGCACCCTATGGTGGAAACGCCACATACGCGGCCGAGAAGGCGTACGTGCCCACGTTACGCCTTCCGGGAATAGTGCCGCACTTATAATCGTCGGTAAATTTTGAGCCTGCGTCCAGTGACATTCCAAATTGCAAAATTGTTCACACCAATCAAAACCTAAACAGTTTCCCACTTAGGAGCGTATTAGTACTCGGTTATAAATACTACTACTCCAAGATGACTGCACATTCCTCCTCAACTCCTCATCCACAAAAACAAACAAGTCATTCATCATCATTCCCTTGCGTCAGCCATGGCCAGCGTGAGTTCTGGGTCGAGAGATTGCCACCAGGGAGATGCAATCTTAGAAGCGGAAGAACGACAGATGTCTCGCCTCGCCACGAACGCAGCTGCATGTCCCACCGCACGGCCGTAGTAGCACATAGGTCCCGCCGCGCCATCGACGCGGTAAACTAGTCCAGCCGCATCGTGGAAGCAGAAGAGATGTCCTGCCGCGCCGCGAATGCAGTAGAGATGTCCTCCCACGCCGCGGCTACCTGGGAAAATGTCTCACGGGCAGGCGAGGGACTCTTATAGGCGCATGCATGCAATCGTCCATAGCCAGATGGATCAGATCTCCGGCTGGGCAAGGTTGCAGGACGACATGAAAGCCTCTTTTGAACAGGCTACCCGCATCATCCCGCAACTAAATGAGAGCAATGCAAAGCTCCAGGCCGAGCGTGACCTGCTAAGGGCGAAGTCGTCGGAAGTGCAGAGCAGCAGGAGGAGACCATTGCCTTGTTGAAGAGGACCGGTGTCATCGTCGAGAATCTTATGGACGAGAATGCCATGCTGCGCATCGAGCGCAGAAGGCTGGTGGAGGAATCCGTGGATGCTGTCAAGCAGCATCTTGAGGACAAGAAAGAGCTCATCGCCGCTCGCCATGAAGACTAGTTCCCGCGGCCTGCAGCAACGCATCAAGAAAGTAGAGATCAATGAGCCAGATCGTTGTCTTCCTTCTTCTTTTGCCCTTGTGTATTTCAGGCGTTGCCGCATGTGGCTTTTTTTAATTATGTTCCTTTTTTGCGGGGATTTTAGTTATGTTCCTAAATATGTATGACAATTATTATCCACTGTCATCGTCCTTATATTCATCATGCTTGCTATAAGTCGCAGTCGATGCTACATAGGTCCGTCGGATCTTACATCAAAATCCGTGCAAAACTTTCTTTTCAGATTTTCGTTTTTCTCTCTTAAATCTCAGTCCAGTGAGACATATAGCCACGACATAGAACAGGGGCTCGGGCGCCATTAATGGAGACGTTGGGAGGGAGGTGCACCACGGGTAGAGTTCAAAGGGCTCTCTTCCTGATGAGCACGCGCAGGGGTCTGATCGCACGCCTCCTGTACTCAAATAGCTACCCCGCACGGCACCTCCTAGCCAATAAAAAAAGGGGATGCATGGCGGCACGTAATTGGTAAGTAGAACGCCCACGGTTTCAATAATACTTGTGTTTCCGATTTGTAACGTGATAGCACTTGTTCCAGAATGACTTTGTTGATTGTTAATTTGTGTGCCTTTGCAAATCGGACAGAAAAATTACCACAACATGTTGGTGCCATGTCATGACACCATGACAAGTTTCATGATTTTCAGGCGTGTTTTGGATTTACAGGAATTAAAAAACCAAGTTTCTCAATCTTTCCGGCTGAACCACGATGCCCACATTTTTGAATTTCATTCCCATTTCTTGCATGGGACCTATAAATTCACCCAAGGACACACATGTGATTTTTCAACCAACTTTGGTCCACTGGAGCATGTGATTGCAGTTCAAATTTGAATTATGCACATTAAATGCCCAGAAACTCAATTAATGTGTAAAAAGGCCAAACAAACCCGAAATAATTCCAAATTTTAGCATGATACTTCTATTTGGTCTAATATGCCTGTGTAAAAAAGTTAAGGCGGGAGAAGGCAGTGTACGTATGTCGTTTCGCACACGGAGGTGACATGTTCCATCTCGGAACCAAGAGCCTTCTTGAGGGAAGCTCCGGTTTGCGAGAAGCTTACACCAAAGCTTGTCCCAGTTCGGCCAAAAAAATTACTACAGCATGTTGGTGCCACGTCATGACACCATGCAAAGTTTCATGATTTTCAGGCGTGTTTTGGATTTACAGGAATTAAAAAAAAACAAGTTTCTCAATCTTTCCGGCCGAGCCATGACGCCTAGATGTTTGAATTTCATTCTCATTTCTTGCATGGGACCTAGAAATCACCCAATGGCACACTTGTGATTTTTCAACCAACTTTGGTGCACTAGAGCATGTGCTTGTAGTTCAAATTTAAATTATGCACATTAAATGCCCAGAAACTCAATTAATGTATAAAAAGGCCAAACGAACCCGAAGTAATTCCAAAATTTAGCATGATACTTCTATTTGGTCTAATCTGCCTGTGTAAAAAAAATTTAAGGCCGGAGAAGGCAGTGTACCAAACCATTCTTGTCGGTTACAGTATGTCGTTTCGCACACGGAGGTGACACGTTCCCTCTCGGAACCACAAGCCTTCTTGAGGGAAGTTGTCGGTGTCAAAACCGGCGGATCTCGGGTAGGGGGTCCCGAACTATGCGTCTAAGGCTAATGGTAACAGGAGGTGGGGGGCACAATGTTTACCCAGGTTCGGGCCCTCTCTATGGAGGTAATACCCTACTTCCTGCTTGATTGATCTTGATGAATATGAGTATTACAAGAGTTGATCTACCACGAGATCATAATGGCTAAACCCTAGAAGTCTAGCCTATGAGATTATGATCATTGTCCTACGGACTAAACCCTCCGGTTTATATAGACACTGGAGGGGCTAGGGTTACACAAAGTCGGTTACAGAGAAAGGAATCTACATATCCGAATCGCCAAGCTTGCCTTCCACGCAAAGGAGAATCCCATCCGGACATGGGACAAAGTCTTCTATCTTGTACCTTCATAGTCCAACAGTAAGGCCAAAGTATATAGTCCGACCGTCCGAGGACCCCCTAATCCAAGACTCCCTCAGTAGCCCCTAAACCAGGCTTCAATGACGATGAGTCCGGCGCAGATTGTCTTCGGCATTGCAAGGCGGGTTCCTTCTCCGAATACTTCAAAGTAAATTCCAAACACAAGAATCATGTCCGATTGTGCAAAACAAATACCACACACCATCGTAGGGAGTATAATATTTCACGAGTCCAATCCGCTGACAACTTTTCGTAGCGTGACATCATGCCACCACCTGGTCATTATTCAAACCGTTTTTTAGCCTGCCGCTCCGTATTTCGAGGTGTAGTTTCACTGGCACGTCTTGTCGAAGCAGAGATCGTGTCCCCTTATCACGGGATTCTCATCAATACAGGCATGGGTAACCCAACAGTGCCATCTGCACGGCGCTTGGGGAATAGGCGGATTTTAAGGCGAGCAGGGAGGCGCATAACTTGTGCTGCCTTTATAAGGGGATAAGGATTCATCCTTGTTCACCCACGCCTTCTCCTTCCTCTGCCCATCCATTCCCGAGCTCCAGCGCCCAAGCTCTAGCTTTCTCCGCCCAAAAAAGCACTCCAACCTTGTCCGGATCCAGAGTTGGAGGCAAGTGGATGGCCTCTTCTGTCAAGAAGAAGGACATCAAGGAGCTCGAAGTTGGTAATGATCCGATCTAAACATCTTATGCGTCTCCATACTGTTCCAAGAATCGTGACCGTTGGCATTTTTTCTACTATGTTTCAGAACAAGGTTGAATTACGCCACACACATGGAATGCTGCCCAGCTATATCTTTTTTTGTGCAGAAGTCACTTACAAGCATTTTCTATTATTTTTTTAAAATGTTTAGCTTGATTATATTAATTATTGAATAAATAAGTTATATCTTGTCCAATATGTGCATGTTATTTTTCTTTGATCCAAGCAAACTAATACCTCGAGATAGGCGTAGAAGTGGAAATCAAACATACCTCTCTGCGCTAAAATTGAGTGCGGCATCGTGCCTGGAGGCTGAATCATAGCATAGCATTCCCTCTATCTTGTCCGGACATAAGAGCTGCTTCATCGCTACCGACTTCCCGATGTACTTCCCCGGGACTGTATCACCGTAAAAAAATGGTGAACTTGCCACAAGGCTATGCTTGTGAGGCCAGATACTAAGGATATGGTCTTGCAGGTTATCGAACAAGGAAACCTCTAAAAAAGAACTCGGGATGCCATGCGGCTTGGTCACAGCCTACAAGTATGAATGAAGTCAAATACAAAAAAAAGAGGGGCACCCAAAAGTGCCTCTAGGGCACATGTCCATTCTTACATCAGAACTACTCCCTCCATCGCATAATATAAGAGCATTTTTACACTAGTGTAGTCTCAAAAATGCTCTTATATTATGGGACAGGGGGACTATTTGGTAAGGTCCTCTAGGTCACATCCGATGGCTACTTGGTTCGCCAGCTCCGCGACCCCCACAAAGAAGTCTGCTTCCCCGCAACCCTTGGCCACAGTTCTGGCGACCCCTGGAATGCAAGCATCATGTCGGAATACCTCGAGTCAAGACAAAATGACCCAATCCCATTCAAAGGAAGTTGATTCTTGCCACTTTGCAAGTTGATCAGGACATGCTTCCACGAGATCATGCCTGCGACATGCCGTTAAGAAGGGTCTCGGTGTCCTGCATCCTATGTTCAACAAACGAGGCTCGCAGCATGGCAAAGATCGCCGCAGAAGAAATATCTGGTTCAGAAACATCACAAGCAAAATTAAAAGGCATCAAAATACTCAGGAGACTTACATTGTGCAACCCTTTTCAATCCTTGAATGCAACCATGCCCGTCAGAAACATCGCAAGCCCGACGATTGGCCTCCCAGAGGAGCTCAACCTCTGCAAGCTGGCTCACAATCCTTTGAGGTGTCAAGTGCATTCTGGCCATCCGCTACCTCCTAACGAAGAGCATCTTCTGCTTGACATAGTTCACCAACCATGAAACAGAAGTTCCCAGCTAGTTTCCGATTGGACTTTACCGCATTCTTCATCATGGGAATCAATCCCGGTAGGAACATACTTCTTTGGTAGAGGCATCTGTTGTGTCCAACATCTTTGGCTTCGCCAAGCAGAATATAGTCTTTATAGTACTGCTTCTCCACTACGTTGAGGAAACAAACCACAGGTTGTTAGGCTAACAGACTGACAAGATGGATCATGGCATTTTCGGATGAGGAACTTACAAATATTACTCAAAATGGTAGCTTCAAGCCCGACATTTCTCTACTTTTCTTCAGCTCTGTGACAGCCTGGTTTTTGCCTCCTTTCCTTTTTCTGATTTTTATTGCCATTTGATTTGAATTTGGGTTTTGAATCAATCAGTCGGACTTAAACACTTGGGCACACCTTTGATTTTCACCCAAGTGTCCCCTCTCCATCTCAAGCCATTGTTTTCCTCACTGATATATCCCAAAATGATCCTAGGAATATTTTTCATAAGTGAAAAATATTCATTTTCTCTTCAAAACCCCATTTCAGCAACATATGCTCCAAAGCAACCCCTACTTTCTTTGCTCACAAAAACCTAAGAAAATTCCCAAATATTCTTTGAACCCTAGGGCACCTCCCTGAGCAAAAATATTGCATCACTTTTTGTAATATTTTTGCTACAGAAAATCATTTCTGTTCTGAATAGAATAGGCACTTTACACAACAAGTATACTTTTCCTTGATCCAATGAGGCTGTTTTTTCTTGAGCTTCATTAACTTCCTAAGAGACTGCAAAACCCCAAAGCTCAGCCCTCAACTCTTACTGGATCACTCACAGTTAACCTCACAAGTTACTGTCCAGAAACTTACCATGAAGTAAGCCACGCACACACAACTCCTGGGTTCAACTCAAAGTGTTGGAACCACTCAAACCACCAAGGACTACACGCCAGACATGAAGTTTAAGCTTAGTGTGGCCTAATGTCATAGTTCACGTGGTGACCGCGTTCATCCAGGCATGCTGGCATGCAGCCGACGTGCTCTACAACGCGCTCGAGCCGCTGTTGAGCTCGTGCTCGCTTGCCCAACCGCCGCGCCTTGCCAAACTTCGCCACGGTCATCGTCCCGACTCCCTTAACTCCTCACTGGCGCTTGCCGACGCTGGAGCTCACCGTAGCGAGCATGGGCACGGCACGGCCAAGCGAACAGTGCGCCCGTGCTACTGTGTTTGTCGCCATTTTCGCTCATGTGCTCGTCGCCGTCCTCCCACAGTGCCCCTGTGAGCTGCGTCGCCTTCTCCCCCTCTCGCCGATGATGTTCGCCGTCGGGCGCCGTGTCCACAAGCCCTCCGACGGAGCCCGATCCCCTCTCCTCGCTCGCCTATAAATACAGCCACACCCAGCCTCCTCGAGCATCACCACCCACTCCCTCAACCTCCACAAGCTCGTAGTTAAGCCGCAGCCCGGCCGGGTAGGCCTCTGGCAGCCGCCCGACCCGAGCTCGCCGGCAGTTCTTGGTATCCCCTCCTCCTCACTCCAGTGCCTCCCGAGCTCGATCCACTTCCCAGGTGACTTGCTGATGGTTCACTGGTGTCGTCCGACCCCGCTGGAGCCCCTGGTGCAGCCCCACGTCGCCATCGTCTCCAACTCCGGCGACCTCTGCTTCCTGCCGCCGCTGGAGAGGCTAGTTCCAACCCCGTCCGACCACCCCTAGCCAAATTACGGGTACGGGCAAGTGCGCCTCGATCCCCTCTCTCTTTTTATCCCTCTGGATATGGCCGCCGACCTCTCCTCGCCGGAGAAACGCCGGCGCATCACCGCCCCGCCTCTGTTTATCTTCCCCTCTCCCTAAACCTGATAGTGGTGGCCCACTGTCAGCCACCCAGCCCCGCAGCCGAAGCAGTACATGCTGGCGTGGCGCTGAAGTGATCCCCTGGTCATTTTCCAAATTTTACAGAAACTTCAAATGGCCATAACTTTTTAACCACAAGTCATAATGAGTTGATTCTTTTTGCATTGTGTTCTTACTGAGAAGATCTAGCAGCACACCAAAAATGAGATTTTCTCTTCGGTCTAGATTTTCTGGTAATTTTCAGAAGTGTTCTTGATATTTTCTTTTTGTCATTTTAATTGTTTTCAGAAGGAGAAGCTTGTCTTGAAGAGACCCAGGAGGAGTGTGAAGCTCCTCTGAACTAAGGCGAGCCACACCAACATTTTCATGGTGTCATTGCAATATTCATGATTTTTCCAACTTGAAAATAAGTTATTTCTTGCATATAATTATTTAATAAATAATGCTTGTGTTAGTTATTTTGTCATGGGTAAAATGCTTAGTTTACAGAAGTGAGTACCTAGACTAGTGTGATCTAGCATGAGTAGTTTGCCTATGTGATGTATTACTAGCATCGGTATTATTTTCTTATGTGAAGGCTTGTTCTTATGAAAATGATGAGTGCTAATAACCAGTGACAAAGAATCAGTAAAGTCTAGTGAAGATTTGTGCAAGCAGAAATTTTGATGATGTTGATCTGTTTATTCTGAGTGATATGTGATGCATGTCGTATGGTTGCATGATCATGGCATATGGTGACTCGAGAATTTTTATATCAAGTTAAACTTGATGTTAATCGAACTTGAACATAAAGTTGATCGAGTCATGGTGCCACTGAATCAAGTTTTTCCTAGTGCAACCACATTTGCCTTTATGGGAAGGCCTTTAGTCGATCCATTGTCATGCCTCTGGTCGGTGCCTTCAACGGGGGAAGGTTACGGGTGTGCGGTACCCTGGCCCGGTAAGCAGACATAACCTTGTGTGCCCGTTGTTGTTGAGATAGTACCTTGTCCCCGTTTGGGACCGTTTGAGTTTTGCCACGACGGTGGCCGTTGATGCCTTTGGTAGGCACGGGGCCACCCATGACTTAGCCTAGTGGGGAGTTAGTCGGAATGGCCGAGAGAGTGTCATGGCAATGGGGGAGTTCCGCCGGAATGTCGTTGGTCCACCTGAATGGGAGTGCGAGGCCATGGATTCCGTGGTGTGGGTATAGCATGCTACCTCTACAGAGTGTATTTAATCTATCGATAGCCGTGTCCTCGGTTACGGACACAACTCATGAGTAAGTCACACCATGGATCAACATTAATAAATAATCTTGCACACTAAGTTATTTGTTTGGCACTGGTTATGTGATGATGAGATCAGTGAGACTGATGTTGTGGAAACCAAAGTGTTGGTTTTGATTGTGATCCGGGAGTGATCACCGTTTGGTTATGAGGTAACCCGTTGGTAAGAGAGTCCGAGGGACTCGGTGCACCAGTTTGGTTGCACGGCATGAGTATTTTTCTTTCACCTGCATTTAACTTGATTAAATGTCATGATATTGTTTGCCATTATGTTTATGCTTGTTGTGAGCTTGCAAGTACATTCAATGTACTGACCTGGCGTGTTATGCCAGCTTTCAGGAAAGTCTAACCGGATCAGAGTGCTGCCGTATCTATATCGTGTCCACATCGGTGTCCCTGTGCTATGGAGTCCCGCTTCGTCGCTGTTCCACTCCCGTGTAGTTGCCATAATCGAGGACCCTTTATGTTCACTAAATAATGTACATATTGTTCGGCCATACCTGTGTGCCGCTTGGCCTCGCTACTTGATGTATAATCGAACTATGTTCCGCTAGTATCAATAAAGCAGTTGTTTTCTGTACCAAGATGTTGTGTGTTGCCAGAAGACGTGATCTCTGGGCTGGCAATGCAAGGTAAACCGGTTGCTCTGAGCCGGGGTGCCACAAGCTCACACGTGTTGGACCTCCAATGGCGCAACCTCCAGTGAACCTTTTGTTGATGCAAAGCTTGCGGCAAGCAAAGTACCACAATGAGGGAGGAACAAGATCCAACAAGGATAGGTGAAGGGGGCCTGGGGCTACACGATGACTAGCCCCAAATAAGTGTTGGGGAACGTAGCAGAAATTCAAAAAATTTCCTACGTAACACCAAGATCTATCTATGGAGAGACCAGCAACGAGTAGAAAGGGGAGTGCATCTACATACCCTTGTAGATCGCTAAGCGGAAGCGTTCAAGTGAACGGGGTTGATGGAGTCGTACTCGTCGTGATTCAGACCACCGATGATCCTAGTGCCGAACGGACGGCACCTCCGCGTTCAACACACGTACAGCCCGGTGACGTCTCCCACGCCTTGATCCAGCAAGGAGAGAGGGAGAGGTTGAGGAAGACTCCATCCAACAGCAGCACAACGGTGTGGTGGTGGTGGAGGAGCGTGGCAATCCCGCAGGGCTTCGCCAAGCACTATGGGAGAAGAGGAGTAGGGAGAGAGGTAGGGCTGCACCAAGAGGGAGAGTTTCTCATGTGTATGGCAGCCCCAAACCTCATCTATATATAGGGGGAAGGGGGGGATGCGCCCCCTTTAGGGTTTCCCACCCCCAAGGGGTGCGGCCAGCCCTAGATGGCAAAGGGGAGGCGGCCAAGAGGGGAGAGGAGAGGGAGGCGCACCAATATGGGCCTTAAGGACATATTGTGGTCTATGTATTCACACGTGTATTACGATTTCCGGATAATACAGTTATAGCATGAACAAAAGACTATTATCATGAACAAAGAAATATAATAATAACTTATTTATTATTGCCTCTAGGGCATATTTCCAACAGTCTCCCACTTGCACTAGAGTCAATAATATAGTTCACATCGCCATGTGATTAACACTCACAGGTCACATCGCCATGTGACTAATACCCAAGAGTTTACTAGAGTCAGTAGTCTAGTTCACATCACTATGTGATTAACACTTAATGAGTTTTATGTTTGATCATGTTGCTTGTGAGAGAGGTTTTAGTCAGCGGGTCTGAACCTTTCAGATCCGTGTGTGCTTTACAAATCTCTATGTCATCTCCTAGATGCAGCTACCACGCTCTATTTGGAGCTGTTCCAAATAACTGTTCTACTTGGAGCTAGTCTAAATTGTTGCTCCATTATATGTATCC
Organism: Triticum aestivum; assembly: GCF_018294505.1. Lineage (NCBI taxonomy): Eukaryota > Viridiplantae > Streptophyta > Magnoliopsida > Poales > Poaceae > Triticum > Triticum aestivum. The sequence goes on along the minus strand of NC_057807.1, from coordinate 213,962,457 downwards.
GGTATCTCTACTTAGAGCTATCTGGATAGGTGTTAAGCTTGCATCGACGTAACCTTTACGACGAACTCTTTTACCACCTCCATAATCGAGAAAATTTCTTAGTCCACTAGTTACTAAGGATAACTTTGACCGCTGTCCTGTGAGCCATTCTTGGATCACTCTTGTACCCCTTGACTGACTCATGGCAAGGCACACTTCAGGTGCGGTACACAGCATAGCATACTGAAGAGCCTACGTCTTAAGCATAGGGGACGACCTTCGTCCTTTCTCTCTATTCTGCCGTGGTCGAGCTTTAAGTCTTAACTTCGTACCTTACAACTCAGGCAAGAACTCCTTCTTTGACTGGTCCATCTTGAACACCTTCAAGATCATGTCAAGGTATGTGCTCATTTGAAAGTATTATTAAGCATTTTGATCTATCCTTATAGATCTTGATGCTCAATGTTCAAGTAGCTTAATCCAGGCTTTCCATTGAAAAACACTTTCAAAATAACCCTATATGCTTTCCAGAAATTCTACATCATTTCTGATCAACAATATGTCAACAACATATACTCATCAGAAATTCTACAGTGCTCCCACTCACTTCTTTGGAAATACAAGTTTCTCATAAACTTTGTACAAACCCAAAATTTTTGATCATCATCAAAGCATACATTCCAACTCCGAGATGCTCACTCCAGTCCTTAGAAGGATTGCTGGAGCTTTGCATACTTATTAGCATCTTTCGGGATTGACAAAACCTTCCGGTTGTATCACATACAACCTTTCCTCATTAAAATCGTCGAGGAAACAATGTTTTGACATCCTATCTGCAAGATTTCATAAATAATGCAGTAATCGCTAATATAATTCCAACAGACTCTTAGCATCGCTACGAGTGAGAAAATCTCATCGTAGTCAACTCCTTGAACTTGTCGGAAAACATCTTAACGACAAGTCGAGCTTTCTTAATGGTGACATTTACCATCATTGTCCGTCTTCCTTTTGAAATCCATCTGTACTCATTAGCCTTACGACCATCGAGTCGTTCTGCCAAAGTCTACACTTTGTTTTCATACATGGATCCTCTCTCGGATTTTATGGCCTCAAGCCATTTATCGGAATCCGGGCCCACCATCGCTTCTCCATAGCTCGTAGGTTCATTGTTGTCTAGCAACATGACCTTCAAGACAGGATTACGTACCACTCTGAAGTAGTACGCATCCTTGTCATCCTACGAGGTTTGGGAGTGACTTGATCCGAAGTTTCATGATCAATATCATAAGCTTCCACTTCAATTGGTGTAGGTGCCACAGGAACAACTCCCTGTGCCCTGTCACACACTAGTTGAAGAGACGGTTCAATAACCTCATCAAGTCTCCACCATCCTCCCACTCAATTCTTTCGAGAGAAACTTTTCCTCGAGAAAGGACCCGATTCTAGAAACAATCCATATTGCTTTCGGATCTGAATTAGGAGGTATACCCAACTGTTTTGGGTTTCCTATGAAGATACATTTTATCCGCTTTGGGTTCGAGCTTATCAACCTGAAACTTTTTCATATAAGCGTCGCAGCCCCAAACTTTTAAGAAACGACAACTTAGGTTTCTCTAAACCATAATTCATACGGTGTCATCTCATCGGAATTACGTGGTGCCCTATTTAAAGTGAATGTGGTTGTCTCTAATGCCTAACCCATGAACGATAGTGGTAATTCGATAAGAGACATCATGGTACGCACCATATCCAATAGGGTGCAACTATGATGTTCGGACACACCATCACATTATGGTGTTCCAGGCGGTATTAATTGCGAAACAATTTCCACAATGTCTTAATTGTGTGCCAAAACTCGTAACTCAGATATTCATCTCTATGATCATATCATAGACATTTTATCCTCTTGTCACAATGATCTGCTACTTCACTCTGAAATTACTTGAACCATTCAATAATTCAGACTTGTGTTTCATCAAGTAAATATACTCAACATTTACTCGAATCATCTGTGAAGTAAGAACATAATGATATTCACTGCATGCCTCAGCACTCATTCGGCTGCACACATCAAAATGTGTTACTTCCAACAAGTTGCTATCTTGTTCCATCTTACTGAAAATGAGGCTTTTCAGTCATCTTGCCCATGTGGTATGATTTGCATATCTCAAGTGATTCAAAATCAAGTGAGTCCGAACGATCCATTTGCATGGAGTTTCTTCATGCATATACACCAATAGACATGGTTCGCATGTCTCAAACTTTTCAAAAACGAGTGAGTCCAAAGATCCATCAACATGGAGCTTCTTCATGCGTTTTATACCATTATGACTTACATGGCAGTGCCACAAGTAAGTGGTACTATCATTACTATCTTATATCTTTTGGCATGAAAATGTGTATCACTACGACCGAGATTCAATAAACCATTGCTTTAGGTGCAAGACCATTGAAGGTATTATTCAAAAATAGAGTAACCATTATTCTCCTTAAATGAATAACCGTATTGCGATAGACATAATCCAATCATGTCTGTGCTCAACGCAAACACCAATCTCAGTGGTAGAGGGAGCGTGCGATGCTTGATCATATCAACCTTGGAAACACTTCCAACATATATCGTCAGCTCACCTTTAGCTAGTCTCCGTTTATTCCGTAGCTTTTATTTCGAGTTACTAACACTTAGCAACCGAACCGGTATCCAATACCCTGGTGCTACTAGGAGTACTAGTAAAGTACACATTAACATAATGTATATCCAATATACTTCTATCGACCTTGCCAGCCTTCTCATCTACCAAGTATCTAGGGTAATGCTGCTCCAGTGGTTGTTCCCCTTATTACAGAAGCACTTAGTCTCGGGTTTGGGTTCAACCTTGGGTTTCTTCACTAGAGCAGCAGCTGAATTGCCGTTTCATGAAGTATCCCTTTGTTCCCTTGCCCTTCTTGAAACTAGTGGTTTCACCAACCATCAACAATTGATGCTCCTTCTTGATTTCTACTTTCGCGGTGTCAAACATCATGAATATTTCAAGGATCATCATATCTTTCCCTGATATGTTATAGTTAATCTCGAAGCTCTAGCAGCTTGGTGGCAATGACTTTGGGGAAACATCACTATCTCATCTGGAGGATCAACTCCCACTCGATTCAAGTGATTGTTGTGCTCAGACAATCTGAGCACAAGCTCAACGATTGAGCTTTTCTCCCTTAGTTTGCAGGCTAAGAAAATCGTCGGAGGTCTTATACCTCTTGACGTGGGCACGAGCCTGAAATCCCAATTTCAGCCCTCGAAACATCTCATATGTTCCGCGACGTTTCGAAAACGTCTTTGGTGCCTCTACTTAAACCATTTAATTGAACTATCACGTAGTTATCAAAACGTGTATGTCCGATGTTCGCAACATCGACAAACGACGTTGGGGTTCAGCACACTGAGCGGTGCATTAAGGACATAAGCTTTCTACTGATCGCATAATCGCTACTATAAACTTTCAACTATATTTTCTCTAGGAACATATCTAAACAGTGGAACTAAAGCGCGAGCTTACGACATAATTTGCAAAAGGTCTTTTGACTATGTTCAGGATAATTAAGTTCATCTTATGAACTCCCACTTAGATAGACATCCCTCTGGTCATCTAAGTGATCACATGATCCGAGTCAACTAGGCCGTGTCCGATCATCACGTGAGACGGACTAGTCATCATCGGTGAACATCTTCATGTTGATCGTATCTACCATACGACTCATGCTCGACCTTTCGGTCTCCGTGTTCCGAGGCCATGTCTGCACATGCTAGGCTCGTCAAGTTAACCCTAAGTGTTTTCGCTGTGTAAAACTGTCTTACACCCGTTGTATGTGAACGTAAGAATCCATCACACCCGATCATCACGTGGTGCTTAGAAGCGACGAACTGTAGCAACGGTGCACAGTTAGGGGAGAACACTTCTTGAAATTTTGTAAGGGATCATCTTATTTACTACCGTCGTCCTAAGCAAACAAGATGCATAAACATGATAAACATCACATGCAATCAAATAGTGACATGATATGGCCAATATCATTTTGCTCCTTTTGATCTTCATCTTCGGGGCCATGATCATCATCGTCACCGGCACGACACCATGATCTCCATCATCATGATCTCCATCATCGTGTCTTCATGAAGTTGTCACGCCAACGACTACTTCTACTTCTATGACTAACGCGTTTAGCAATAAAGTAAACTAGTTTACATTGCGTTCTTCAATGACACGTAGGTCATACAATAAATAAAGACAACTCCTATGGCTCCTGCCGGTTGTCATACTCATCGACATGCAAGTCGTGAATCCTATTACAAGAACATGATCAATCTCATACATCACATATCATTCATCACATTCTTCTTGGCCATATCACATCACATAGCATACCCTGCAAAAACAAGTTAGACGTCCTCTAATTGTTGTTGCATGTTTTACGTGGCTGCTATGGGTTTCTAGGAAGAACGTTTCTTACCTACGCAAGACCACAACGTGATATGCCAATTGCTATTTACCCTTCATAAGGACCCTTTTCATCGAATCCGTTCCGACTAAAGTGGGAGAGACTGGCACCCGCTAGCCACCTTATGCACCAAGTGCATGTCAATCGGTGGAACCTGTCTCACGTAAGAGTACGTGTAAGGTCGGTCCGGGCCGCTTCATCCCACAATACCGTCGAAACAAGATTGGACTAGTAACGGTAAGCATATTGAACAACATCAACGCCCACAACTACTTTGTGTTCTACTCGTGCAAAGAATCTACGCAATAGACCTAGCTCATGATGCCACTGTTGGGGAACGTAGCAGAAATTCAAAAATTTTCCTACGTAACACCAAGATCTATCTATGGAGAGACCAGCAACGAGTAGAAAGGGGAGTGCATCTACATACCCTTGTAGATCGCTAAGCGGAAGCGTTCAAGTGAACGGGGTTGATGGAGTCGTACTCGTCGTGATTCAGATCACCGATGATCCTAGTGCCGAACGGACGACACCTCCGCGTTCAACACACGTACAGCCCGGTGACGTCTCCCACGCCTAGATCCAGCAAGGAGAGAGGGAGAGGTTGAGGAAGACTCCATCCAACAGCAGCACAACGGCGTGGTGGTGGTGGAGGAGTGTGGCAACCCCGCAGGGCTTCGCCAAGCACTATGGGAGAAGAGGAGTAGGGAGAGAGGTAGGGCTGCACCAAGAGGGAGAGTTTCTCATGTGTATGGCAGCCCCAAACCTCATCTATATATAGGGGGAAGGGGGGGCCGCGCCCCCTTTAGGGTTTCCCACCCCCAAGGGGTGCGGCCAGCCCTAGATGGCAAAGGGGAGGCGGCCAAGAGGGGAGAGGAGAGGGAGGCGCACCAATATGGGCCTTAAGGCCCATCTGGACTAGGGTTTGCCCCCTCCCACTCTCCCTTGCGCCTTGGCCCCCTTGTGGGGGGCGCACCAGCCCTCCTAGGGGCTGGTCCCCTCCCACACTTGGCCCACGCAACCTTCTGGGGCAGGTGGCCCCACTTGGTGGACCCCCGGGACCCTCCCGGTGGTCCCGGTACATTACCGATATCGCCCGAAACTTTTTCGGTGACCAAAACAGGACTTCCCATATATAAATCTTTACCTCCGGACCATTCCGGAACTCCTCGTGACGTCCGGGATCTCATCCGGGACTCCGAACAACATTCGGTAACCACATACAAACTTCCTTTATAACCCTAGCGTCATCGAACCTTAAGTGTGTAGACCCTACGGGTTCGGGAGACATGTAGACATGACCGAGACGTTCTCCGGTCAATAACCAACAGCGGGATCTGGATACCCATGTTGGCTCCCACATGTTCCACGATGATCTCATCGGATGAACCACGATGTCAAGGACTCAATCGATCCCGTATACAATTCCCTTTGTCTAGCGGTATTTTACTTGCCCGAGATTCGATCGTCGGTATACCGATACCTTGTTCAATCTCGTTACCGGCAAGTCACTTTACTCGTTCCGTAACACATCATCCCGTGATCAACTCCTTGGTCACATTGCGCATATGATGATGTCCTACCGAGTGGTCCCAGAGATACCTCTCCGTTTACACGGAGTGACAAATCCCAGTCTCGATCCGCATAAAACAATAGATACTTTCGGAGATACCTGTAGTGCACCTTTATAGTCACCCAGTTACGTTGTGACGTTTGATACACCCAAAGCACTCCTACGGTATCCAGGAGTTACACGATCTCATGGTCAAAGGAAGAGATACTTGACATTGGCAAAGCTCTAGCAAACGAACTACACGATCTTTGTGCTATGCTTAGGATTGGGTCTTGTCCATCACATCATTCTCCTAATGATGTGATCCCGTTATCAACGACATCCAATGTCCATAGCCAGGAAACCATGACTATCTGTTGATCACAACGAGCTAGTCAACTAGAGGCTCACTAGGGTCATATTGTGGTCTATGTATTCACACGTGTATTACGATTTCCGGATAATACAGTTATAGCATGAATAAAATACTATTATCATGAACAAAGAAATATAATAATAACTTATTTATTATTGCCTCTAGGGCATATTTCCAACAATAAGAGACCCCTACAAAAGACGAAGGAAAAAAAGAACCTCAAACCCGATCCTCCAATGACTCAAGCTTGAGGCTCGGGGGATACTAGGTGCATACGATTTGTTACCACAAAGGACCCTACAAAAGACAAACTTACACAAGGAACTCACATGCATTCTGAGATGAATAGCCTCTTCTAGCCGTTGCAGCAACCTGGTGAGGGCTTGGGCACAAGTTTGTCTCTCCCTCAACACCATCTTGCTCAGTCCAACTACCCTTAGAGAGTCAGGCAGAACATGCTGACGATGAAGCCATAGGCCCAACCTTGGTCGACAAGGATGGAGCGTCCTCAGACGTGGAGACCTCGACACCTTCCACAAACTCATGATGGCCGATGTCCATAGCCTGCGACATGATTTCTCCCTCCTCGACCTCAACAATGACTGATATCTCTTTCGGCCATGATGCAACATAATTAGGTGTCATGTGTGGTTTCGAAGCCCTAATGGGTTCCCCAATGCATGATAGCTGATCTCCTTGAGCTTTAGATCAATGGAAGTCGGATAATGGTACAGCGGCAGTATGAACGGAGGAGTCAACGCTTGTGGAGATTTATCACCCTTCAACTTCTTTCATGCAAGTCTACAATGTGTGGTTAAGGCTATCAAATAGACCAAAGAAAATATCAAGGGCCAAGTCCAGTAAACAACAACATTTACATACCCGCGGGACAGCTTGCGTGCCTCAACCTGGGGACCCTCGAATCAAAACTCTGGGAAGTGAAGTCCTAACTGCCGGTGGCATTACCTCCTCACCAATCTTCGGAGAAGGGCTCGTCGTAGCCTTCTTTTGAGCGTCCCCATACTCTGCTCCCAGTGTTGAGTTGGGAAGTGCGCCTCCACAACTCGCTGCCTCTTCGCAGATGACAAGGCTCGAGGGCAAGCCACGCCATTGCTTGTCCCACCTTCAGAGCTGGATGTTGGGGAACGTAGTAATTTCAAAAAAATTCCTACGCACACACACGATCATGGTGATGCATAGCAACGAGAGGGGAGAGTGATGTCCACGTACCCTCGTAGATCGTAAGCGGAAGCGTTATGACAACGCGGTTGATGTAGTCGTACGTCTTCACGATCCGACCGATCCAAGTACCGAACATACGGCACCTCCGTGTTCTGCACACGTTCAGCTCGATGACGATCCCCGGACTCCGATCCAGTAGGGTGTCGGGGAAGAGTTCCGTCAGCATGATGGCGTGGTGACGATGATGATGTTCTACCGACGTAGGAATTCGCCTAAGCACCGCTACGATATGACCGAGGTGGAATATGGTGGAGGGGGGCACCGCACACGGCTAAGGAACGATCACGAAGATCAACTTGTGTGTTCTAGGGTGCCCCCCTGCCCCGTATATAAAGGAGGGAGGGGGAGGTGCGGCCGGCCCTCGAGGGGTGCGCCTGGAGGAGTCCTACTCCCACTGGGAGTAGGACTCCCCCCTCTTGCCTTCGTGGAGAAGGAAAGGGGGGAGGGGAAAGAGGAAAGGGGGGAGCCCCCCCCCCTTCCTTGTCCTATTCGGACTAGGGGAGGAGGGGGCGCGCGGCCTGCCTTGGCCGGACCTCCTCTTCTCCCTCATGGCCCATTAAGGCCCATTAACCCCCGGGAGGGTTCCGGTAACCCTCCGGTGTTCCGGTAAAATCTCGATTTCACCCGGAATCATTCCGATATCCAAATATAGGCTTCCAGTATATCAATCTTTATGTCTCTACCATTCCGAGACTCCTTGTCATGTCCGTGATCACATCCGGGACTCCGAACAACCTTCGGTACATCAAAACTTATAAACTCATAATAAAACTGTCATCGTAACGTTAAGCGTGCGGACCCTACGGGTTCAAGAACTATGTATACATGACCTAGAACTGTTTCCGGAAAATAACCAATAGTGGAACCTGGATGTTCATATTAGCTCCTACATATTCTGCGAAGATCTTTATCGGTCAAACCGCATAAAAACATACGTTGTTCCCTTTTGTCATCGGTATGTTACTTGCCCGAGATTCGATCGTCGGTATCCAATACCTAGTTCAATCTTGTTACCGGCAAGTCTCTTTACTCGTTCCGTAATACATCATCCCAAAACTAACTCATTAGTTACAATGCTTGCAAGGCTTAACTGATGTGTATTACCGAGAGGGCCCAGAGATACCTCTCCGACAATCGGAGTGACAAAACCTAGTCTCGAATTACGCCAACCCAACATGTACCTTCGGAGACACCTGTAGAGCACCTTTATAATCACCCAGTTACGTTGTGACGTTTGGTAGCACACAAAGTGTCCCTCCGGTAAATGGGAGTTGCATAATCTCATAGTTGTAGGAACTTTGTATAAGTCATGAAGAAAGCAATAGCAACATACTAAACGATCAAGTGCTAGGCTAACGGAATGGGTCAAGTCAATCACATCATTATCCTAATGATGTGATCCCGTTAATCAAATGACAACACATGTCTATGGTTAGGAAACATAACCATCTTTGATTAATGAGCTAGTCAAGTAGAGGCATACTAGTGACTTTATGTTTGTCTATGTATTCACACATGTATCATGTTTCCGGATAATACAATTCTAGCATGAATAATAAACATTTATCATGATATGAGGAAATAAATAATAAATTTATTATTGCCTCTAGGGCATATTTCCTTCAGTCTCCCACTTGCACTAGAGTCAATAATCTAGATTACATAGTAATGATTCTAACACCCATGGAGTCTTAGTGCTGATCATGTTTTGCTCGTGGAAGAGGCTTAGTCAACGGGTCTGCAATATTCAAATCCGTATGTATCTTACAAATCTCTATGTCTCCCACCTGGACTTGGTCCCGGATGGAATTGAAGCGTCTCTTGATGTGCTTGGTCCTCTTGTGAAATCTGGATTCCTTTGCCAAGGCAATTGCACCAGTATTGTCACAGAAGATCTTCATTGGTCCCGATGCACTAGGTATGACACCTAGATCGGAAATGAGCTCCTTCATCCAGACTCCTTCATTTGCTTCTTCCGAAGCAGCTATGTACTCCGCTTCGCATGTAGATCCCGCTACGACGCTTTGTTTAGAACTGCACCAACTTACAGCTCCACCGTTTAATATAAATACGTATCCGGTTTGCGATTTAGAATCGTCCGGATCAGTGTCAAAGCTTGCATCGACGTAACCCTTTACGACAAGCTCTTTGTCACCTCCATAAACGAGAAACATATCCTTAGTACTTTTCAGGTATTTCAGGATATTCTTGACCGTTGTCCAGTGATCCACTCCTGGATTACTTTGGTACCTCCCTGCTAAACTAATAGCAAGGCACACATCAGGTCTGGTACATAGCATTGCATACATGATAGAGCCTATGGCTGAAGCATAGGGAACTCCTTTCATTTTCTCTCTATCTTCTGCAGTGGTCGGGCATTGAGTCTGACTCAACTTTATACCTTGTAATACAGGCAAGAACCCTTTCTTTGCCTGATCCATATTGAACTTTTTCAAAACTTTATCAAGGTATGTGCATTGTGAAAGTCCAATCAAGCGTCTTGATCTATCTCTATAGATCTTGATGCCCAATATGTAAGCAGCTTCACCGAGGTCTTTCATTGAATTTTTTTATTCAAGTATCCTTTTATGCTATCCAGAAATTCTATATCATTTCCAATCAACAATATGTCGTCCACATATAATATCAGAAATGCTACAGAGCTCCCACTCACTTTCTTGTAAATACAGGCTTCTCCAAAAGTCTGTATAAAACCATATGCTTTGATCACACTATCAAAATGTTTATTCCAACTCCGAGAGGCTTGCACCAGACCATAAATTGATCGCTGGAGCTTGCACACTTTGTTAGCTCCCTTAGGATCGACAAAACCTTCCGGTTGCATCATATACAACTCTTCTTCTAGAAATCCATTCAGGAATGCAGTTTTCACATCCATCTGCCATATTTCATAATCATAAAATGCGGCAATTGCTAACATGATTCGGACAGACTTAAGCATCGCTACGGGTGAGAAGGTCTTGTCGTAGTCAACCCCTTGAACTTGTCGAAAACCTTTTGCAACAAGTCGAGCTTTGTAAACAGTAACATTACCGTCAGCGTCAGTCTTCTTCTTGAAGATCCATTTGCTTGCCGACCATTGGGCAAGTCACCAAAGTCCACACTTTGTTCTCATACATGGATCCCATCTCAGATTTCATGGCTTCAAGCCATTTTGCGGAATCTGGGCTCACCATCGCTTCTTCATAGTTCGTAGGTTCACCATGATCTAGTAGCATGACTTCCAGAATAGGATTACCGTACCACTCTGGTGCGGATCTCACTCTGGTTGATCTACGAAGTTCAGTAACAACTTGATCTGAAGTTTCATGATCATCATCATTAACTTCCTCACTAATTGGTGTAGGTGTCACATGAACCGATTTTTGTGATGAACTACTTTCCAATAAGGGAGCTGGTACTGTTACCTCATCAAGTTCTACTTTCCTCCCACTCACTTCTTTCGAGAGAAACTCCTTCTCTAGAAAGGATCCATTCTTAGCAACGAATGTCTTGCCTTCGGATCTGTGATAGAAGGTGTACCCAACTGTCTCCTTTGGGTATCCTATGAAGACACATTTTTCCGATTTGGGTTCGAGCTTATCATGTTGAAGCTTTTTCACATAAGCATCGCAGCCCCAAACTTTCAGAAACGACAACTTTGGTTTCTTACCAAACCATAGTTCATAAGGGGTCGTCTCAACGGATTTTGATGGTGTCCTATTTAACGTGAATGCGGCCGTCTCTAAAGCATAACCCCAAAACGATAGCGGTAAATCAGTAAGAGACATCATAGATCGCACCATATCTAGTAAAGTACGATTACGACGTTCGGACACACCATAACGTTGTGGTGTTCCAGGTGGCGTGAGTTGTGAAACTATTCCGCATTATTTCAAATGTAGACCAAACTCGTAACTCAAATATTCTCCTCCACGATCAGATCATAGAAACTTTATTTTCTTATTACAATGATTTTCAGCTTCACTCTGAAATTCTTTGAACTTTTCAAATGTTTCAGATTTATGCTTCATTAAGTAGATATACCCGTATCTGCTTAAATCATCTGTGAAGGTGAGAAAATAACGATATCCGCCATGAGCCTCAACATTCATCGGACCACATACATCTGTATGTATGATTTCCAACAAATCTGTTGCTCTCTCCATAGTACCGGAGAACGGCGTTTTAGTCATCTTGCCCATAAGGCACGGTTCGCAAGTACCAAGTGATTCATAATCAAGTGATTCCAAAAGTCCATCAGTATGGAGTTTCTTCATGCGTTTTACACCGATATGACCTAAACGGCAGTGCCACAAATAAGTTGCACTATCATTATCAACTCTGCATCTTTTGGCTTCAACATTATGAATATGTGTATTACTACTATCGAGATTCATCAAAAATAGACCACTCTTTAAGGGTGCATGACCATAAAAGATATTACTCATATAAATAGAACAACCATTATTCTCTGATTTAAATGAATAACCGTCTCGCATCAAACAAGATCCAGATATAATGTTCATGCTCAACGCTGGCACCAAATAACAATTATTCAGGTATAAAACTAATCCCGAAGGTAGATGTAGAGGTAGCGAGCCGACCGCGATCACATCGACTTTGGAACCGTTTCCCACGCGCATCGTCACCTCGTCCTTGGCCAGTGCTCGCTTATTCCGTAGTCCCTGTTTCGAGTTGCAAATATTAGCAACAAACCAGTATCAAATACCCAGGTGCTACTGCGAGCTCTAGTAAGGTACACATCAATAACATGTATATCACATATACCTTTGTTCACCTTGCCATCCTTCTTATCCGCCAAATACTTGGGGCAGTTCCGCTTCCAGTGACCAGCTTGCTTGCAGTAGAAGCACTCAGTTTCAGGCTTAGGTCCAGACTTGGGTTTCTTCTCTTGAGCAGCAACTTGCTTGCTGTTCTTCTTGAAGTTTCCCTTCTTCCCTTTGCCCTTTTTCTTGAAACTAGTGGTCTTGTTGACCATCAACACTTGATGCTCCTTCTTGATTTCTACCTCCGCTGCTTTCAGCATTGCGAAGAGCTCGGGAATTGTATTGTTCATCCCTTGCATATTATAGTTCATCACGAAGCTCTTGTAGCTTGGTGGCAGTGATTGGAGAATTCTGTCAATGACGCTATCATCCGAAAGATTAACTCCTAGTTGAATCAAGTGATTATTATACCCAGACATTTTGAGTATATGCTCACCGAAAGAAATATTCTCCTCCATCTTGCAGCTATAGAACTTATTGGAGACTTCATATCTCTCAATCCGGGCATTTGCTTGAAATGTTAACTTCAACTCCTGGAACATCTCATATGCTCCATGACGTTCAAAACGTCGCTGAAGATCCGGTTCTAAGCCGTAAAGCATGGCACACTGAACTATTGAGTAGTTATCAGCTTTGCTCTGCCAGACGTTCATAACATCTGGCGTTGCTCCTGCAGCAGGCCTGGCACCCAGCGGTGCTTCCAGGACGTAATTCTTCTGTGCAACAATGAGGATAATCCTCAAGTTACGGACCCAGTCCGTATAATTGCTACCATCATCTTTCAACTTTGCTTTCTCAAGGAACGCATTAAAATTCAACGGAACAACAGCACGAGCCATCTTTCTACAACAAACATAGATAAGCAAAATACTATCAGGTACTAAGTTCATGATAAATTTAAGTTCAATTAATCATATTACTTAAGAACTCCCACTTAGACAGACATCTCTCTAGTCATCTAAGTGATCACGTGATCCAAATCAACTAAACCATAACCGATCATCACGTGAGATGGAGTAGTTTTCAATGGTGAACATCACTATGTTGATCATATCTACTATATGATTCACGCTCGACCTTTCGGTCTCCGTGTTCCGAGGCCATATCTGCATATGCTAGGCTCGTCAAGTTTAACCTGAGTATTCTGCGTGTGCAAAACTGGCTTGCACCCGTTGTAGATGGACGTTGAGCTTATCACACCCGATCATCACGTGGTGTCTGGGCACGACAAACTTTGGCAACGGTGCATACTCAGGGAGAACACTTCTTGATAATTTAGTGAGAGATCATCTTAAAATGCTACCGTCAATCAAAGCAAGATAAGATGCATAAAGGATAAACATCACATGCAATCAATATAAGTGATATGATATGGACATCATCATCTTGGGCTTGTGATCTCCATCTCCGAAGCACCGTCATGATCACCATCGTCACCGACGCAACACCTTTATCTCCATTGTAGCATGGTTGTCGTCTCGCCAACTATTGCTTCTACGACTATCGCTACCGCTTAGTGATAAAGTGAAGCAATTACAGGGCGTTTGCATTTCATACAATAAAGCGACAACCATATGGCTCCTGCCAGTTGCCGATAACTCGGTTACAAAACATGATCATCTCATACAATAAAATATAGCATCACGTCTTGACCATATCACATCACAACATGCCCTGCAAAAACAAGTTAGACGTCCTCTACTTTGTTGTTGCAATTTTTACGTGGCTGCTACGGGCTGAGCAAGAACCGTTCTTACCTACGCATCAAAACCACACGATAGTTCGTCAAGTTAGTGTTGTTTTAACCTTCGCAAGGACCGGGCGTAGTCACACTCGGTTCAACTAAAGTTGGAGAAACTGACACCCGCCAGCCACCTGTGTGCAAAGCACGTCGGTAGAACCAGTCCCGCGTAAGCGTACGCGTAATGTCGGTCCGGGCCGCTTCATCCAACAATACCGCCGAACCAAAGTATGACATGCTAGTAAGCAGTATGACTTGTATCGCCCACAACTCACTTGTGTTCTACTCGTGCATATAACATCAACGCATAAAATCTAGGCTCGGATGCCACTGTTGGGGAACGTAGTAATTTCAAAAAAATTCCTATGCACACGCAAGATCATGGTGATGCATAGCAACGAGAGGGGAGAGTGATGTCCACGTACCCTCATAGACCGTAAGTGGAAGCGTTATGACAACGCGGTTGATGTAGTCGTACGTCTTCATGATCTGACCGATCCAAGTACCGAACTTACGGCACCTCCGTGTTCTGCACACGTTCAGCTCGATGACGATCCCCGGACTCCGATCCAGCAGAGTGTCGGGGATGAGTTCCGTCAGCATGATGGCGTGGTGACGATGATGATGTTCTACCGACGCAGGGCTTCGCCTAAGCACCGCTATGATATGATCGAGGTGGAATATGGTGGAGGGGGGCACCGCACACGGCTAAGGAACGATCAAGAAGATCAACTTGTGTGTTCTAGGGTGCCCCCTGCCCCCGTATATAAAGGAGGGAGGGGGAGGTGCGGCCGGACCTCTAGGGGTGCGCCTGGAGGAGTCCTACTCCCACTGGGAGTAGGACTCCCCCCTCTTGCCTTGGTGGAGAAGGAAAGGGGGGGAGGGGAAAGAGGAAAGGGGGGCGCCGCCCCCCCCCCTTCCTTGTCCTATTCGGTCTAGGGGGGGAGGGGGCGCGCAGCCTGCCCTGGCCGACCCTCCTCTTCTCCCTCATGGCCCATTAAGGCCCATTAACCCCCGGGAGGGTTCCGGTAACCCTCCGGTGTTCCGGTAAAATATCGATTTCACCCGGAATCATTCCGATATCCAAATATAGGCTTCCAATATATCAATCTTTATGTCTCGACCATTCTGAGACTCCTCGTCATGTCCGTGATCACATCCGGGACTCCGAACAACCTTCGGTACATCAAAACTTATAAACTCATAATAAAAATGCCATCGTAACGTTAAGCGTGCGGACCCTACGGGTTCGAGAACTATGTAGACATGACCTAGAACTATTTCTGGTCAATAACCAATAGTGGAACCTGGATGTTCATATTGGCTCCTACATATTCTACGAAGATCTTTATCAGTCAAACCGCATAACAACATATGTTGTTCCCTTTTGTCATCGGTATGTTACTTGCCCGAGATTCGATCGTCGGTATCCAATACCTATTTCAATCTCATTACCGGCAAGTCTCTTTACTCGTTCCGTAATACATCATCCCACAACTAACTCATTAGTTACAATGCTTGCAAGGTTTAACTGATGTGTATTACCGAGAGGGCCCAGAGATACCTCTCCGACAATCGGAGTGACAAAACCTAATCTCGAATTACGCCAACCCAACATGTACCTTCGGAGACACCTGTAGAGCACCTTTATAATCACCCAGTTACGTTGTGACGTTTGGTAGCACACAAAGTGTTCCTCCGGTAAACGGGAGTTGCATAATCTCATAGTTGTAGGAACTTTGTATAAGTCATGAAGAAAGCAATAGCAACATACTAAACGATCAAGTGCTAGGCTAACGGAATGGGTCAAGTCAATCACATCATTCTCCTAATAATGTGATCCCATTAATCAAATGACAACACATGTCTATGGTTAGGAAACATAACCATCTTTGATTAATGAGCTAGTCAAGTAGAGGCATACTAGTGACTTTATGTTTGTCTATGTATTCACACATGTATCATGTTTCTGGATAATACAATTCTAGCATGAATAATAAACATTTATCATGATATGAGGAAATAAATAATAACTTTATTATTGCCTCTAGGGCATATTTCCTTCACTGGATAACGACTGCATCAGGCATGACAGCTCTACTGGCGGTAATCTCCCAAGCCAAGGAGGCTGGGATAAAAAAAGGCCTAAAGGCCTACGTAAAAAGGTGGGATAGAAAATATCAAAAAGCTGAGAACTCATGGGGGATGCATGGGATGCATGGCTTATGTTTTATGGATGATGACCCTAATGAAAGGACTCCAGCATGACCTCTAGAGTAATCTCATCCAAAGGGACATGGGTCATGAAGTGCTTGCACGACTTTATCTCAGATACGGAGATATCTCACGGTTCAAAAGACAAGGGTCGTTTCGGCCCTGGTATTCAAACATTAGGTGAGTCCGGCCAGCTAATGGTTGTATATTCCTCTCCACCAAGACCGCTAAATCTGCATTCCTCCTAGCCTGTGCTCTTGGATATACTAGACCTCTTGGGCCAGCAATCCGACCTCTACGCTAAGGAGGTTGGTCTCTGAGAGTGATATTTTTGTGCTGGTTACACCATTGTTTAAATAGGATAATCCCAATTTTTTGAGAAAATCACTTTGTTGTTGCTACTAATGACTAATGAATGCGATAGCTCATAAGATCCTTTGTTTACTGTGTTTCCGTAAGAAAATGGCCAAAACATAGAAGGATACCATCATATACAAGGAAATTAAAAAAATGTGGAAGAGGCAAGTCAACAGGAGGTGCATCAGGCTCAACAGAACGCAAGACGGAGCAAGGTACGAGCATGCTCGCTCATGTCGCCGCTTGTTCTACTTGTCGTCAGCTCTGTATGGTCCATGTGGCCAACATTTATAAAGGGGTCGACGACAGAATATCAAATGGAGAGCACCATTCAAAAACAGAGAACCAGAACTAACCTTCCAACCCTAGCCATCGCCATTTCACATCTCATCTCCATAGCCGCTGTCACCATCATCACTGCAACCATTCTCTTCAAGTTAGTCATACTTGTAATCGGTGTATCGTATTCGGCAATAATTGTAAGATATCTTATTCGATGTATCGTATTCAATCAATCATTAATCTTTACGTCGTATTCGATGAGTTCATCTTGCAATCTAATCACCAGTGTGGTAATTCTGGAAGGCAATGGGTTGAGGCAAGACCTTGCAACCTGATATATTTGTGCTAGGGATCATTGGAATGACTTTGCGTATTTGACGTTATTTGTATCTGTCATATTATAATAGTTTTCTCTTGTCCTCTCGTTCTAGGGCCCTACAGGTACCCAGGATCCTATAGATCAATCAAGTCGATGGCAATGAGCGAGGATTATGTGGAAGGCTATCCCGAAAGCAGTGAGAGAAAGGGTTAGTACGGTACTGGAAAATTATTCCTTTGGGATGAGTGAGTTGTAGTCATTAAACGCCCAATGCTTTTGTCTGAATATTTATTCTTAATAACTGAGGTAACCCTGCATGACAGTAAGGGCCATTGATTGGAGAACTGACCCTCGATGTAGGTCGTGCACCGGTCAAGACGTACTTTGGACACATCCCCGCATGATCGCGTCACAAGCACATCATAGTGGTAGTCTTCAAGAGCTATGTTTATGATCGAGATGAGATCCCACACACAAATATAAGGTTGTGAGAGTAAGAATTCATATGCATTGCCAAATTTACTAGTGTTTACATTGAAAAAGGTAGTTAAAAGTACGATTGAAAAATAAGAATTTAATTCGTTGGTAATAACTTGTCACAGCCTTTGTGGTAGTGCATATCCTCTCGAGAGTTCAATAACCAGGGTCACTTCTCGGGGAAAAGGCATGCAAACCTTATGCTATCCAAACCAAATCTCAAAGGGCATCAACCACCTTTTCTGGTGCCGTTGCCGGGGAGGCATTGTGTCAGTAGTGACTGTGTTACAATAATTGACGAAGCTAAATCCGACAGATCTTGAGGTAGGGGTCCTAAGCTAGGCGTTTAGGAGCGATGGTAATAAGGACACATGGTTTTACCCAGGTTCGGAATCTCCGAGGAGATAATACCCTATGTCAGCTTGTGTTCATTATGTCGGAGTGTAGCACAGAGTATAGGTAATCTACCACGAGATTGTACTCCCTCCGATCCTAATTTCTCTGCTCATAAGTCAAGACGCAGATACCAAGAAGGGTCTGATTGTGTCTATACTTGGACTATTTTGCCCCTTTGCATGCACAAAGTTGTTTAATTGGTGCATGCAATGGATTGGTAGCCGCTTCTGTCTCTTTTTCTCTCCTCCCTGCGCGCGTCAGAGGTCGTTTGCATGCTGTGATTGATTGGTTAGAGCACCGCTGTCGCTGCCAAATTAATGCATGCGCATGCCACAGATGCGGGGTATAGATGGAAACACGCGCGAATGAAAAGCAACGCACAGACTAAATAGGATAAAACAGGAATAAGTTATACGCAGAGAAAAAAGAATCGGAGGGAGTATTGTGTCTTCTACGAGCCTGGCCCCTAGGTATTATAGGTACCGGGGTCCTAGGGTTACAATATCCTTGTGAGCTACGTACGGGGAGGCAGAATCCTCCATGGGTCCAGCGTCTTAGTAACATGGATCCAACGTCTCGGAGTATGCGTCAAGTCTTTTAGATCTTCATGTAATGCTCATGGGTTGCCTGAAGTGGCCGAGGGCGGAACCGACATGGGGTCCTAGGCCCGGCCAACAAGTCGGGAGTCAACATGGTGATAAGCCCCTTAGCGGGTCACCACCAGTTATTGTTAAAGTTTTTATCCAGCTTTCGTTTCAGTTTTTGTTCTTATCTTTATTTGTTTTTCTATTTGTGTTGTTATTGAAAATCCAAAAAAAACTTGAGACTTTGCTGTTCCAAATGAGAATTTTATGCATGCACCAATCACACTATCTGACGTCACAGCCGAACAATATGAAATTAAGCTTCAGGTAAAAAAAATTATATGAAATTAAGCTCCACTTAGTCATAATGGTTCAACAAGATCAATTTGGTGGCTCCGTATCAGAGGATGCTGGCATGCACTATTTGTATTAACTTACGTATGGGCAATCAAAACGGTGTGCTGTTTATGTATAAAAATATGAGGTACGTGTGATTTAAATATGAAATCTTCTGGCTGCAAAACTTTCAGAAATACTTTAAGCACTTCTATAAATTATTCGAAAGCACTATCATTTAGGGATTGATAACTTGTAAAATCACTCACAAAGACTTATAGAAATGATCAGCCTAATTTTCAATTGCATTTGACCTTTTTATCATGAACGCAACGGATCATGTGCCTGTCGTTTGCGAAAAGCTTTTGTATGAACCTCCGCCCGTAAGAGCAACGCTAGCGGCAAAAATCTATCACGAAAAGGTAGTGGTTGGATCGACTCTCGGTTCTCTAGGACTCTCCCTATGAGCGCCAGCGTCACTGTGGACGACCATGTGGAGGAATGGTGACGAGCACATGGACACCTATGAAATTATTTCCCCCCATCGAGCTGTCGCCCGTTTGAGCACTTGTGACCGACCGGCTGATCAAAGGTGGATCACAAAAGTCCAACCGAGGATCCAAGATACTATATGAAGGTCCTTTAGGAGCGACCGTTCAACGGTCTAGCCATCATGCAATACATTTCAAGACATCGATCAGTATGATTATGCTGCGACTGACAGAGAAACATTGTACCCAAATGCCATGAGTACATAGCATACAGACATACAGAGTAGCTATCCTTTGTCGATTTTATTTTTATTGGTTACACCTAATCAATAGCAAAGGGTAGGGACAGCATCGGCGTCGTGCTACGTATTCTTATATTCTTCTCTGCAATGCCAGCTACTACTCCCTAATTACTTATCGCACGTATAGATGTATGTAGATGTATTTTAGTTTTAAATACATCTATTTCAGCGACGAGTAATTTAGAACGGAGGGAGTATGCGTGTGCGCACAGTAGTACACTGCATAGGGGTGATCACTTGACGAAGTTTGGTGCTAATTCATGGAGCAGCCCACCCACGCTCACCAACAACAGGTGTAGCATACGACACTCCCGCAACAACTTCAGATTATATATATTAGTCCCCGCAAAATTAACAAGCCAAACCAAACGAATCCCAAGACAACCAGACATTTTATACTATATAGTAGTACTGTGTTGCCAGAAACAAGCAAACTTTTCTCGAGACACACGCATCCATGAACAAAGGAAAGCACACTAATTAAGCTGTGGCGCATGCTGTTCATGACACCTCAACCGTCTGATCAGAAATCCGTGCTCCGGATGACGCTAATCAGATGATCGATGTGACCCCAGCAAAGCTCATGTTCTGCCATTTTTCGCGGTGGCAGACGATCAGACATGTTAATTATTGCTACTTATCTCTGTGTAGTCAGCCCGGCCTGGTCATGGACGTGGACGCGGTGCGACGGACCGGCGGGCAAGGAAAGCACCGTCGGCGACGTCCATGGCCCTCCTGCACCCGTATAGGTCGAGGAACCTGATGACACGGACCCCGCCGCCGGCGAGTCGCCACGACCGCGCCATGCGGCTGGAGTTGGTTGTCGTCGGCGTCAGCCAAAGCTTGTCGTCTGCGTCGTCTGTGCCTTCTTCTCTTGTGCACTCCACGAAGGCGGCGGCGAAGGGGTCTGCTGCGGGTGCAGGTGCAGGGGCGTCGAGGGCGCGGCGGCGTCTGCGCTGCCGGCAGCGGCGAGTGGAAGGGCGCAGTGGCGGCGGTGGGAGCGGAACGGCCGCGGTGCCGCTGGACGAGGAGATAAGGCCGGCGAGATTGCTCTTGGGGAGTCCCGGGCGGCGCTCCCACGAAAAGGGCACCACGGAAGTGGCTGAGGCGGTGCGAGGAGACGGCGCAGGGGACGTCGACGGGGAGAAGGAGGAGGAGGCGGTGGACACGGAGGAAGACGAGGAAGAGGAGGAGGCGCTGCGGTTTCGCCGGCGCGGGACGGTCGACGGCAGCGAGAGTGGCGGAGATGGCAGCGGCAGCGGCAGAGGCTTTGGCTGCGATTTGTTGGTCTGCGAAGCTTGCATCATGAGAGAGACACGCATAGCAGGGAGTTGGAGATCAGTCGTTAGACCCTCCGCGAATAAATACCCAAGACGATTTGCACAAGGGAAACGTTTGGCATCCGAGAACCGGCCGAACGCTCGGCCGGTGCCCCTCGCTCGCTCGCTCTTTTCCATGTAGGCTACGTGGGCCTCAATCGAAACGTTTTTTTTTCTTCTGTGCTTCTTCCTTCCGCGAGTGCCTCCCCTGGAAGCATGTCCCCCCCCCTCCCCCTCCCCCCGAGCTGCAACTGGGCCACCACGATCTCCATCACCGGCGGCCAGGCTCCCCTCGCCGGCTGCCATGGCTGCCTGCCGCCATGGCCAGATCCATCCCCTACCTCGAGCCTTCACGCGGGCGCATCCCCCCCCCCCCGGGCTGCGACTGGGCGACCACGACCTCCATCGCCGGCGGTCAGGCGCTCCCTCGCCGGCCGCCATGGCTGGATGCACCCTGCGTATACTAATGTTGCAACTGTCACCTAGAACAACTTCAACAGCTGTTGAAAGAAGCTTCAACCATAGACAAAAAAGCTTCAATGGAACTGCACAACAAGGGGAAGCTGCAACGGCAGTTGGATTTTGTGACTACTATCGAAGTTTTTTGCTACATCCATCAGGCGGAGCTGCGACCTCGCGATGATGACCATGACCTCGTTGGATATTGTTACTTTTCTGTAGCCGGTAGCCATTTGAAGCTTTTCCCATATACGGTTGAAGCTTTTTATGTCAACGTTGGCAACTTTTCTCTGGTTTGCAGTGTCTGGTTGGAGCTTTTTTTCCAACGGTTGAAGCTGTTTTCATACACGGTTGAAGCTTTTTTCATCCACGGTCGAAACTTTTTTGTAAACGATTTGAAACTTTTTCGTTCTTGAGAGGCGCTTGATTGAAGCTCTCTCTATCATTTGGTTGAAACTTTTTCAATCTAAGATTGAAGCATTTTGCGCGAGCGGTTGCATCTCCTCTTGATTCGCAGTGCCGGTTGAAGCTGTTCCATATAGAGGTTGAAGCTTTTCCATCTAGGGGTTGAAGCTTTTTTTCTAGCGTATGCAACACAGGGGGTTTGCGACGGGTTTTCAATGGTGTTGATTGACTGGGTGGCCGTCGTCGTCGGCTGCAGCGAGCATCAACGACGAGGGGCGGCGGCGGAGCTACACCCGTCGCCGTGAAGAGTTGCAACAGCTACGTCGAGAGCTGCAACGGTAGGCCAATCTGGGAAAAGCTTCAACGTCGACGAAGACAGCCGACGAGGGTGGGGACTGGCGACTAGGATGGCCAGCCGGCGAGGATGGGGACTAGCGGACGAGGACGAACGGCGAGGGTGGGGACCGGCGACGAGGACAGCCACCAGAGGGGACTGGAGGCGCGGTGACGAGGACACCGAGCAGGAGCTGCAGATCTAACCCGAGGTAGAAGAAGCCCAGGACGAATCGGTTTTTTTTTGCTGCATCCAGTGGCCACACGGGCTCGCATCCAAGGGCTGGGGCAGGACCGGCCGAAACTTTCGGCCGGTGCACCGGCGCCTAGCATCGCCCTTTACACAAGCAGCGCGGAGCGGGCTGCGCTAGCGGTAGGGAGAGAAAACAACAACGGCCTTCCTAGCCATTTTTTTGTGAAGATTGGGAGCTTTATTTAATGGGTAACGTTTATACCCGGCCGACCTCGTGTGAATATGCAATGTCTCCCCTTGTTTTCCTCTCCTAACGAGCGTGCATCTCCTCTCTCCTTTCCCGAACACCCAGAGCGAACGGCTGCTACATCCATCACGCCAGAGATGCACCTCGACGGCGGCGACTTTTTTTCTTTTCAAACTGGCGAAGCTGCAACGACCACCGCTGTTTGCTACAAACACGACGCCGAATGCTACAACCACCTCCAAAGAAGCTGCAACCACTGTTGGGAGAAGCTTCAACGTGCGGTGGCGACTTGTTTTCTTTTTACTAGTACCGGCTTCGTTTTTTTGCAATTACCGCCTTTGTTTTTCGCTACAACCGAGGATGACGAGCATGGTGAGCACGGGCCGGGCCGGACCGGCAAAATTTAGGACCCTTTGCGACACTAAAAAAGGGGCCCTATTTGACTAAAAAAACTAACAAGCAATTATAATGTATATAACCCTAAAGAAAAGCAATTATAATGTATATGATATAATATCTTACCAGACTGATGTTTCCTCGTGATGACTAAAATCAATATTATTGTAACACAAGATACAAAACATGAATAAAGCAAAATTAAACTAATACCACAGCAGATATCAATTGAAGGTTTTTTTTGCGAGGGTAAAGGGAGTTTTATTGCAAAGTCACGGAGTTACAGTCGAGAGGCCACAAGTCCTCGATACACGGTGGAGCATGACGGAGCCAAACAGCAGTGGCTCGCTCCGTACGATTGTAAGAAGCCAAACGATCGGCAACTCTATTTTGAGAACGACTAATCTTGTGTGGTACAAACTCCCTACTACCAGATAAATGTTTAATCTCTAGAACTAACTGGCCATAAGCTGACCGCCACAGAGCATTTGTGGACAAGCAAGACAAAGCTTCCAAGGAGTCCGATTACAACACCACCGATAAGTTTGAGTGCTGTATGTCGAGAGCCATACCTTGCATCATTGCATGTAGCTCCACCTCAAGTGGATCGTTACAATGGAAAATATATCTGTATGCCGCAAATAAGATTGAACCCTCAAAGTCTCAGAGAACACATCCGGCCGCCGCGGATCCATCGTGTGGGTTATATGAACCATCGACGGAAAGGGCCACCGTATCCCTGGTCGGAGCCGGCCATGGCACAACGGGCACAATCATTTTTTGGCGCGTCTCCCCCAGTTGCACCGAGGGCATTTTGCCTTTGATAATCTCCTCTGCTGAAAACTTGCCCGCGAGGTTGATGGATTTATAGTAGCTATCCAAGAACTCAACCGATGCAGGCACGGGTGGAGCTTCCTTACCATGATAACAGTCATTGCGTAGCTTCCATATGCGCCATATCAGCATAATTACCATGTCTCGGACCATCTCTGAGTAGGAATCAAGTAGGAGCATTAACCATTCCTTCCCAGTGTTGATGAAGGAGATCGTCATCTGGAAGAGGCCATCTCATACGCATGTTGATCCACAGAATCCTCGCCTGAGTGCATGTGATCAAGGCATGAAAGGTAGACTCCTCCTGCACCCCACAGATAGGGCATAGTGAGCGGGTGGCCAAATGCCGGTAGTTCTTGCACTGTTGTGTAGCTAGGGTACCTATAACCACTCGCCATGTTGTGATCTTCATTTTCTGTGGACTAAATCGTGTTCCATAGTGAGCGATTCCCCTCAGGGTCTGAACTAGAAGAACCACCAGCAAAGGCAGTGTTATGATCACATGTGGCTAATCTGTATGCACTCTTCACCGTGAAGGTCCCGCTCTTCTCCGGAAACCAGGACAAGAAATCATTCCGCATGCGGGGCGAAGTTCTGATCTTTGTGATATACTGTACGTCCACGAGCCAAAAGAATTCACGAAGACGATCCACTCGCCAAGCCCCGTTTTCATCAAGAAAATCAGCAACCCTGTTCAGGCAACAATTGCCTTTTGAAGTGATGGGGCGATACGACGATGGCCAAGGGATCCAGCGATCCCTCCAGGTGCATATGTCAGCCCCGTTTCCCACCCTCCAGATTACACCTTTCTTGAGCAAGTCAAGGCCATGTAATATACCTTTCCAAACTGATGAGCCATTGCCCGAGAACACCGTATCTGGTAGATGTCCATATGGATAATACTTGGCCTTGAGAAGGCGAGCACAGAGGCTCCCCGGCGTGTCCAACAACCGCCACGCTTGTTTAGCAAGCAGTGCCTGATTAAAGGATCTCATGTCTCAAAACCCCATGCCACCCATTGACTTAGGCAGCCTCAACTTATCCCAGCTCATCCAAGCCATCTTTTTCTTGCCATTTTCCACTCCCCACCAATATTGACGGATCATACGAGTTAGCTCGTCGCAGACCGAGGCCGGAAGCTTAAAGGCACTCATAACATAAGTAGGAAGGGCCTGGGCCACAGCTTTAATAAGAATCTCCTTATTACCAGTGGACACATATTGCTCGCTCCAATCTATAAGCTTCTTCTGTAAGCGCTCTTGGATAGTTTCAAAGTTACCCTTATGGATTCTTCCTTCCGGGACAGGGAGACCCAGATATTTGAGCTTGAACACTTCTTGAGTAATCTCCAAAACGGCTTTAACCTCCTGAACCACATTTGGCAGACAGTTTTTCTGAAAAAAGGATGGAACATTTCGATGGGTTGATCAATTGTCCAGTTGTCCCCGTATACGTGTTCAACACACCTTTAACCAAGAGAGCCTGCTGCTCCGAGGCACGGAAAAGCAGGAGGGAATCATCCACAAATAGGAGACGTGAGATGACTGGAGCACCTCTATAGATCTTGACCCCTTGTAAACCTTCCTCGTTCATAGACTTGTTCAGAAGGATTGATAGAGCGTCAGCCACAAAGAGGAAAAGGAATGGGGATAAAGGATCACCTTGGCATAGACCTCTCGAGGGAGAGAAGGACTCCAAGAGCTTGCCATTAAACTTAACAGAATACTTCACTGAGGAGACACAAGCCATAACACGAGATATCCACTGATCAGAGAAGCCCCATTTAGAGAGCGCCCTTTCCAAGAACAACCAATCAACGCGGTCTTAAACCTTTGACAGATCAAGTTTGTATGCACACAATGATGGTGAATTATCCTTGACTGACTGAATATGATGAATGCACTCAGAGGCAATAATGGAATTATCAGAGATTAGCCTCCCTGGGATGAATGCATCTGATATTCAGAGATAAGCTCAGACAGAAGCGGCCGGAGCCTATTGACCATGCACTTAGATACTATCTTGTACACCACATTACACAGACTAATGGGGCGGAAATCCTTTAGTTCCTTAGGGTGGGGCACTTTTGGAATTACAACAATCATTGTGTCGTTAACACCACCGGGCATGATACCAGTAACAAAAAACTCCTGAACTGCAGACACTATTTCCACCTTCATAAGAGCCCAGTTCCTTTGATACAACTTGCCGGGAAACCATCACAACCCGGGGTTTTCAGGGGCCCGATCTGGAAAAGGGCATTTGACATCTCCTCCTACGAGTATGATTTACACAAGGTATCATTCATCTCCGCAGACACCCTCGGAATAATATTGTCAAGCACCACTTGCGGCTCCAGGGTAGGATCTTTGGTGAAAATCTCCTTAAAATAGGAATTTGTCATTCTTTCCATATCGGATGGCACGATGCACCACATGCCGTCAGCCATCATTAGTCGCTGAATGTGGTTGCGACGAGCCCGCCAAGCCGCTCGTCGGTGTAGATATTTAGTGTTGCGTTCTGCTTCTTTCAACCATTCAATTCTCGACCGTTGGAGCCAGAGCATCTATTCTCTATATAGGAGCTCATCGAGTTGATTCATTTTGGCCCGGATTTGTGCCCGGTCCACGCCTGACAGTTGAAGGTCAGCAAGCTGCTGACAAAGATTTTTGATGTCCTTCAGAACATTACCAAGTTTAGTTTGCTCCAATGCCTCAAGTCAGTCATCACCTCCTTCAACGATTTAGCCACCGAACCCAAACTACCGGTTGGCCGGTGCTTTATCCAAGCTTCGGATATGATAGAGGGGAGTTTAATATCTCTCTCCCACATTATCTCATATAGTGGAATTGACATCCTATGTCTCGGTTCTTGCACCCCTTCCAAGTTGATCAACAGAGGGATATGGTCAAAGCAGGAGGTGGCCAGGTGCACCACCCGTGCCGCAGGATAGATGTCCCTTAGTGCTTCATCCATGCAGGCCCGATCGAGGCGGACCTGAACATTGCAATTGAAGGTTACGCGTGAATATTTGGCAATTTGACGAACCGTTTAAATCACATAGTCCTTAATGAGAAATTAGGAGTAGGCCGAAGTTAATTAGAAAGAAGGACTCTTCAATGGGAGGCTACCTGTTTTGGCGAGAGGATCAGAGGAACTGTCGCTGTTGTTGGAAATATTCCCTAGAGGCAATAATAAAATGGTTATTATTATATTTCCTTATTCATGATAATTGTCTATTATTCATGCTATAATTGTATTGACCGGGAATCGTAATACATGTGTGAATACATAGACCACAACCTGTCCATAGTGAGCCTCTAGTTGACTAGCTCGTTGATCAATAGATGGTCATGGTTTCCTGACTATGGACATTGGATGTCATTGATAATGGGATCACATCATTAGGAGAATGATGTAATGGACAAGACCCAATCCTAAGCATAGCACAAGATCATGTAGTTTGTTTGCTAAAAGCTTTTCTAATGTCAAGTATCATTTCCTTAGACCATGAGATTGTGCAACTCCCGGATACCGTAGGAATGCTTTGGCTGTACCAAACGTCCCAACGTAACTGGGTGGCTATAAAGGTACACTACAGGTATCTCCGAAAGTGTTTGTTGGGTTGGCAGGAATCGAGACTGGGATTTGTCACTCCGTATGACAGAGAGGTATCTCTGGGCCCACTCAGTAATGCATCATCATAATGAGCTCAATGTGACTAAGTAGTTAATCACGGGATCATGCATTACGGAACGAGTACAATGACTTGCCGGTAACGAGATTGAATGAGGTATTGGGATACTGACAATCGAATCTCGGGCAAGTAACGTACCGATTGACAAAGGGAATTGTATACGGGATTGCTTGAATCCCCGACATTGTGGTTCATCCGATGAGATCATCATGGAACATGTGGATCCAACATGGGTATCTAGATCCTGCTATTGGTTATTGACCGGAGAGATGTCTTGGTCATGTCTACATGCCTCCGGAACCCGTAGTGTCTACACACTTAAGGTTCGATGACGCTAGGGTTATAAGGAAAGTTTGTATGTGGTTACCGAATGTTGTTCAGAGTCCTAGATGAGATCCCGGACATCACGAGGAGTTCCGGAATGGGTCCGGAGGTAAAGAATAATATATAGGAAGTGAGGTTTTGGCCACCAGAAGTATTTCGGGCGTCACCGGTAATGTACCGGGACCACCGGAAGGGTTCCAGAGGTCCACCGGGAGGGGCCACCTGCCCTGGAGGCTTGCATGGGCTAAGAGTGGGAAGGGACCAGCTCCTGAGTGGGCTGGTGCGCCTCCCACCAAGGCCCAAGGCGCAGCTAGGAGGAGAGGGAGAAACCCTAGGTGCAGATGGGCCTAAAGGCCCACCCTAGGGCGCGCCCCCCTCTCTCCCCCTCTTGGTCGCTCCCTCCAATCCCATCTAGGGCTGCCGCACCCCCTAGGGTGGGAACCCTAGAGGGGGCGCAACCACCTCCCCTCCTCCTATATATAGTGACGTTTTGGGGCTGCCAAAGACATGAGTCTCTCTCTCTCTCTCTCAATCTCTCTCTCTCTCTCTCTCTCTCTCTCTCTCTCGGTGCAGCCCTACCTCTCCACATCCTTGTCCTTCATAGTGCTTGGCGAAGCCCTACTGGAAACCACGCTGCTCCACCACCACCACGCCGTCGTGCTGCTGCTGGAGTTGTCTTCCCCAACCTCTCCCTCCTCCTTGCTGGATCAAGGCGCGGGAGACGTCACCGGGCTGCACATGTGTTGAACGCGGAGGCGCCGTTGTTTGGAGCTTAGATCGGAATCGACCGTGATCTGAATCGCTGTGTGTATGACTCCTCCAACCGCGTTCTTGTAACGCTTCCGCATCACGTTCTTCAAGGGTATGAAGATACACTCCCCCCTCTCTTGTTGCTAGTCTCTCCATAGATTGATCTTGGTGATGCGTATAATTTTTTTAATTTCTGCAACGATCCCCAAAAGTGGCATCATGAGCTAGGTCTATGCGTAGTTTCTATGCACGATTAGAACACAAGTTGTTGTGGGTATCGATTTTGTCAATTTACTTGCCGTTACTAGTCTTATCTTGATTCGGCGGCATCGTGGGATGAAGCGGCCCGGACCGACCTTACACGTATGCTTACGTGAGACATGTTCCACCGACTGACATGCACTAGTTGCATAAGGTGGCTAGCGGGTGTCTGTCTCTCCCACTTTAGTCGGATCGAATTCGATGAAAAGGGTCCTTATGAAGGGTAAATAGCAATTGGCATATCATGTTGTGGTTTTGGCGTAGGTAAGAAACATTCTTGCTAGAAACCTATAGCAGCCACGTAAAAACTTGCAACAACAATTAGAGGACATCTAACTTGTTCTTGCAGCATATGTCATGTGATGTGATATGGCCAAAAGGATGTGACGAATGATATATGTAATTTATGAGATTGACCATGTTCTTGTAATAGGAATCACGACTTGCATGTCGATGAGTATGACAACCGGCAGGAGCCATTGGAGTTGTCTTAATTTATTGTATGACCTGCGTGTCAATGAAAACGCCATGTAATTACTTTACTTTATTGCTAACCGTTAGCCATAGTAGTAGAAGTAACAGTTGGTGAGACAACTTCATGAAGACACGATGATGGCGATCATGGTGTCATGCCGATGACGATGATGATCATGGCGCCCCAAAGATGGAGATCAAAAGGAGCAAAATGATATTGGCCATATCATGTCACTATTTGATTGCATGTGATTTTTATCATGTTTTTGCATCTTATTTGCTTATAAGGATGTTAGCTTAAATAAGATGATCCCTCGCTAAAATTTCAAGAAAGTGTTCCCCCTAACTGTGCACCGTTGCGAAGGTTTGTTGTTTCGAAGCACCACGTGATGATCGGGTGTGATAGATTCTGACATTCGAATACAATGGGTGTAAGCCAGATTTACACGTGCAAAACACTTAGGTTGACTTGACGAGCCTAGTATGTAGAGACATGGCCTCAGAACACAAGAGACCGAAAGTTCGAACATGAGTCATATAGTAGATACGATCAACATGAAGATGTTCACCGATGATGACTAGTCCGTCTCACGTGATGATCGGACACGGCCTAGTTGACTCCGATCATGTATCACTTAGATGACTAGAGGGATGTCTATCTGAGTGGGAGTTCATTAAATAATTTGATTAGATGAACTTAATTATCATGAACTTAGTCTAAAATCTTTGCAATATGTCTTGCAGATCAAATGGCCCACGCTAATGTTGCCCTCAACTTCAACGCGTTCCTAGAGAAAACCAAGCTGAAAGACGATGGTAGCAACTATACAGACTGGGTCTGGAACTTGAGGATCATCCTCATAGCTGCCAAGAAAGCATATGTCCTAGAAGCACCGCTAGGTGAAGCACCCATTTTCCCAGCAACTCAAGACGTTATGAACGCCTGGCAGTCGCGTAGTGATGATTACTCCCTGGTTCAGTGCGGCATGCTTTAGGCTTAGAACCAGGGCTCCAAAAGCGTTTTGAGCAGCACAGAGCATATGAGATGTTCCAAGAGCTGAAAATGGTTTTCCAAGCTCATGCCCAGGTCGAGAGATATGAAGTCTCCGACAAGTTGTATAGTCATAAGATGGAGGAAAATAGTTCTGTCAGTGATCATATACTCACTATGTCCGGGTTACACAGCCGTTTGTCTCAGTTGGGAGTTAATCTCCCAGGTGACTCGGTCATTGACAGGATCCTTCAGTTGCTCCCACCTAGATATAAGATCTTTGTGATGAACTACAATATGCAAGGGATGGAGAAGTCCATTCCCGAGTTATATTCAATGCTAAAATCGGCGGAGGTGGAAATCAAAAAGGAACATCAAGTGTTGATGGTGAATAAGACCACTAGTTTCAAGAAAGGCAAGGGTGAAAAGAACTTCAAGAAGGACAGCAAGGGTGTTGCCGGGCCCGGTAAATCAGTTGCCGGGAAGAAGAAGCCAAGCAATGGACCTAAGCCCGAGACTCAGTGCTTTTATTGCAAGGGAAATGGTCACGAGAAACGGAACTGCCCCAAGTACTTAGCGGACAAGAAGGCCGGCAACACCAAAGGTATATGTGATATGCATGTTATTGATGTGTACCTTACCAGTACTCGTAGTAGCTCCTGGGTATTTGATACCGGTGCGGTTGCTCATATTTGTAAATCAAAACAGGAGCTTTGGAATAAGCGGAGACTGGCGAACACTACAAAAAAAGACACATCCATGACATTTTGGGCCGAACGAATTTTTTCCTGTCATACTTATGACACTTCTATGTCGATAATTGTGACAAAACCCGGTATCATCATAGATGTGATGGGCTCCTACTTCTATGACAAAAAATCATGACAGAAAATGGGCTTTTCGTCCTGGGCGGGTCGGAGACGCAGCTGCATGACATTCTTTGGGCCGTCCATGACGGAAAAAACCGTGGTAGAAGTGAGGGCAAGGAAAATTTTGGTGAGTTCCCGGTTATGGTGGGTGGTCGAGGGCCGAGCGATGCGCATTTCTCTCATACACGTACGTGCGTGTGTGCGAGGCGTTGGCTCTAACTGAACCCGAGCGAGGCATTGGGCTCTAACTGAACCCGAGCGATTGCACTGCAGGCTACGCGTTACTGAACCCGAGCAATCGTTCGATGGCTGTTAACTGAACCCGATCGAGCGATTTCTTTGCTACTGCTGCTAACTAAAGCCGATCGATGCTGCCTCTGGATGAACAATGAACGTTGGGGGGGGGGTGGATGAACAGTGAGCGGTGGGGTGGATGAACAGGACCCCGTGGTGTTGCCTCTGGATGAACAGGACCCCGATCAATCGAGCCGGTTGGGGCTGGATGAACAGGACCCCGTGGAGGGCCGTATGAACAGGACAATCTTGTGGAGGGCTGGATGAACAGTAGACAGTGGAGGGGTGGATGAACAGTAGCCCATGGAGGGGTGGTTGAACAGGAGCCCGTGGAGAGGGGTGGTTGAACAGTAGCTGGTGGAGTAGCGCGCGGTGGAGGCTGGATGAACAGGAGCCCGTGGATGAACAGTCGTAGGTGGAGGCTGGAGGAGGTCGACGGTGGATGAACAGTAGCCCGTGGAGGCTGGAGGAGGTCCACGGTGGAGATGAACAATATCCCTTGGAGTCCCGTTTTGTGGTACGCCACACCCCTCCCGATGAACAGGACCCCCGTTTCGACCGTAGCGCTCCAACAGAAGTCCGTTTCGTCCGTTTTGCGGTACGCCACACCCCTCCCAATCAACAGGACCCCGTTTCGACCGTAGGAGGTCCAACACAAGTCCGTTTCCTCCGTTTTGCAGTATGCCAAACCCCTCCCGATGAACAAGATCTCGTTTCGAACGTGACCGGTCGAACACAAGGCCGTTTCCTCTGTTCTGCGGTACGCCAGGCCTTGTTTTCATCGCCCGTTCCATCCAAGCTGGTTGGCTTCCACGCGTTCCATTGCCTCCCGATGAACACGATGCATTCCGTTGCCTCCCCATGAACACGACGACGACGTAGTTTCTCCGTTCCAACCCAGTCATGTACACGAGCCCTGGCCGTACGTATGCGCGATTAGGCGTTTGAGACCCCGCCCGTATGTACATACGTGGTCGTATTTACTTTCTTGCACCCTGCCTGTTGTACGTACGTGTACATGCTATGTGCGCGCCTCTACTATAACACGTGCGCGCCTCTACTACGACAGGTGCACGCCTCTACATCGACCAGTATGTACGTATACGTTCGTGATCAGAATGACAACGCTACTTACGCTTCGACGAGGTGGGTTTCGACTGTCAGGCACTTCCTTGCGTGCGAAGATGTAGCTGGTGGGTCCCAGCAGTCAGGGGGGCGAATCGTTTTTCCCCGGACGCACTTCCTTGCGTGCGAAGATGTAGCTGGTGGGTCCTAGCAGTTAGGGGGGAAACATTTTTTTCGCAAAATATGGTGGCCCATCCGGTGGGTCCCTGCTGTCAGGTGGAGGAATAATTATTTTGCGCGTAATAAGGAGGCACTTCCTTGCGGCTGCCGTGGACCCAGCTATCAGTTTCTCCAGGTACGGCACTCTTCCGATGGAAGTCGTTCCTTGACCATGTTGACCACGCCGTGCCGAGAGCACCAGGGCGGTGGACGACAGCGAGGCCTAGGAAGGGGACGTCCCGGAGCCGGGGAAGATGTGGCAGTGGAAGCCCACGCGGAGAGGAGGACGAGGGTTCACTGGTTCGGCTGCGGTGTGAGGCTGCCGTCGCCGTAAAATAACAGGGGGTGTGGCTGAGTAGAGGGATGGCCTGGCCAGCGGTGGGAGTAGTAGGGGCGGTGAGGCCTCCGCGGCATCACAGCCGGCCACGGGAGGCAGGAGCACGCGGCACGACCGGCGCTGGTTTGGGCGGCTGGAGCAAGAAGACCAGAGGTTGAAGAAGCACTACGGCCGTTGGATGGACATCGTACGGTCACTGGAGC
This sequence comes from Triticum aestivum, assembly GCF_018294505.1. Taxonomy (NCBI): domain Eukaryota; kingdom Viridiplantae; phylum Streptophyta; class Magnoliopsida; order Poales; family Poaceae; genus Triticum; species Triticum aestivum. The sequence goes on along the minus strand of NC_057807.1, from coordinate 213,928,858 downwards.
TAGAATCGTTCATATTGACTAAGTTGACAAAGCCATCCATCCCCGTCAACTTAGTTGGCCCACAAGTCAGCCTCCCACTATGGTGGGTCCCAGCTAGCAGGGGGTATTCATTTTTTTGTGCGTAATAAGGAGGCACTTCCTTGCGTGCGAAGATATAGCTGGTGGGTCCGACCTGTCAGCGGGGGAACGTTTTTTTCGCGAAATACAGAGGCCCTTCCGGTGGGTCCCAGCTGTCAGGTGGAGGAATCATTATTTTACGCGTAATAAGGAGGCATTTCCTTGTGTGCGGCCATGGACCCAGCTGTCAGCCTCTCCACATACAGTCCACGTCCGATGGATGTCGTTCGTTGACCATGTTGACCAGGCCGCGCCGAGAGCACCATGGCGGTGGACGACGGCGAGGCCTAGGAAGGGAACGACACGAGCCGGGGAAGACTCGGCAATGGTTGCCCACGCGGTGGGGAGTACGAGGGTTTACTGGTCCGGCTTGCCGTCGCCGGAAAATAACAGGAGGTGTGGGTGAGTAGAGGAATGGCCTGGCCAGCAATGAAGTAGGGTGGGGCGGTGCGGCCTGTGCGGCAGCACAGCCGGCCACGGGAGGCGGGAGCAGGCAGTCCCACCGGCGCTGGTTTGGCGGCTGGAGCAAGAAGATCAGATATTGAAGAAGCAGCACGGCCGTTGGATTAACATCCAACGGTCACTGCTGCTAGAATCGTTTGTGGACTAAGTTGACAAAGCCTTAGTACACGTCAACCTAGTAGACCCACAAGTCAGCCTCCAAATCTGTCCCAAACAGCATACAGCCCGAAATTTCTAGCCAGATTCAAATTAATTTTAAATCTAAATATACCTTAATTTAAATTCAATGAAATTTTACCCGCACAAAAACAATGAAATTTAAAATATCAAAATCTGAAAAAAAAAGTATTTTGGAACTAATTGCCTGTTTGCTGTATTTTTTCATTTTACAGCCTATTTATTATTACTTATAGCACATTTCTTATTACTTATAGCCCATTTTCTGGGCAAAATGCATCCCTCCTCGTCTTGAAAGATTTCCGGCCCAGCAGGGCGTAGAAAAGCAAGTAGGCCTACGTTGGTTATTCTGCAAAAGACAAAAATAGCTGGCTAGCTATTTTCAGAAAGGAAAACAACAAACTGGGCTGGTCATGTGCTAAACATATAAAATAAAAGCCTGGGCTAGACGGGCCACAGGTCCCGCACAACCCAGTTGATACCCTTCTCCGTCCCGAAAAAACAAAATTACTGCACGCGCTGCTGGGTCCCTACTGTCATCCTCACCATGTACAGTCATCTCCTTATTCCTCTCGGTTGTTGACCATGTTGACAACACCGGAGGGCGGCCCGCGGCGAGCGAACCAAGGCGGAGGACGATGGTGAGGCCTCGGACGGGAACGAACAGGAGCTGGGGAAGATGCGCAGAGTTTTAGGGTGCGATGTGGCCACGATGCGTGCGCGGCAGCACAGCCAGCCGTGGGAGGCGGGAGCAGGCGGTCCCGCCGGCGCTGGTTTGGCTTTGGCGGCTCGAGGAAGAAGAGACTGAAGAAACACGACAGACGTTGAATGTCAATCCAACGGTCAAGGTTGGCACAATCGTTTGTTGACTAAGCCGACACCAAGTAGCATACTTTTTTATATATAGGAAGAAAAGAAAAACTGGGCTCGTTGGCCTGATAACATTCCCGAAACTGCGACCGTTCGATCTTGTGTCGCAACTAAAACTGCGAGGAAAATGTGTTCGTCTGCCGTCCTCCTCCCAGGGAACGTTCGCCACATAAGTGACTAGCACCCTTGGTTTTGAACCGAGAGGTCTTGGGTTCGAGTCCCAGGAACTCTCAATTTTGTCCTCCTTCCTTCCTCGCAAAAAAGGGAAAGAAAATCAAAGACTTGGGAAGGCGTACAGAACAAGCTAGTGTACCAGTAAAGAGACGTTGCTGAGTTTTAGAAAAAAGAGAGACGTGCTCCTGTAGCTGGTTCGAATCCAAACCTAGACTATGACTATATATGGTGCTATGCTACTCTGCAAGTAATGAAACTGACATATCCAATGTTCGCTTCTCCTCTTCTCTACTTACTCTGCCTAGCATCAGAAGCTCTGGCCGCAGCAACCATGTCCGCTGGCTGCTCGTCCACCTGCTCTTCAGCAGGCAACAACCAGATATGCGCCAAGTCGCCACCCGTACCATCGCCTGTGGGTCTCATCACACCCCCGCCGGCACGCGCACCGCAGCCGATTGCTCATCGCAACCCGCTGCCGTTGGTGTGGTGCCACTGCTGCAAATCACGCAGAGTCATCCGTCGCGTCTCAACCACAATCCTCAACCCTGGCCGAGTCTTCTACAAATGCCCGAATCATGGGGTAATAATATGTTTAAGTGTTGTTCTGCTGCTTTCAGTTGCTGATTTTTTAATAGTTTGGTTGATGATCTTCCAATTTGATTCGTGCAGAAAAGGGAAGATTCGTGTGATTTGTATTTCTGGGAAGTTGCTGATGTGGGGGAATGCAACTACGCTGATTATTTGGTTAGCCGAGGAATCCCAATACCAGCAGGTTGGGGTGTTGGACAAGTAACTGAAGGAACGACAGAAGAGGAAGATGTAGAGCAGAAGGTTAAAGATGCAGTTCCTCTGATCATGGCCAAGCAACAGCTACTGAACGGCCTTGACAACAATGAGGAGATGAAAGAGCTTGTGAAGATAATGGGCAAAATCGATGTGCTCTGTAGGATGATTGTCTCTTTATTTGCAGTGTATGTAGCACTCGTGATGTATTCAGTGGCTATGACATGAGCACTTTGCTGAAACTAGTAATGAATGAAACCTGTGTAGCAGGCTGGGCATAGTGTTGTGAACATCTAATGATTTCTATTAACGGAAATCAGGGGGTATCCCCTTTTGCTCATAAATAAATAAATAGCAGAGGCCCTGTCGGGTCAGCTTTGTTCTCATTCGAAGACGTCGAGCAAATTGCAGTCCAACAACAAACTATGTCATCAAATTCAAGTTTCACAGCCAAATATGAGTACAACTAAACAACAATGTCATCATGTTTTAGTCGTCATACAATCACCAAACACAAATCAGCATACATAACAAGTGATGTTCTCACAGCAAAATACTAAACAACATGTTCATCAGGTTTCAGTTGTCATAGCAAACACAATTTCACATAGTAGATAAAAAAACGTCTTCTGACAGGCAAATACGACAAAAGCAATGTAATCATCATCCGCAGCAGCAGCGTCAACATCTTCGCCATGTGTATCAGTCTGAATCGTAATTCCCCATGGTGTCATCTTCTTCTTCGTCCTCAACGTCCTCGAACGTTGGCTTCTTCTTGATCAACTCTTGTATGTCCACAGCACGACAGGCAATCTTTTCGCCGGCGTCATTGACGTGATGGTTCTCAAAGATATTAGGAACATCTGTGTTATCTTGTACATCAGGAGCAGTGTAAGCATCATCTTGTTGTGCAACTTCATTAAACGAATTCCTCTGCTCAAACCTTTGCAATACTCTCCAGTCATCGCTACGTGCAAATGTGTCTTCCAAGAAAAATATCTGTGTTGCTTGATTTGCCAAAATAAAAGGCTCGTTGGTCTGGTACGCCGCCTTGACATTGATGGATTTGAAATAATCATCAGCTCTGGGTTTTGCGATCCTGGAAAACAGGTTATACCAACGACAGCACAACAGAACCACACACCGATGATCCTCGAAACTGGAGATATACTGCAACTGAACAATGTCTGTTATGTTAGCATACATTTCAGTTGTCTCTTTGTCATACGTATCCGTGCTCATGATGGCACTGTTTTGTGTCTTCCTGCCTTCGTCTCGTGCAAGGGTGTTGTAGCGCACATCTCCAACAACGCAAGATTCATAATGTCTTACCCGAGTATCAGGACCCATTGCTAGTGAGTAAAGGGCATCATCAACTGCCTGCCCATCCTCCCGCATCTTCTTAACCTATGGTTAGAAAATAGACAAGCTGATCATCTTATGTACTCAATATATTAAAAAACTGACAGTGCAATTCAAAAGCTTACATGGCTCTTGAACCATTTCGCAAATCCTGCCATAACCAGTTTGTCAATGTTTCTTGGATTTTGCGGCAGTAACTCCTTTTTGTAGATGCTGCACAACATAGTGATCGCGTCAAACATCTAAATATATAAGAATGTGCTGCAAGTTTAGTAGATTACGATGTATAAGCTGCAGTACTTAGCACTTACTTGATATAAGGTAGTATCTCAGGACAGTTATTCAACACATACCAAACCATTTTGTCCAAATCTTTAGGTTTGTCCTCTTGTCGACTCTTCCCTGTAACTCGAACAGAATAATCGAAAACATTGAGCCCGGGATTGTCTTCACCCACCTCTTTGCTAAGCTGATCAGCTGTTTCAATGTATTTTGAGCAGAATGTCAACGCTTCTGTAGCAATGTAGGCCTCTGCAATGGAACCCTCGGGTCTAGCTCTGTTCCTAACATAGCCCTTGAAAGTGCCTAGCCGCCTTTCAATAGGGTACATCCAGCCATACTGTACTGGACCTCTAAGTAGTGCCTCATCAGGTAGATGAACAGCCAAATGCACCATCACATCAAAGAAGGCTGGAGGATATATCTTCTCAAGGTCGCATAGGATAGTTGGTATCTTGTCTCTAAGACGCTCCAAAGCATCTATCCTGATATTTCTACTGCAGAGTTCCCTGAAGAATTGTCCCAACTCTGCAACTGCTCTGTATAAGTCAGGGCGGCCCAATCCTCTAAGGATAACAGGTAAAACCCTTTGAAGTAGGACGTGGCAGTCATGAGTTTTCAACCCTTGTACCTTGTTTCCATCTGCACTGACTCTCCTTTCAGGGTTGGAAGCAAATCCATGTGGGAATCTCACACGTGACAGGACCTCGCAGAATTCTTTTCTTTTTACCTTGTCCAAGACGTACACAGCTGGTGCCATATCCCGTGGTTTACCTTCATCTTGCACCTGCAAATCCTGTCTGATACCCAGGTGTGTCAAATCAATCCTAGATTTTAAGGTATCTTTCGTCTTGCCTTCAATATTAAGAAGTGTGCCGATAATGCTGTCACATATATTTTTCTCGATGTGCATCACATCAAGATTATGCCGCAGATCCAAATCTTTCCAATACTCCAAGTCCCACAAAGTGGACCTGCGGGTAAACAATAATCTCTCTTCTGCCCTGCCACGCTTCCTTTTCCCGCTACCATTACCAGGATGGTTTCCTGGTGTAATATGCCTGACCTTCTCTAATTCCACTTGCAACTCATCGGCGGTGAGCCTCTTTGGCGCATCACGGTTTTCATGCTTTGCATTGAACACATGTCTTCGGTATTTTCTAGGATGCGGCTTGTCCTTGGCAAGGAAACGGCGGTGTCCAATGTAACAGATCTTGCTAAGTATTGCGTATGACAGCGGATTCCTGTCACAGCGAACACATGCATTGTAACCATGTGTCGTTCGCCCTGACATAGTGCCCAAAGCCGGATAATCATGGATGCACCAAATTATAACAGCACGCAGAAAGAAATCAGCTGGTGGGCTGCTATATAGGTCTCGAGTGAGAACACCCCTCCATAGCTGTTGAAGTTCCTCCACAAGAGGCTCCATGAACAAATCAAAATCCTTTCCAGGACTTTTTGGACCTGGGATGAGCAAGGCCATCATGTAGTTTGATTCTTTGGTGCAGACATTTGGAGGCATGTTGTAAGGGATAACAAGCACTGGCCACATGCTATATGTGGCGCTCTGGTGGCCAAATGGGTTAAATCCATCTGAAGCTAAGCCAAGTCTAATGTTTCTCGGGTCAGCAGCAAACTTTTTGTGTTTATGATTGAAGCTTTTCCACTCACTACCATGAGATGGATGGCTCATTACATTCTGATCTCTGTACTCCTGGTTCCTAGAATGCCACAGTACATCCTCTCTTGTTTCAGCATCATGAAACAACCTCTGCAATCTTGGTATAATTGGAAAATGTCTCAGAACATTATGAGGAATCCTCTTCACAGCATCGCCATCTTTCCATCTTGATGATTTGCATTTCGGGCATTCACTTAAGTTGGCATAATCCTTCCGGAACAGAACACAATTATTCTTACAAACATGGATCATATCATATCCAATTCCAACTGCACGAAGTAAATTCTTCATTTTACTGTAGGTGTGTGGCAGCTCAGACGCATCTGGGAAAGATTTGCGGAAAGCAGCCAACATCGCATCGAATGATTTGTTGGTCATCCGCTCAGATGTCTTCACCTGAAGAAAGGTGACCATAGCTGAGAATACTGACAGCTTATTTCCTGGGGTGACAGCCACGTTGCATTGTTCCAACATGCGGGCCCACCGTTTTTCTTCTGCAGGTGAAAGTTCACGGAATGCACGAGCATTTCGTAGCATTGTTTCAATGTTGGTCAAACTCACTGGCTCCGCCACCACCACCTCCTCCTCCTCTTCCACCTGAGCATCAGGCAGATCAAGATGGTGATCTGCTGCTTCCACGTAGTCAATAACATTGACGTTCACAGTTTCACCATGATGAACCCACCTAGTATATGTGACCGACATCCCATACAAGTGTAGATGATTTTGCACAGTTGACTGGGGTCTTGTAACTGAATTCATACAACTGCTACACGGGCAGAGCACATCTGATTTCGGACCACCGTACTCAGCTCTGATAAAGTTCATGAAGTTTTCAACCCCCTCGACATATGCAGCGGAGAATCTTCGAGCAGAAGTTATCCAAGTCATGTCCATCTGTTAGACATACAAATTAGTTCTTCTACTAGATATTACAGGAAAAACATATATGCTTTTTTATGAAGTCCAGAAAAAAATACCTAGGTCGATGTCTAAAGCTATGGCAAGATATTTGGACGAGCAGATCTAAGTAACGAAATATATGTAAAGCTAATTCAGCAAACAGATTTGAGTGCTAAATTATGGCAGGCTGTTTCAGCAGTCAATGAGGCTGAGCACACAGCCATCAAACTATCGAAGGCCATCGCAGCAACAAAGATCGAGTATAAAATGGTGTAGAGCTATTTCACCTAACAGATTGGCTACTAGACCATGGCAATCTACTTCACAATAAATATATGGTAGTGTATTTTAGCAACTAATCGGCCTTGACATGCCATCTTAGCTAAGCAGATTGAATGCAGAACAGGGCAAGGAAGCTTCTTAAGCAGAGCATGTTGACTATAAACTACTTTGGCAAACAGTGAGATTAACAGCGTCTATTAGCTAACATTCAGCACTACACCGACATGAACGGGGCCTTAGTCTAGAATGCACGTACCGTTGGAGAAGCTGACCACCGTGCGTCTCCACATGAACGTTGCCAGCGGTGGCGGCGCTGACCACCGTGCGCCTCCACAAGAACGTAGCCAGTGGTGGTGGCGGAGCTAGAGGACGGCAGTCTACGAGAGCGTACTGTGGGAGCGAGAGGATCGCCGTGCGTCCCCTCGACGAACCACGGCGCCGGCGTATCAGCATGGCAGGGAGGGCGGCTTTGGCGGAGCGAATGGAGTGGAGGGGGATGGGGGGTGGGGGGTGGGAGGGGGTTTTGGGGAATATTATTGGCTAGTTGGCCGAAGGGCGGTTGAATCGGATTTGGGGGGAATTTTTGGGTGTGGGGGGGGGGAGGATTTTCGCGCGGTGGGCGGGGGGAGTTTGGCGCATAGTCGGTTTCTCCAAGTGTAGTCCCACGTGTCAGTGAAGAGGCAAGCCGAAGCACGTTCCGTTTGTGTGAGCCGTGTGCAGGACTGAACGTGTGTGGGGTGCAATGCGACCGTGACAGGAGTGATGTGAGTGTACCGCCTTTTTTCCTTTTAAACTACGTGCTTCGCCCCCTCAAAAAAAAACTTGTTGCTTCACACGATCCATCGATACTACTACTAGTAATCAGGTAATCCGGACTAAAACGGCGCAACCGGGTCTTTTCCCGCGCAATATGCTGGGAGGTTGGCTTAGTTGGGTTTTTTAGGACAAGTAATGCTACAGCTACGTAATCCCAGTTATGTAATTAACGTAATGTGAAATGTGTGAGCTGTTGATTGTAGATTGGGGGGAGGGAGGGGCCCACTACCATGAAAATCAGGGGAGGGGAGAGAGAGGCAATTTACGTTAACCCTTTCGTAGGTTCCCGTAGATGTAGAAAGATGTGAAATGCGTGAATGTGTAGTGGACGTACTATTGGAGTGCCTAAGATAAATTGTGTATGTGTAGACCCTATGTGTTTATTTTACTTTGCATGTTAGATTTGTCTCGATTCAATAAAAAGCAGAGTTGGTGATGGTGGTGTGCGTGTCATCCTGCAATATAGGTCGTCCGATCTATATCTAACGGATAGGAAGGAAACTATGACAATTTACCCGCACTCCTCTCCACATTTGCAGATAAGGCTTTCCCTCGCTCATCCTTTTCCCCCACAAGATCTTGATCTTCCATGCAATGCACGGGCATCTTGCTAGTACTCCTACAATATACTATATTACCTACAATATACTATATTATTGTGAAAGTTCATATACATCGGCCGAGATTAATGCAAACACGGCAGATTTTCATTACATTTCGAACTTCTATAGGACTAAATAATTAAAGAAACCCGACCTTAAACCTATTCTACGGTGGCGACCAACATCCTCCATCTGCGATCTGTATGTATGGGGGCGGGGTTCAAGACCCGTGAAGTGAAGGTGTAGTCTCCGGCGAGGAAGAGTAGAATACGGGATACGGACCGGCCAGTTGGCACACCATGCCCTGCCGCCTCCCATGCCCTACTCATCCTCGGAGGAGTCCCCGACCTCGGAGGTGCCGGACGTTGGACGGCGGCAAGTAGGACGTGTGGCTGACGATGCTCCCATCATCGGCCGCCAGCGTGGCCACCGCTTGTGCGGTCGCGTCCGCGTCCGGCTACACCGCTATTGTGTCGCGAGAGGCGACTTGAGCGAGGGTGGTGACCTCGAGCTTCATCCCTGAAGACAAGCTCTCCCGCAGACGTTCGCACTTGCGGTCATGGTGGATGTGGTGCCAGGTAGGAGGACGATGCGCTATGGTGTGGAGGTTAGCTGGGCGTTGCCGCTTTAAGTAGCGCATTCCGGTGAGGCCAAGCGTCCAGGTGCATCATTAAGTCGCCGGAGTTGGTTCCTCGGGCACCGAGCCTCTTAACAATGGCATACGAATGGACGACATGAATGCGGGCAGCTGGCGTCGGCTGGGAACGCACCGCGCGACAGTGCGAGGGACGAGGGTTTTGGTGTGCCAGGGTAGTCAGTTGCGGTCGTGGCAACGTTGGAGATGCCCTTTGCTCACATGCGATCCCCGCATGTCATTGAAAAAGCAAGATGACTCGGCATGGTCTCAGGTCCTGAGGATGCAGTTGGCCGCGCTACACCACTCCGCGAACACGTCGCGGCACCCCGGGCATCCTCGACGAGCCGGGTGTTGGAGTGTGTTTGGATTGTGGCCAAAGTGCACCTTACCAAAATTTTGGTCATGACCCAAAGATTGGTCTTTGTTTGGATGGTTGCCATTTTTCTGGCATGCCAATGAACTCTAGCCAACTCTAGTTCATTTTTCTTGCCAATGTCGGCCAAATAATGGGCAACCAATACCTCAACCAAAATTTTGGCTACCCAATGCTTTGATGGGGCAACCTTGGGCACAAACCAAACATACTGTTGGTCGTGCCACAACACTAACGCCACCCTCGGTACACTGAAACCGACCGTGTCTAGCGACTATGAGCGTGTTGCTCACCGTGGTCGCTGTCGGCATTCTGGGAATGGGGGTCCCCAGACTTGCCTGCCTGCGGCCTGCGGCGTGGCTCAAAGGGGGCCCAGCACAGCCCATCTTCATCAACACAAGCTCAAGACCCTCGCGAGGGGCCAAGCCTCGCGGGGCGGACGACAAGGAGCTTCCTCAGGCACGGCCTCGTCAGGCTGGCTCATGAGGAGGCGGAGAGTTCAAGGCGGGGTACCTCGCGAGGTGCCCATGACGCAAGCCATGACGACCAAGGGCGCCAGTCGGGCGCCAGTCGGGCGCCAGCCCGCACAGTGTCCTCCTTTCCTTTTTGGTGCAAAGGGAGCAAGCGCAGGCGAGAGCATCAAGCAAAGGCGTCCATTTCGGTGCAACAAGAACAAGACCAGCCCAACGGCCGGAAGGAAGTCATTGTGGAGCCCAAGCCGGCGTCACCACCAGAGCCTTTGGCAGGCGAGGACCAACTTTAGTCAGGATAAGTGTACCCGCTGTTCCCCTTCAAAATGGCCAATTGTTGGCGCCCTTCCTGCTCAATATTTGGGAAGAGGCCCAGGGCCTTTGCCTATAAATAGGACTAGCCACCCCCAGGGTAGGGCATCTAAAACCCTCACCAGAAAACCAGTAGAGAGAGCGATTGAACTCCTCCCAAAGTTCGTCGCACCAGCCAAGAACAGACCCTCGCGAGGCTGTTCTGCCTTGTACTATTCATCATCAAGCCCAAGAGGCAATCCACCACACCACACACTGGAGTAGGGTATTACACCACAATGGTGGCCTGAACCAGTATAAATCTTGTGTCTCTTGTGTTGTTCCGTTTGGTAGTTTAAATCCTAGCGATTCGGCGAGGAGTGAGCCGGTAGAGGGTTGAATCTCCGCGCACACCCTAGTGTTCGAACCTCAAGGGTCTGCCGGAACCCGAAATCCGACATTTGGCGCGCCAGGTAGGGGTGTGCCGGAATTTGCCTTCCGTCGTCTCGTTCTTCCCCGACCACCGCATCCATGTCTGACGCTCGTCGGGCTCGCGCCGAGCGCCGAGCCGCCCTCGCTTCCCATGTCGCCCAGACGGCTCCCGTCGGCGGGCGCCCTCATCATTCCCCGTCACCTGGCGTCAACGCCGCCACCGGCCCAGCGGGGAACGAGCAGCAAGCATTGTCCCAGCATCCATCCATCCGGCGGGATGGCCGCACTGCGACGCTCTCACTCACCCCGCTGGTTTTTCGTCACGTGCATCCTGCGCGGCCATGGAGGCCCGAGCTGCGCTCATCGCGGCAAACGAGCTCCTGCGCTACCGCCCCATCGATGACGTCTACGAAGAATGGCTCGACCGAGTCGCCGAGCTCGTCCGCGCCGCCGGAGGCACTCCCGTGCCGTCCTTCTCGCTGCACCGCACCCCGCCCTGTGCGGGCAATGAAGTTCCTGGGGCGCCTCAGCCGCCTCCTCCTCAAGAAGGCGCCTTGTCCCCAAGGTGTGCAGCCCCTGGGCGGAACCCGCTCCGTCAGGCGCCAGCACGGCAAGAGCAGAGCTGCCAAGAAGTCCCTCGTCCTCGAGAAGCTGCCCGAGCGCTCCCTGCTCCAGCACGTCAAGACCCTGCTCTGCCCCCAACCACGGCGCATGGGACCCGCAGGACCAAGCTCTCCGTCGCCCAAGGCCCCCTGTGGCCATGGAGGGCTGCCGCGCCTTCACCTCCGAGCTGCGCAGCGTCGCGTGGCCCGGCAAGTTCAAGCCAGACCTGCCCCCTCGCTACGACGACACGGCTGACCCTGCAGAGTTCCTCCAACTCTACGAGTTGGGCATCGAGGCTGCCAACGGGGACGAAAAGGTCATGGCGAACTGGTTTCCCATGGCGCTCAAGGACGGAGCCCACACCTGGCTCCTGAATCTGGCCCCAGGCACGATCTCCTCCTGGGACGAGATGCGCACTCGCTTCATCGCCAACTTCCAGGGTACTCGCGACCGGCCACCCGCCATGAGCGACATGCGCCGTATCAAGCAGCAACCAGGGGAAACCCTACAGAAGTACATCCAGCACTTCAACAACACGTGCCTCAAGATCCCAGGGTGACGGAGGAGGCCATCATCTCAGCCTTCTCCGACGGCGTGCGCGACGTCAAGATGAAGGAGGAGCTGGCAATGCATGAAGACTTGTGCACCTCCTTGGAGCTGTTCAACTTGGTGACCAAGTGCGCCAGGGCTGAGGAGGGGCGCCTCTCCCTCCTCCAGCTGCCTGCCGCGGACCCCGAAGAGAAGAAGCCCAAGGCCAAGGACGTGAAGCGCAAGGGAGCTTCCGTACTCACGGCCGAGCCAGACACCAAGCGGGGTAGAGATTAGCCCGAATCCTCCAAGGGCAGTCGGTACTGCGTGTACCACGACCTCCACACCCACAACACCAATGAATGCCAAGAGCTCCGGGCCGTGCGCGAAGGAAGGGTCGGCAGACGTCCCGACCGCAGCGACCGGGGATACGACCGAGGAGGAGGAAGGAATGCACGACGCTGGGAAGACCGCGGCCCGCGCCAAGGGTGGCGCGACCAACCTCGCGAGGATCGCTGGCAGGACCCGCCTCGCGAGGGAGGCTGGAGAGATCAGCCTCGCGAGGATCGCCCGCAAGGGAACGCAGGCCTCCGTCCGCTGCCGCCGCAGCCAAGGAGAAATGAAGACCGTCATCAGGACGAGGGGGCTGGGGGCTTCCAGGAACCGCGCGCAATCGCCTGCATCCTGGGCAGAGCTCAAGCCCCAGCCTCTCAGCGCATCTTCAAGCAGTTCGCCCGCGAAGTGAATGTAGTCCTCCCCAAGCTCGAGGCCACGCGCCCTCTCAGGTGGTCGGCATGCGCCATCACGTTCAGCTCACCGGATCAGCTCAAGTGCGCGACCACAGCCGGAGTCCTCCCGATGCTTTGTTCCCCAATCATCAGCAACGTGCTAGTCACCAGGACCCTCATCGACGGCGGGGCAGGGCTCAACATCCTGTCCGTGGAAACGTTCAACAATCTTCAAGTGCCCTACAGTCAGCTTCAGCTGACCAAGCCCTTCACCGGAGTCACTGACGGCTCCACGGTCCCGATAGGGCAGGTCCGCCTTCCTATCACCTTCGGGGCTCGCGACAACTACCTCACCGAGCTCATCGACTTCGACGTCGCCCACATTCGCCTGCCATACAACGCCATCCTCGGGTACCCGGTGTTGGCCAAGTTCATGGCCGTAACCCACCACGGCTACAACGTCCTCAAGATGCCAGGAAGCGGCGCGGTCATCACGGTGCCCTGCGAAGAGAGAGACGCAGTGTGCTCCCTAGAGCGAGCCTTTCAGGCCGCATCACTGGAAGACCCAGACCGCGGCAGCAGGAGGCCTCCCGAGGCCGCCCCCAAGAAGAAGAAGACATTGTCCGGCCCGGCCCCTCAGGAGGCAGGCCCCTCAGGGCCCGCGCCTGCTCAGGGGGAGCCTCCTTCCATCGCATAGGGAAGTGCGCCCGGCGCCCTCCTCAGGCAGGGCTCGGGAGCTCTCCCTGGAGGGCCGCCGACCTTGCCAAGGTCACGAGGGAGGCGCTTGGGCAGCACGTGGAGGTGTGCTTCGAAGCACGTTTCCCTCAAGAAGGAGCAAGGCAAGGAGGGCCAAACCCTCAGGAGTTCGTCAGCAAGGCCATTCAGGAGCTACAGGAGTCAAGAGTCATAAGAGGCAGCCGCCGCCTACCCGCCGTGGCCCCCCATCCAGGCGAGGATGGTGGGCTGCGCGTCTGCATCGACATACCAGGGCTTAACCGAGCCGCGTCTCAAGAGCGCCTCTGGCCCTCGTGAGTGGGACGTTGCGAGGGTCCGTCCCACAGCTACGTGCGCATGCCTTACGGCTTGCCGAACGCGGCTGCTGCGCACCAGCGTCTCATGAGGGCCATCTTGGAGGCTCAAGAGGTCAGGCGTGCCGCAGCCCTGGCGGAGATGGAGATGGCCCGCGAGGAGCCGCCAGCGCCTCCGGAGCCTCCTCAGGCCCCTGGGCCTGGGGGCTCGCGAGGATCGGCTCCTGCTACACCAACACCCCTTCGTCCCCAACATCATCAGGTGACATCTTTTAAGTTCAATTTCAGGCTGGGAGCGCCCTCGGGGCCGCATTATTCCTAGGCCGCGTGGGTCCGTCCCTGCGGCATGTATCCCTTTTATTTCATGTCCTTAGCTTACCTTATTGGGGGCGCCCCTCGGGCTGCATCATCCCCAAACCGCTCCGGCCTGACCCAGCGGCATGTACCCTTCTTGCGTTTATCTTAGGGCTATGCTTTCGATCCACCATGCTTGTTATTTGGTGCCTTTCTCTCCTGGGTGTCGGAATCTTGGGCGTTAAAGGGGGGGTGCCTGAGCATCGCGACTCACGGCTCCTACCGGCTCTCCGGCCCTCACCCTCTGGTCTTGTCCATGGCATCGCGACCTGGCATGCCAGCGACGGCTGAGACCAGCCCGACAGCCGGGACCCGAGGACGTAGAGTTTCGTCATCTAACCCAGCTTGGGCATTAAAGGGGGGTGCCTGAGCATCGCGACTCAGGGCTCCTACCGGCTCTCCGGCCCTCACCCTCTGGTCTTGTCCATGGCATTGCGACCTGGCATGCCAGCGACGGCTGAGACCATCCCGAGAGCCGGGACCCGAGGACGTAGTGTTTCGTCATCTAACCCAGCTTGGGCGTTAAAGGGGGGGGGGGTGCCTGAGCATCGCGACTCAGGGCTCCTACCGGCTCTCCGGCCCTCACCCTCTGGTCTTGTCCATGGCATCGCGACCTGGCATGCCAGCGACGGCTGAGACCAGCCCGAGAGCCGGGACCCGAGGACGTAGAGTTTCGTCATCTAACCCAGCTTGCGCGTTAAAGGGGGGGTGCCTGAGCATCGCGACTCAGGGCTCCTACCGTCTCTCCGGCCCTCACCCTCTGGTCTTGTCCATGGCATCGCGACCTGGCATGTCAGCGACGGCTGAGACCAGCCCGAGAGCCGGGACCCGATGACGTAGAGCACCGGCATCTGGCCAAATTTGCAGGAACACACTCGAATATAAGGCCCAGAGCCAGGCGCAACCCGCCTTGAGGTAGGGCCCCGTGAGTCCCGCGCTGGCCCACGGGTGCCCAGATACACCTCGTCAAGCCCTACCGTGCCAGCCACGTGTCAGGGTGGGGCTGTATACGCCCCGGGGGCTCCTCCCGGAGGGGAGCCCCCTCCCACGTACCAGTGGAAGTACCATGCTCCGCGCTGGCTGACGACACAGCCGAGGAGCGGCTATGCCCGTACGCATACGGAAGCGCTATGCTCCGCGCTGGTGATAAACAACTGAGGGTGGCCTCCGGGCCGCATCAACCTCAGGGAGCCCGGAGCTCACTGTCTGGCCTTGTCGCAATGCCTCCCCTCGGGAGTGCCGCGCGAAGGGGCTGGGCACGGGGGCTGCGCCTGGGTCAAGCCCAGACGCACGCCACCTGGCCAGGCCCACCCGGGCCTGGTTCGTCGCACGTCCCTCCCCAAGCGGAGCCAAGGTATGAAGGCTGTTTGAGCGTCAAGGGGGACTCCTGAGCATCGCGACCCAGGAGCCTAACTGGTCACGTAGCCCCTCACTCCTTAGTCCCGAAAGGCTAATGGCGGTTGAGGTATGCGCGGGGCTGGGCTCTGCAGACGTAGAACGACAGATCCACCCACATCTCACCTCCCTACTTGCTGTTCGAGCGCCAAGGGGGACTCCTGAGCATCGCGACTCAGGAGCCTAACTTGTCACGTAGCCCCTCACTCCTTGGCCCCGTCCTGGTTTCCAGTCGGGGCCAATGGCGGCTGAGGTATGCGCGGGGTCGGGCTCTTCCGGCGTAGAACATAAGCAAATAGGAAGGAATAATGCAAATTTCAGGGAATTCAAAAGCAAATATTATAGTCCATGCTGTTATCACATCATCAAACATAAGTTTTAACGCCTCCCCGAGGCATGGTACATGCGCAGGAATTAAAAGCAGGACGGGAGCCACGACGGAGTCACTTGCCAGCGGGGGAGCTGTGCGGAGCGGGTTCGCCTTGTGGAGCAGCAGGGCTAGCAGCACTCCGCTTTGGCCTGGTACTGAAGGCCCGGAACTTCCCCAGCAGAGCCTCCGCACGACCCTTCACGGCCTCAGCAGCGGCAGCGGCACGCTCGCCGCTCACTGGATCTAGCAGGCTGTCGAGGTCGATGTTGGGGTCATGAAGATAGATGTGGGTGAAGACCCGCGTCAGCGCTGCAGAAGACAAGACGCGTGCCTCGGCCTCAGCCATAGGGCCAAGGCCAAGGGTGACGTCTTGAAGGGCGCGAACCAGGAAGGGAAGCAGCTTGGCGGGGCCATCCTCCTCGCCGGCCAGCGGGCTCTCAAGGCCGCTATCATAAAGTGTCTTCAGCGAAGTGCGAGCCTTCTCTTCCATATCCGCGAAAGCCACGCGATCCTCGGCGAGAACCTGGGCCTTGCCGTCCAGCTCAACCTTCCTCGCCTCCAGCTCTTGCTCCATCGCGCCTAGGCGGCCACGGCGCCTCTTGAGCTTGGCCTCCAGGTCCTTGACGGCCGCCTCGCGAGCCTTCATGCTTTCCTCCTGCTCTTGGCGAAGGCGGGCCTCCTCGGCAAGCTGGTTCTGCAGGCCCTTCAGCTCGCTCTCCAGCGTCTCACAATGACCTTGGACGCTAGCTGCCTCCCCCAGGGTAGCATCGTGGGCAACCTTCGCCTCAAGAACGGCCTGCTTCTCCTCGTCGCAAGCCGTCGAGGCCTGGACCAGCGCCGCCCATATCGAAGCATTGGAGCGAATCCAGCCAGAAGCCAGCTCCAAGCGCCCGGCCACTAGACGAGGGTCGATGCCCAGAAGATCCTGCCGCAGACGGTCCAGTCTGGCAACGACGTGATCCAGAACAGTATTCGGGGAAGCAGCAGTCGGTGGAGTAGGAGGAGAAGACGGCAGTGTGACCACAGTATCCTGAGGCGGAACCAGTTGCGACACGACGGCAGTGGAGGAAGCGTCAAGCAAGGGCACCTCGGGAGTCGCCTGGGTCAAGGGGGCTGAGCTCGCCCTAGCAGGCTCAGCCTGGCCTCGCGAGGATCCCCGGGCAGGAGAGGCCTGCGCGTCACAGCCACCTTCTTTCTCGGGCGAAGGCACTGCCACGGATGGGGCCTCAGGAGCTCCCTTCGGCTTCTTTGCCGCGGGCGCCAGCCTGGCCGGAAGATACGAGCATCAAGTCTCGGCAGCAGAACAATAATCAAGACAGGAATTGATGTAGGGTGGAACCCTATAGCGTCGATCTTTCACGTTTGGAGTGGATCCTACGGGGAATCACGAAGAACACGCGGAAGCACAAAGGGAAAACACGGGGAAAACGAGAGAGAATCACTCAACCAACAAGGAATCGATCACACAAGTGCTAGATCACCACACACATAAGAGATCCTCGAGATCCAAAGTCAATAAAGGTAAGGATACAAAGGAACCGTTCTTCTCCGAGGGGAGGCCTTGATGTTCTTCCCTAGAAGGGGTCTTGAATCCGCTTGGGGGATCTTCTCCGAAGAGGTCGTGATCTCCGAGGAGAAGTATCCAAGTGGATGAGCAAAGGCTCTCACACAAATATGAACTAATCCAATGCTGAGTCTCAAAGTGGGGAGGAGGAGGTCTATTTATAGTGCTAAGCCACGAAGGGGTAAGTGAGGGGCGAAGGGGATACACGGGCCTCGGCCCAAGTCATGCGCGCAGGCAAGGCCGGATGATCCGGGCGTCAGGGGTCCGGATGATCCGGATGGAGTCCCGGATGATCCGGCTTCGGTGGAAGCCTTCGGGTGTCTTCGACGCAGTTACCCGGACGATCCGGGGGAGGGTCCGGATGATCCGGCTGAGCCCGGATGATCCGGACGGCGGTCCGGATGTCCGGCCTGGCTTCAACAGCCGCTCCGTCTTCTTCTTCTCCTTTCTTCCGTCTTCTATTCTATGCTTGGCCTTGGTCCTTGGATTCTCCATGGTCATCTTGGTTGTACCTGAGTGTATGCAAAGTCCATGCATGAGGTAGTAGCCATGTCTCATATGCGGAAAGTGACGGTTCGAAGAGGAGTGAATTCACCTTGTGTCCAATGGCGTATGTTCGAGGTCTCGTCATATGTCCTCTTGGGGCTTGGAGAGTAGTCGGAGTGTACATGGGGATGAACGTGGGATGCTCCGCATCATATCCCCCCCCCCTTGGGAAAGATCCGACCTCGGATCGTGATCCTCATCACCATGGAAACGGGTGTCGTGGACGGACTTGTAGTGGGACGTAGGTGAAGGCCTTGCGCAATCCAAGTACTCCAAGGTGTCTCCGGTATGTGGTTCATGCAAATGAGCAAACACAAAGTACACTTGGAAATACAATGGTTAGCGCACACAAAGTGTCCATCAATTAAGCATGAGTCCATGCTTAGGGATAGTGCGTGACAAAGCGCATGAAGCTTATCAAGATGATATAGAATGATATGCAAAGAATTCATGGGATAATTAGCATGGTGCACAAAGCGACAAATTCTACCATTGTGCAAAATGATGTCATAATGGGATGGTGCATCAAAAGCATGAACATGGCAATGGATGCTCAATATGTATATGTTATCATGCAATTGATGGTGGGCAATATGATCATGATGTATGAATATGCCATCAAGGAAGATCACAACAAATTTGCTAAGGAAGTGAACAAGCTCATATATCATGGATGACATGGTAATACAAGATGCAACGAGGCAATCATAATGTGAGTCGATCCATGCATGGGATGCAAACTTGTGGTGAGTATGATATGTCCATCGAGCATGACATGTATGAGCACAATCAACAAATATGGAGGTGTTGGTGTACCAAAGCTCGATGTCGAGGCATGAGTGGAGTTCTGAAGGTGCATCCAATAAGTGCGAGCGCTCCTCAATGTGAAGGTCCATGTAGCCAATCTCCAATGTCGCTCCTCCGTTCACGAGATGTATCATGTAGAAAACAAGAAGGAAACAACAATGAAAGAGTGACCCATCCAATATGCGTACTTGAGGATGGCTCAAAGGGAAGGAGGTCACCTTTAGGAGTTTCTCAAGGATGATGGAGTCGCGCATCTTGTATGCCTTCACATAACCAATATGTCTCGTGGTGGTACCGCCTTGTAAATCCTTCAAAATGAAAGAACATGACAAACACTTGGAAAAACGAATGAGGTTAGCGAAATGGCAAAACCAATCATTCGTGTGGTAAGATACCCAACAAGTGTATGCATCATGCTCATCATAAGAAATGACAAGGGAGCATTGCATAGTATGGAGGCATATGATGCAAGAACAACCAAATGCAATAGGCTCAATCAAACAAGCATGCATCACAAGTAAGGTGTCAAAGTCTCCAAGATCAATAAGCATAGTATGGTTGCACTCAATACAAGTGGATATGAAAGAGGCAACTAATGGACACAAGAGACAATGATCAAGATATATCATGTGAGAGGCATGAGCATATATGTCATCAACCCAAGAAAGCAAGTAATAGTGGAACATGGGTGATGCAACATAGCAAGCAATCATAGCAATCAAGTCAAGCAAGCTAGTAGTGCGAAGATGCAACATACTAGAGGGAATCATAACAAGCATGTCATGTGTGCAAATAGTGGGCATGAATAATGGACATGACATATCACAAGCATGAAAGCAAGATATGAGAAAAATATCATCAATGTATTGGCGAGAGGCCATATGTAAATAGCAATGGGCATCATGACTCTCCCAACACAACAAGCATCAATAGCATGGGGCACATGATAAACATGGCAAAAGCAACAAGGATCTCCACCAAGCATGCAAATACACATAGAAGTAGCATAATGGTGAATCATGGGTAGATGCAAGCAAGGGTCACAATTGCATGGCAAAGGCATAGAAGCAAGCATAACATGCAAAGTGAACACAATAGTATGGGCATAAGGTGACAAGTGGTAAATAGCCCATAGCCGTGTGAGAGCCAAGTAGAAGAGATGCGCGTAGTCCTTGCGCGAAGGGAACGGTGGTAAGGATAGTCCACGGGATCCCAAAGCATCGTTGCTCTCAAGAGCTCGTTTGTCAACTCTTGGGATTGAGAGGTTGACGAGTATACGTGAGTACCTACACAAAACAAAGACAAAGGGAAAATTGTGTGTGTGTGGTAGATGTACACATCATCCATCATGATGCGCACGTGCATGTGTTTGTTAGCACAAAATAGCCAATGCTCAAATAAATGAGATGCGTGATATAGAAACATGTCATCCATCATGAGAGGTTTGTTATGATGTGTGTCATAATGGAGACTCAAAGGATGTAATGCATCATGAGGTATTTCTAGAGCATTTTTATTCATGGGGTACATATGGTGTACACTATCATGGGAATCATGCAAAGTATTAAATGCATCAAGATCTCCTAATATGTATGAGGAAACTATGGGGGTCTCCTCATGAGCAAGAGTAGAAACATCACGTGGAGAGTATTGACAACATCCAAAACAATGCATATTTGGAACAATGTGATCATGGCATGACATATTAGATGAATTGCGTATATCATGTAAAGGAAGCATGGCAATATCATCACAAGAGAAGCAAAAGCCAATGACCATCATCTCGTCATCTATGCCATAAGTGCAAATGGGATTGATTTTAATGGGCCATGCATAGTTACTATGCTGAGATTGTAGGGATGCAATATGGGAGATCTCACTCATAGCATATGACAAGTTCAACGGATTGTCAAACATGAAGTGACCAATAGAATTTTCACATGATATCCTATGAAGCATAGCATCACAACTAGGCAACTCAACATGCTCATCATCATATTCATCATAAATAGGTAAGTCAAGGCATGAAGAAGTCTCACTAGCATGAAGCATGGTAATAGGTGGGTCATCATCATGCGAGGAATCATTGTCAAGAGCGTCCACTAGTGGGACAAGAGAAGCACCGTCACCTATGTTACCATTGGAAGGTCGCTCATGTGTTGTAGGTGAGGTGTTGAAGATCATATCGTTGTCATCTTCATCTTGATGGAACCATGTGGGGGTGCATCATCGTCCATCATGGCCATCGTCGTCTCCATTGGAGGGATGGACTCGTCGAGGATAGGCGTGTCGTCATGTAGGAGACCTAGAACCAAAGAAGAAAACACACTAGGAGTAGAGGTTAAGTCGTTAGAAATCATAGTGGCCTCACATGCCGTGCCGACTACCTCACTCTCTAAGTGTTGTGGCTCAATCACTCCCTCAAGGATGCTCTCACTCATATGGCTGGTGGAGTCACTCAAATGGCGCTCAACCTCACATAGGATGTGTGGCATGCTCTCATGTGTGGGGCTAGTGTTGGTCACACTCATCCTCTCATAGGAAATGCTCTCAATGTCACATATGGTGGAGTCACTCATGTCACTCATGGGGTGGTGGCTCTCCTCACATGGCACTTGGGGCATCTCGACATATGTGGGTGTCGGAGAGATGTAGGTGCAAATGTCTCCATGCTCAACTCCTATCGCCGTGGTCGAAGGGGATGGCCCTTGCTCGACCTTCTTGTCGCCGTCTTGGTGTTGGAGGTCCATATGATGTGGCACCTCGTAGCTCGTCTCCATGACCGAAGGGAGTTTCCCATGCTCGGCCATCGTCCTTGAGGGGCTTCCGAAGATGGAAGTGTCGCCCTCGCTTGTAGGTGGTCGCCTTGTTGTTGAGGATGTCTATGTAGGTGAACTCATGGGAAGTAGGCGAAGATGCCGTACGTCCAAAGGTGAAGATGCCTTGAGAACACTTGGCGAAGATGCCGAAGTGGTTGATGTAGCCGTAGCGCCGTCTTGGTGGTGGTCGTCTCACGGTCTTCTTTTGTGCTCTTGAAGCTTCGACTTGGCGTGTTGGGACTTGTGCATTTGTGCTTGTGGAGCATCTTCATGATGATGATGTCGGTGTCGTGCTTGAGCTCGTAGAAGATGTCGTTCATTGTCGTCGTGCACATGATGCTTGGAGGTGACTTGCCCTTCATGACGATGTTGATCACGAGCATGATGGTGGTCGCCATGTGGATGTGGACGAGGACGATTTGCACTTTCATCTTTTTCATGCTCCGAAGACTTGTGTCTTGAATGTCGTCGCCTTGAGGATGACGAAGGGGAAGAAGACTTGATCAAGGCTCTAATCTCCTCCATCCTTGCATCTTGCTCTTCTTTATGTGCGGAAAGCTTCTTGTCGATGTAGTCCCTTTTCCTTGCTTCGGAGTGGAAAATGTCGATGGAGATGTTCTCGATGCGCTCTTGCAATCTTGATTGTGTGCCTTTCATTTGCCATTGTAGATCGAAGATAGACGCTTTGGAGATGTAGTTGCTCACGCCGTCGTTGTTGTCGTAGACCGGAGAGGAAATGCCTTGCCTATCCATCACAAGACTCGAGCAAATATGAGTGGGAGAAAGAGAAGAACTTATACCAATGTACCTTGACCGATGTTGATAATGAATCAAGTTCACTCAAATGCGGACAATGAAATAGCACTATTGGTACCAATCCTTGTCGGTTCTCACACCTACACAAGTAAAGCTTATAGTGGAGCTCGGTGAGGGTAGTGGCACAAAAATTTGATGCAAAATGTTAGCAAGAGTCAATAATGTTGAAAGAGATTCACAAATTCGCAAGTGAAACAAATGGACCAATAGCAATATGTGGCTCACGGAAACACACACACGGATAGATAAATGGGGTCGTACAACCAAGGAATGAGCACAAAATGTGGAATCCACGGAAAACGCTCGTGTTGCACAACTCAAGAGAGACTCTAGCAAGATTGCTCAATAGGCGGATACGACACTTGTGCACAACCTATAAGATGCAAAATGGATAAACTTTCTATCCCAAGTATGCTATATATGTATGGTTCCCGGTGTTTCTCACACAATGATCCAAGATGATCAAATATGATACCGTATGATATATTGTGATGCTATGGCTATTGCTCACAAGCTCTTTGCTCTCTTTCTTTTGCTTAAAAGCTTTATTCTCTTTTTTTCTATGGCCACTTTTGCACAATGCACAAACCAAGATAGCAATTGTGTATATGCGGGAACAAACTTGAGGCACAATGGATGATATGATATCAAGATGATATGGTATGTATGCAATGGATGGTGTAGACCACTAATGTGCACAAGTCACGTTGCCGGCAATACTCAAATGGCTAGTCTCGATAGGCAAGTAACGCAAAATGGGCTAGGGGTTAACAATGCAATTGCAAGGGAATATACAATGGTGTCGTCGAGGTTACCGTCCTTGGAGATGATGAGAGGCGGTGTTCTTGATGTAGATACCAAGATGATGGAGACTCGTCCCTAAGTAGCCGAAACACCTTAGGAAACGGAAAAACCGCGAACTCAAAATCTCAAATGACAAATGTCAAATGGTGGTAGCGGAAAGCGATGGTGGTTTTGCACTAGGCAAATGCGGAAGTGGAATGATGGGCTATACACGAGTCGGAGTTGAATTTGCCGTCCCTAAATAGCCGAAACACCTTAGGAGACACAAGCCACAACTCAAACAAAATTGGGTTAAGTTGGGGTGGAAATGTATGGTGGGCACGTCTATGCGGAAGTGGTGGTGGTGGTTGATGAAGAAGCAATTGTCCCTAAGTAGCCGAAACACCTTAGGAGACTCTAGTCACAACGCAAACAACCACATATGCAATGGGGAACAAAATGGGTTAGGTTGCGGAAGTCGGTGGTGGTAATGCGGATGATATGGTGGAGGCCCTAGGCAAACTTGCCAAATTTCAGAAAATATGATGGAGTCAAATGATGTTGGTGGTATTTTTGTGGGATAGGGGATGTCAATAGCTTCAAAACGAGCTAAAGAACGTCAAAAACAGAGTTCGGATGAATTAGTTATGACCAAAACAAAATTTCAGCCGAGTCAGTGTTAGGGTTAACCGGACATCCGGGAGGAGGTCCGGATGATCCGGGCTAGGTCCGGATGATCCGGGTGTACATCCGGATGATCCGGGTTCGTCAGCTCCGGTTCTGTTTTCTGGGTGCGTGGGGTATCCGGACGTCCGGGAGAGGGTCCAGCTGATCCGGGAGGTGTCCGGATGATCCGGGAGAAGGTCCGGATGATCCCGGCAGGTCAAACTGCTCGGGATTTCCTCTCGGGGACGAATTTTGGGCGGCATTTGGGGATTTTGGGGTCAAAATTGACGAGATTTCGTGGATGGAAGGTGGGGAAACTTGGGGAAATGCTAGATCCACTTGAAACCAAGCAAATCCACGGATCAAAATCAACAAAACATCATCAAACCAACAAATCACAAAAAAAAATTGGGGCTATTTTTGGCGGGGATTTTCGGATTTAGGACGAAATCAACAAAATCAAGCTAGAAAAAGAGGGGTAGGGGCTCCAAAAACGTGATCAACGTGGCTCATGATACCATATGATGTAGGGTGGAACCCTATAGCGTCGATCTTTTACGTTTGGAGTGGATCCTACGGGGAATCACGAAGAACACGCGGAAGCACAAAGGGAAAACACGGGGAAAACGAGAGAGAATCACTCAACCAACAAGGAATCGATCACACAAGTGCTAGATCACCACACACATAAGAGATCCTCGAGATCCAAAGTCAACAAAGGTAAGGATACAAAGGAACCATTCTTCTCCGAGGGGAGGCCTTGATGTTCTTCCCTAGAAGGGGTCTTGAATCCGCTCGGGGGATCTTCTCCGAAGAGGTCGTGATCTCCGAGGAGAAGTATCCAAGTGGATGAGCAAAGGCTCTCACACAAATATGAGCTAATCCAATGCTGAGTCTCAAAGTGGGGAGGAGGAGGTCTATTTATAGTGCTAAGCCACGAAGGGGTAAGTGAGGGGCGAAGGGGATACACGGGCCTCGGCCCAAGTCATGCGCGCAAGCAAGGCCGGATGATTCGGACGGGGTCCCGGATGATCCGGGCGTCAGGGGTCCGGATGATCCGGCTTCGGTGGAAGCCTTCGGGTGTCTTCGGCGCAGTTACCCGGATGATCCGGGGGAGGGTCCGGATGATCCGGCTGAGCCCGGATGATCCGGACGGCGGTCCGGATGTCCGACCTGGCTCCAACAGCCGCTCCGTTTTCTTCTTCTCCTTTCTTCCGTCTTCTCTTCCATGCTTGGCCTTGGTCCTTGGATTCTCCATGGTCATCTTGGTTGTACCTGAGTGTATGCAAAGTCCATGCATGAGGTAGTAGCCATGTCTCATATGCGGAAAGTGACGGTTCGAAGAGGAGTGAATTCACCTTGTGTCCAATGGCGTATGTTTGAGGTCTCGTCATATGTCCTCTTGGGGCTTGGAGAGTAGTCGGAGTGTACATGGGGATGAATGTGGGATGCTCCGCATCAGGAATCGAGCACTTACAGGTCGTCGCAGGTGGGCTCAAGCAGCCTCCGGCCGTACTTGAAGCCCGAGAGCCAGCTGCAAGGGTCAGCTTCAAGGGGCTCGGGAGCAGGAGGCGCGCCTGCGGATCGCCTCGGGGACGGGGCAGACCCGCGGGGGATCAGCCCAGTCCGGTCCTTCTTCGGGATCGGAGGCAGGCTCCCGCCGCCCTGCTCATCCTCATCCTCATCGTCGTCACTTTGAGGGAGGCGGAGAGTGCGGGATCTACGCCGAAGGGGAGGAGCCCTTGACTCCGCCTCTGAGTCAACCCCCTCTTCCCGCTCCCCTTCTTCCTCCTCTTTGCTGGAGTCGTCGGAGGACACGTCCACCAGGTCCTCTGGAGCCTCCGCGGGCATGGGCCCGTCCCCGTTGAAGACGGGCATGGACCCCACTACCTGATCCCAATCCTCGCGAAGGAACAGGGGCGTAGGGGCGCCCTCCAGCCTCACCACGTCGCCCCCAACCAAGGACTGGAGGACCACAGCTAGATCCTCGTCAGCCAAGACCACGAGGCTCGGGTGGGGCCTCCACATCGGAAGCGAGTACTGACGGAGCGGAGCCAGCTGATGCTCCAGGAACTCCCTTAGCAGCGACGCACCGGTCAGCTTCGCCGCCGCCACACTGGCGGGCCTCAGATTTGCGTCCATCTTCTCCAACACCAGCTTCGCGCGTGGATCCAGAAGCTCCACTCGGGACCAGTCGTCGGAGCTCGCGGGGTGCTCCGTGGGCAGGATCAGCCAAGGATGGATGCGCCCAGCATCCACCAAGACCCACTTGCTCCTGAAGCCCTCAATCCTCTTCCTAGGGTTCGAAATGGCGATGGAGCCGCCGTACGCGACAAAGCTCGCGCACGCGGAGGCGGAACCACGGGAGGTCCGGAGGGAGAAGCAGTGGCGCAGCAAGGCCACCGAGGGTTTCACCCCTACGTGAGCCTCACAGTAGTAGGCGAAGATTGCCAGAAGAAGGACGGAGTTAGGATGGAGGTGCAGAGCTTGAATATTGTAGTGGCGGAGGACAGAGAAGAAGAACTCAAAAAAGGGAGGCACCAGACCGGCGATGATGGCGCTCACGAAGAGCGGATAGAAGGTGCTCCCTCGGCCTTCAGGGACGGTAGAGCCGGCCTTGAACGCCTTTGCCCCGTCGATGCCCTGCGCCGCCGCCATCTGGCACACCCGGGCAAGGCTCGCCTCTGACACATTTGGCGAGTCCAAGGCAGGCGAGTACCAAGCTCCGGCTGGGGCTTGGCGAGGCGCCATGACAGGCTAGGGCGCGCAGACGGAGTAGATCTGAAGACTTCGGAAGCAGGGAGGAGAGGCGCAAGAAAGGGGATCTGAGCAGCAACTGGAGGAAGTAAAGGAGGCAAGGGAGATGCCGCTCCTTTATCAACTCGCACGGTTGCAGAGGTGCCCATGTCCAATCAACCGCCACGCGGCGCCCAAGGCCGCATGCTGTTAGGGCCCGCAACGCTTCGCACTTGCCCTTTCGCCTCCCTGCTCGGCCAAGTTCGGGCGCGCTGTGGGCCCGGAGGCTACTGTCGGCGTTCTGGGAATGGGGGTCCCCAGACTTGCCTGCCTGCGGCCTGCGGCGTGGCTCAAAGGGGGCCCAGCACAGCCCATCTTCATCAACACAAGATCAAGACCCTCGCGAGGGGCCAAGCCTCGCGGGGCGGACGACAAGGAGCTTCCTTAGGCACGGCCTCGTCAGGCTGGCTCATGAGGAGGCGGAGAGTTCAAGGCAGGGTACCTCGCGAGGTGCCCATGACGCAAGCCATGACGACCAAGGGCGCCAGTCAGGCGCCAGCCCGCGCAGTGTCCTCCTTTCCTCTTTGGTGCAAAGGGAGCAAGCGCAGGCGAGAGCATCAAGCAAAGGCGTCCATTTCGGTGCAACAAGACCAAGACCAGCCCAACGGCCGGAAGGAAGTCATTGTGGAGCCCAAGCCGGCGTCACCACCAGAGCCTTTGGCAGGCGAGGACCAACTTTAGTCAGGATAAGTGTACCCGTTGTTCCCCTTCAAAATGGCCAATTGTTGGCGCCCTTCCCGCTCAATATTTGGGAAGAGGCCCAGGGCCTTTGCCTATAAATAGGACTAGCCACCCCCAGGGTAGGGCATCTAAAACCCTCACCAGAAAACCAGTAGAGAGAGCGATTGAACTCCTCCCAGCAGTTCGTCGCACCAGCCAAGAACAGACCCTCGCGAGGCTGTTCTGCCTTGTACTGTTCATCATCAAGCCCAAGAGGCAATCCACCACACCACACACTGGAGTAGGGTATTACACCACAATGGTGGCCTGAACCAGTATAAATCTTGTGTCTCTTGTGCTATTCCATTTGGTAGTTTAGATCCTAGCGATTCGGCGAGGAGGGAGCCGGTAGAGGGTTGAATCTCCACGCACACCCCAGTGTTCGAACCTCAAGGGTCTGCCGGAACCCGAAATCCGACAGTCGCCGTGTCCAGAGGCGGTGCTGGAGCTGCGCCACGTTGTTGGCCCCCACGACCCACATGAACGATTGTCTGTGGCGAGGAGGTTGTGGGCCAGCTCCTCCATTGGACTAGTCTGCGCTAAGTTGTCCCGACGGGTGTGCCCCACATGTCGGTTTCCCTGTTTTCCCGGCCATATTCGAGCGTTAGTGCTTTGTGTTGCGCATTAGGCCTTTCACTATGTAGGCCAAGCAAGACAACTTATTGTTTATTTGAGCCGTTCAACTATAATCATGTGGCGTTTGCTTATTTCTCATTCCTATCCAACCCTCTTCTCCATCGATCATGTCACCCTCCGGTCGAGTCCATCCTCCCGCATGCCTCATTTTAACATTCCGCTGAGTATCATTCGCATGTACCCACCCTAGTCCTCTTGCAATCGATCTTTGGACCCCGAGATGAACTTGAGGGAGAACGACCGGGGGCACGTGATACCTAAGGCGGATTCAAAATTTTGAACCGGTGATCATAGCATCCGCATATCAGATATAAAGGGTATTCAATGTTCGTTTCATTTTTGAACGTACAATATACTCCCTCCTATCCTTTCTAGTTTACATATAAGTTTTATGTGTAGTCAAAGAATCTCTACTTTGATCAAAAAAGTATCAACATTCAACAACGCCCAATCAATATTGTTAGATTCGTACGTACTCCTAGATTTGTACTCGAGGTGGTTTCCAATTTGTTTTCATCCACGTGAATGTGCTTGTTCTCACGCATGCTCTTCCTACTAGGATTTCGCCACGTATAGCCAGTCCAATAGTAACTTTTTTAAGCTCCCTGTCCAATAGTACTAGTGGAGTACTGACAACATCTGTACTAGAGTATGGAGTGCTCATAGTAGTACCCCCTCCTTCCATTTATATAGGGCCTATGTGGAGGAGAGAGATGTGAAAAAGTAAGGGGAGTGAGCTCTCATGCAAAAGCCTAGCTATATACACATTCCTAGTTAAATACAATAAATATGAAGAAAGAGATAGAGAGGAGATGGAAAAAAGTAATGATACAATAGCCAAGCTTATAATATTTTTTGCGGGAAATAGCCAACTTTATAGCCCACACTATTGTATGAGTGCATATAATAGATGATGGCTATAGATGACATGGCAGTCCCTCATCGATTGGCTATATTATTAACCATGCTCTAATGCATTTTTAAAACCGCATTTGACTATTGACAAGATTAATAGTATATGAGATGTATAATGTGAAAATTATATCATTGGAAACTCCTTTCACATACGAATTTGACCGTATGCTTTGTGTAAGTTGCCTTTCATATATTATTACTCTAACATTTGGTCAAAGTTAGCCTCGAAAAATGCATTAGGCCCTGTATAGTAAATGGAAGGAGGGACTAGTAGTGGAAGTGGATCCTCTGATGTAGGTATCCCTGCCTTACCCTCCCTTTCGGTCACTTATTGACGGACCCCATGCTTGCTAGGCCCCGCATGTCAGTTACTCAATGGGTTTGGCCACGTCAGGGGATCCTCATCCATGGTATACTCCATCTGTTTTTATTTACTCCGCATAAAACGGAGAGAGTGGTAGTATAATAAATGACGCGGGCGGGGGAGGGGGAGGGACGTCGGTTTGCTCTCAACTACTGTCCCACAAGCGAGCGAAAATGCAAGACGAAGCGCGTTCCATTCAGTGAGAGACGTGGAGGGTCCAGCGTGCCGGGCTGCAACACGAATGCGACAAGAGCAATGTACAGTCAAAACCGATTGACCGGTCGTCACCGGAACCACTATTCACACCAGAACCTTCGCTGCTCGGCCTATGCCAGCCACTGCTCTAAAACCACACCTAATCTCCAGCCCATTCCCCCACTTTTCGATCCTCTAGCTTGCATCAAGCGTCCCCTAGTTCACCTGAAAGCCATGGTGCGCCACAAGATCACTTACTACAAGATGCTGACGCCGGAGCGCCGTGCAGAAATCGCGACGGCGGTCGGCGCCACAAACCTCCGTTCCCAAGCTCGCTTTGCGGCGGGCCAATCCCCGAGTTATCTGGAGCCAAGCTACGAGGAGGAGGAAGCCGATCCAATGTTCATGGCCGAGGTCACAGCACAGAAGGCCCCTGATGGGTATGAGACGATGGACGTCGACTTCGTGCCGGTGTCCGACTCCCCCATGGTGCAGGCAGACCAGCGGTTCAACATGGCGATACTAAAGGAGGACCGGGAGGCAGAGGCTCAACTCGACATGGAGCCCGCGCATGCCGCTGCCATCGAGGCTCTCCTGCAGGCGGAACCGGATGTCGTGGAGATGAACCGGGTGGCGGAGGCTCAACTTGAGGTGGAGCGCGCGGATGCGGCTGCCATCAAGGCCCTCCTGCAGGCTGAACCGGACGTCATGTACTTGAACCGGGCGGCAGAGTCTCAACTCGACGTAGAGCGCGTGGATGCCGCTCTCATCGACGCCCTCCTGCAGGCGGAACCGGTCGTTCTAGACTTGAACCGGGCGGCAGAGGCTCGACTCGGCGTGGAGCGCGCGAATGCCGCTGCCATCGAGGCCCTCCTGCAGGCAGAACCGGATGTCCTCGACTTGAACCGGGTTGTGCTCCCGTCCATGCAGAGCGCCTGCACGCTCCGCGTGAACGAGTAGCTGGAGGCCGAGGACAGCCACGGTGCGGAGACACACGTCGGCAGCTACGGCTGCTTCGCGCCGGCAGCCAAAGAGAACGAGGCCGTCTCGTTCCGCGTGCAGTGATAGTTTTTCTTTATGTTGTCGTTTTTATGGATCTTTTGCTGTGTAAAAACATATATTGTTATGCAAGTCGCCTGACTTGGGTCAGTCTACCATTTCAGGCGGTTGGATGAATATCCTACGTCTCCTAACCCTTCTTCCTCTCCTCTTCTTCTTCCTCAACAGACCACCACACGGGCCGTACGGGATACTCCCCAACATGCGGTTGGATAAACATACTCTATGAACGAAAATTATGTGTCAGCGGTAGGATGGCTGAGTTTGGTTTGTTCACATGCGACAACACGTGTCAGTGAGGGTGCGTTCCCTTGGTTGGGTTTGCGGCGTGCATGAGCTACTGTGTGAGGGTGCGGTGCGACCGCAGCATGCAGGAGCGACCGTGTGAGGGTGCGGTGCGACCGCGACAGCCGTGCGCAAGTGTACCTCCTTCTCATTTTGAAAACTTTAGGCAAGCTTGGCAAAAATGTGTGGTGAAGTATGTCAATGCAAGGCCTAGACCCATATGTACGTACTAGGAGTACTAGTGTTAAAAAAGAAAGGCGGGGTTTTCCTTCGCGGAATTTAATCGATACAAATCCTCGTTCACGTGTCAATTAATGCGTATTTTTTCTCCAAAGACGAAAGAGCTAACCATCTCACTCCTCATCGCTTGATTAATGCAGCGCCATCCAAACCAACCTTCTCACTTCCGCATGCATTCAGGGGATATTAATGTCCTTGGTTGCTAGTACGAGGCAAACCCCATCAATTTTGCCTCAATTAGTGTTAGTGGCCTTTTGCAAATTGTAATTTTAATATACTGGCCTTGTGTACAAAAAAAATGGAGGTAGTAACTATATTTGACTTCCTTCCCCATTGCGGTGACGTCGATGATATCTCAAACGTTGTGGTTTGGCAAAGTGCGTTCGATGGAGAACACCATTGAGGGCGACCATGGTAACTCGTTCGCAAGTGCCGCCTGCAAGCTGAGACAACTGCCTTATTTGCATCCAGGAAGTCCGTTGAACCAAAGGACGCGTAAATGTACTAGTACTACTAGTACACAACAGCATCGTCCGTCCAGCTTAGTGTGGTGAGATGGTTTCTCGAAGAAGACGATGGTGAAGCGGGGTCAGCAAAGAGTGAAATGATGGTTGCTTCGTCCGTGCTTTTGTGATTTGATACCTCACTGCTTTGTGATTTGTGATAAAAGGGACAGGGGAGTAGACTCTGTGCTCTATACTGTAATACATGCATCCAAGCATGGGAGAAAGAGGAGAGACGTTGCATTTTTCTATTCCTTCAATCAATCAATCAGGGAGCTTCGGTTCCATCTTTTTGGCTTTGCCAACACCGTCCACAATGGTTCTGCTACACATTGTTATTTTCATGTTTGGCTACACATTGTGGATGCCCTTAACCGTACCACTTGGTTTTGCTCCTGTGTGCTATCTATACAAATCTCAATTATATTGATCTAAAAAATTATAGAATCAAGATTAGTAAAAAGGAGGTGATTTTGCCGCGCGGATGGCGGGGGAGGTTTATTATTTTTAGAGGATGTTGTCCTGGTGGTTTGCTAACATGCGGTCCCACGTGTCAGTGCTTTACCAAGCCGATCCGCGTCCCACATGAGGCAGAACAACGGTAGAAGCAACACGTGGTTAAGTTGAAGAAGATGAGGGAGAAGCGGATTTAGTAATGAGTGAAATGATGGTTGCTTCATCCCTCCAACTTCTTTTTTTAGCATTATTACTTCGTCCCTCCAACTTAACTGCGTGAAAGGTGCAGCTTTGTGATTTGACGCCTCATTGCTCATTACTACGCCGATGCCATGACTGGGGTGCTTCACCCCGCCTGCTCTGCACTGTATTCGGTATGGCACATGGAGCCGGTAGCTTGATGTCCCACATGTCGGCGTAAGGGACTAGAAGATTTATGAAAGCGAGCGCTCCACTCTTACGATGGAGGAGTACACGACTCGACGGCCTAGTGAACTGTCACTTGTACTGTATAGTACTATAGTTTTGCTATTTCGCACGATCCATCGATACAAACCAGATTAAACAGGAAAGGGCGGGATTTTTCCCGCGCGGTAGACGATACTGGCCATACATTTCAAAGGCAATTTTAATGTATGCAAACTGAATAATTAAGTAACAATATGATATCTAGTAAAACTAAAAACACATATGATTTATTGTGTTAGAGTGTAGTAGTAGTGTTGTATTGCATAGTTGTTAGATGTAACATGCGAGAAAGTGTAGAGATGTAGTTTTGGAGGGCCTACGGAGGGAAAAGCGTAATACGGTCACCAAACTTCAGAATAAGCTGATTACGGTCACTATATACGTTTTGCGGTGTTTATACGGTCACTTGCTCACGGTTCAGCATCGGATTGCACTCTGTTGACCGGCCAAATAGTCTACGTGGCGCCATGTTGACTAGTTAAATTGACCATGTTCCTTGTGTGTCCCACATGTCAGTTCGCATAGGGAAAAGGTTAGATAAACACAAATTTATGCAGGCGCGACAAGACTCCAACCCATGCGCGGGAATCACCTGGTTGTGTATGTGTCTGTCAGGGCCTGATGTGTGCGCATGCACATGTAGGTTGAGCACTTGAGCATGAGAGTGTGTGTTGATCGTGTGGTGTACTGGTGTGTGCATGCATGCGTGCGTGTGTGCATGTGAGTGTTGCGTGCGTGCGTGGCTGCGTGTGTACATGTGAGTGTTGCATGGGTGTGTGGGTGCATGTGTTTGTGTGAGTGTTGCATGCATGCAGTTCGTGTGCATGTGTGCGTGTGTGTATAATCACCACACCAGCTCCTGTGTGTTAAAACAGACGGCTCAACATACAAATACAAGGCCGCCTTCTCTGTTGTGCCCACGATCATGACTTCGAACCACCGTCCAATATTTTTTTTGTCGTTTGTTTTCATTCTTACTAGCAAGATGCCCGTGCATTGCACATAACATCAAGATGCATTTGTATGACTAGTTTATCTTGTGAGAGAAAAGGATGAATGAGGGAAGGCCTTATTTGCAAATGTGGAGAGGTGTGTGGGTACCTTTTTGCAAAATTGCCATAGTTTCTTTCCTATCCGTCAGATATAAATCGGACGGCCTATATTGCAGGATGGCAGGCACACCATCATCACCAACTCTGTTTTTTATAAGAGTGTATTTTATAAGAGTGTAGGTGTAGAGTAGATACAAGCCGACAGGTGGGCACGATGGTAGTGAGATAATGTGATGCAACACTAGAGGTGCCACGTGGAGCGTTTAACTGGTCAACTAGTCATGTCTTGAGAAAATGTACCGTGAACCCGTGACTGTATAATAACCACTAAACGTAAATGGTGACCGTAATGAGTGGATTCTGAAGTCCAATGTACGTATCGTGCTTCCGCTTCAAAGACAATGATCGTCATTGTATATATCGCGAGGGAAAGATGAAACATGCATGAATGTGTTGGGGGCTTACTTTTAGAGGACCTGGAGATAGTTTGTGTGCATACGTGAAAGGGGCGTAGATGGGGGGGGGTATGCGATGGAGAGAGAGATGCTCTTCGTTTCTCTTTATTATAACTAACTTTGTATATAGTATAAAAATATACAAATTCACAGTGCGGAATAAATATCATTGTGGGGCACCATGCAATGCAAATTAGCATTCGTACTCCTCCATATAACTTTGTAATGTTGTATATATGTAGAAATTATAAAATAATTTTTTGGCCACACTTTATTCAAAAGGAATGTTGTATGCGAAATAAACGTGAAGAGAGGGCTTTTTTGATCAATGGGGTACATGATGTAACATGTGTGAATGTGTAGTTGATGCATTTGGCGGGGCCTAGAGAGGTATGTGTGTGTATTACATATTCGAGAGTGTCATCGATAGAGGGGCCGCCGGGGGGGGGGTGCGTGGGAGAGATAGCACGAAAAATGAGAGTGGTCTAGAGAGAGAGACGAATATGACGTCATGACAAGAGATTCCCTTGAGTGTGTATATGCAAGGGGGGGAGGGGATAGAGGCACCAGGAGAATTTTTTGAGTGTGTGTGGTGTTTGTGTTGGTATGTGTGGGTGTGAGAAGATAACGAGACGTGGGGGCAAAGGGTGTGTCACTGCGTGAGGTCCGGTGGGTCGAGGTGAGGCCCTTCGTTCGGTTCCGTCCTACACCACATTGGTCGGCCCGTGACGCATTTAGGGAGACCCATGGATGACTAATCGTACAAGACAAAGATAGCAGAATTGTGAAGGAATCTGTCCCCACTGACAAAACCGGCTAGGATTTGTGACCCTAGGTTCTCGGACTAAGGTAACCCCTTTATCTCTGATATTACTATTCATCCAACCTAACTTTAAGGGGCATCCTACAGAATGCTCTGCTAGAATCATACTCGTCGATTAGGAAGAGAGGTGTGAGACAATGCGTGAGAGACGGGCCTAAAGATAATGTGCATACAGGAGACACGTAGGCAGGTCTATGTATATAGAAAGGGTCGATGGGGATTGTGCGTGTGTATGCTTGCGAGTGGAAGAGTGCTTGTGATAAAGGTTAGTGAAAACAGTTGTAAATGGTTACGAGAGGGAGGGAGGGTTATATCTAGAGCATGTGTGCGAGAAAGACACCTCGGGAGAGAGTGTGTGAGTATGTGTGAGAGACCACCAATGGAGAGTGAAACTACACGTAAAAGACTGCTGTACACATTGATTAAAGATATAAATTGTATCCAAATATTAGGATGGGATCATGATATTTGCAATTCGCGTAAGGAACAGTCATTGATCCATCAGACATCTAGATTCTATCGAATTTGAGCATGTCTATGTTATTATTTGACACAATTGATCCACATAGTTAGTATTTTGAACTCCAAACAATGCATCGCTTTAGCAATCGAATATAAACATGAGTATAGTTCATGTTGTGTGTGTAAAGCACATTATACATACGAAAGTTACACAATGAACATTATAAATAGCTACCTATGAACTAGCATACATTTGAATTCAACTTAAGGTGGTTTAAAAAAATTGAATTCAACATGAAGTCCATTCAATTATTTGAATTTGATATCATGGCATTGTAAATCATACCTAAATTATGGGGGCACCAATCTTTGCTCTGATTTTGTACATAATAGCATATGTAGTCGTGTACAAAATAGATTCAAATTTAGCTCCTCCATTCCAAAATAATCGTAGTTATAGGATTTTCAAGTGTCAAAATTTCGAAAAGAAACGGATAATTTAATGAGGTTTTCAAACATACAAGGTCAAATATAACGTTGTCTATTTAGGTCAATCCTCATAGTTCAAGAGTACTCTAAATGTGTATGCTTGTGTTTCAAAATTTCGAACAAAGCGCCAAAAGAGCCTCTACTCGCCCGAAACCACGTGAGACCAATGTTTGGTAGTACAAGGAAATTACTTTTCTAATAACTCCAACCCGTGAAACCTATCGGCCCGACGTCCAAAGGTCTAAACCGGGGTAGGTTTGTAGCTTCATCTAGACACCACGCAACCGCCTTCGAGAAACATTCATACACAATGGCCGCCTAAGCACACATGCGCGCGGCCGAAATCGCTCCCATCCACTATTTGGGACACTTGGGATTACCATCCTACCCCCGACCCGCAGTAGGTCCGAAATTTAAGAGGGGGGCAAAGTTTGTACTTTTCCCAAATTTCAAACAAGCGCGTCCCATCTTCTGTTCAAAAAAGCCAAAAAAAGCACGTCCCAGACCGAAACATGGTTCTCCCCCTCCCCCCCGCCCACCCGTCCGATTCCACATTCGTACTCCGTGGGCGCAAAAGCTACCTCTCCACCAGCCACGAAATCCCGGCGTCCTCCGTCCGCCACCCCATCCCACCCATCAACTGCCGCCCTCCTCCATCACGCCGGAGCCAATACCCCGACGTCATCATCCATCGCAACCTCAACCGCAACGCCCTCCACAGCTAGTAATTGAAGCCGAGGCCGAGCCGTCCGTACCCGAGCCTGTTCAACCACACCGTCCTACGCCTCACCGCTGCCACTCCAACTTCGCCACCGTCCACCGCACCAGAGCTATTCCTGCTACGCCGTCCTTCGCCGCCTCGGATCTGCTTGCCCTCCGCTGATATACAGCCACGACAACACAGTAAATAATTTGTCCATGGGTTTGTCCAAGGATCCACAGCTCTCCAAAACATCGGTTCCCTCGGGAAAAACAAGAAGATCGCCGCGACATATCGAGACCACACTGGCAACCGATAAGGGTACTACTTTTCCCTTATTCGTGCAAATCTTATGTGTCTGCTTGCACGGTATTCATCCCACAGAATACACTAGTTAACTGCTTCTTCTTCATACTAGATGTTCCTAGTAACTCACGATGCACAAGGTTTCTCCTCATATACTATTTCACCTTAGCTAGAGGTCTGTCGCCCCCCTGAATTTTAATTTCTGGTCAGTTGATTCCCAATTAACGGAAGCATTCCCCGGTGTAACAGGCGCTAGTATGCCTATTATGCCGGGAAGCAGTGCCTTGGTGTTTATCTTAGGGGCGTGTGGGGCCTAGAGCTACTGGCGCCCGATTTGGAGGTCGGTCGGGATTAAAGGGATGGCCTGGGGGCGCTGTCGGTGTCAAAACCAGCGGATATCGGGTAGGGGGCCCCGATCTGTGCGTCTAAGGCTAATGGTAACAGGAGGCAAGGGACATGATGTTTACCCAGGTTCAGGCCCTCTCGATGGAGGTAAAACCCTACTTCTTGCTTGATTGATCTTGATGATATGAGTATTAAAAGAGTTGATCTACCACGAGATCGTAGAGGCTAAACCCTAGGAGCTAGCCTATGATGATTATGATTGATTTTCTATGGACCAAACCCTCCGGTTTATATAGACACCAGAGGGGGCTAGGGTTTACACAGAGTCGGTTATAAAGAAGGACATCTAATATCCGGATCACCAAGCTTGTCTTCCACGCAAAGGAGAGTCCCATCTGGACACGGGACGAAGTCTTGAGTCTTGTATCTTCACGGTCCAACAGTCCGGCCAAAGTATATAGTCCGGCTGTCCGGATACCCCGTAATCCAGGACTCCCTCAGTAGCCCCTGAACCAGGCTTCAATGACAATGGGTCCGGCGCATAGATTGTCTTCGGCGTTGCAAGGTGGGTTCCATCTTAGAATACTGCAAAGCAGATTAAGGATTGTGTCCGGCTCTATGAGATAATTTCCGCACACCACCGTAGAGAGCATAACACTTCACAAATCTGTTCCGCTAACAATTTTTCCTTTACGGTGTGCCCTTATGCCATGCCTGGCCCAACACTAACCGGTTTTTCTTGGCCTGCCTCGATACGCGTTGCGAGGCGGTTTCATTGGCACGTCTTGCCAAAGCAGAGATCGTGTTCCCCTTATCGTGAGATCTTCCATCAACACGGGCACGTGCAACCCCATGATGCCTGTTGGTATGACTCCGTGTTTTTAGGTAAGTCCCAAGCGGTTATGCTGAGGACGCTTGATATTCACCCCCTTTATAGAGGGGCCGAGGCCTATCCCTCTTTTCTACCATGCTTGCGCCTTTTCGCATCTTGAGTTCCAACACCCGAAGCCCAAGCTTAAGCACTTCAGATCTTCAATCATGTCAGAATCCAACCTTAAGGGCCGGTGGATGGCCTCCTCTGTCATAGAGGAGGACATTGCGAAGCTTAGGGAGGTCAGATATCTGACCGCCGACATTAAGCACAGGCTTCCTGCTCCAGGGCAGGTCATCCCTACTCCCGAGCCTAACGAGAGCGTCGTATTTGTTTCTCACTTCCTCTGCGGCTTAGGCTTCACCCTTGATCCCTTTGTGAGAGGGCTCATGTTAGATTACGGGCTAGATTTTCATGATTTAGCTCTGGACGCCATCCTTCACATCTCGTCGTTCATCGTCGTGTGCGAAGCCTTCCTCCACATCACCCCGCACTTCGGCTTATGGCTCAAGACCTTCACTGTGAAGCCGAAGATGATTGAGGGGCGACACGCAGAATGCAGAGGTGCTGTAATAAGCAGGAACGCCGACGCCCCATGGCCCGAGGGCTTCTTCTCGGAGGTGTCCGATCTATGGCAGCGGAGGTGGTTTTACGTCACGGCTCCCAGAGGCACAAAGTGGGTGGCTGCCCCCGACTTCCGTTCGGGCCCTCCACCTCAACTGGCGTCATGGGCCAATGTGGGACTGGATTGGGGGCCTCCTAATGATGTACCAACATTGCAGAGCCGCATTCGGGAGCTTCTTCAGAGGGACATTAGCCTTGTCAGCGTAATTCAGGTAATGCTAGTCCGACGGATCTTGCCATGCAAACGCCGGCCTCTCCGGATGTGGGAGTTCAATCCGGAATGGCCGCGGACTATTCTGCACTTCTTCGGCATGACGCTCGAAGGGATGTGTAAGTTATTCTTCGGACCACAAGTAAAGTGTCCGGACACCAGCGAGGATGCGGGCCTGAGCTGCAACCGCCCAGATACCCGAGTAAGTAACCCAGAAACCGAACACTTCGTTCATATTTATGATAACATTATTCTGAAAACCATCCGCGACCAGGAATGGCTCAGCAAGGCGGAGAGAATCAGGTGTCCGGCGCCACTTCCCGAAGGCTCGCCTAGTCCTGCCATAGCCAAGATGCTTAGTCGTGTGCTAAGTCAAGTGCCCTCGGGGAAAGACGAAGGGAAGAATAGAGAAGTAGAACTTCACACATTGCACATCCAAACCAGGGGAATTACTACCTCCACGAAGGAGGTTAGTCGGGGAGGGGAATCTAGGGTCTCCTCCCCCCGCGGGAAGAAGAGGGCCGCCTCCGAAGACTTGGAGACGGAGGTGCCCAAACAAGGGAAGAAAACTACACCAGGGGGCCCTGCCCCGAAGGGTGTCCTCACCGCGCCATGCCCGCAAACGGGCCAGCCCTCAGCCGAGCTGTAAGTTAATCGTAAATACAAAGCTACTGCTCCCTCCTCTGAGAACAATAACCAGGATCCATCCTTTGCAGTCCGGCTAGCAGCTCTTCTCGATAGAGTTTGTCTTTGAGGGATCTCCTTTCGGAGATGACGGAGAGTGAAACCCCACCAGCCTCTCCGCCTCATGGGGCGGGTGACCCCGAGGTGTCATCATAGAGGAGTCCAGATTTGCCGAGGCTAGAAGCTAGTACTTCGGCTGCCCTGAGCCCGGAGCGTTTGGCTCCCACGGGGGGTGATAAGAAGGGTCCGGCACAGTTCGGCGGCCGGCCGGACACGCTGACGGGCCTTCTGGAGCAAGCGGCTCTCTCGGAGGATCACCGTTCATTAATGAGCACGGTGCTTGAGAAGATTTCATCCGCCACAAGCGGGTGGAATGAAGCTTTTACGAGCCTGCTCAGAGGCTTTGAGGTATGAAAGACGTAATTTTTTGATTGTGGCGCACGCGCTAGGTGTGCTCCATATGGATAGTAGCCCCTGAGACTCTGGTTGCCAGCCCTAGGCGGCAAACAGAGGATCACATTGTTGAGTAATGATCGCACTGTATTCACGCGCAGGTGTATAAGGGTCCGACAGCCGACCGGTCTGTTGAAGTCGCCGAACTGAGGCAACAAATTGAAGTTGTGGATGCCGATATCACACTTGTGAACGAGCGGCTTAACGAGTCATAAAGTATGTGCTCTGCTTTCCTTATTTTTTATAGGAAATATTAAGAGGAGCATAATGTTAATGTGATATGCTTGTACTGTACGCGGAGCTGCTGCCGTGGAGGCCCTGAGGGCGGAACTTGCCCTAGCCAAGGAACAAGCCCGGGCTAGCAATGCGGCTGCCCTAAAGGCGGCCGAAGAGTTGAGAGCCGAACATGCTGCTCATCGCCGAAGCGAAGATAAAATAGCCGAGATGGCTGTGGAGCTGAAAACGCCACCAACCGGTATGAGCTCCTTGAAAAAGAGAATCAGGCTAATTCGGCTGACCTGAAGAAGGCCCTTGATGCGGCCAAGGAGACGCGTTCTGAAATTAGGGATGCGCGGGAGGAGCTTCAACAGGCCGGAGAAATCGCGGCTGGAAACCCCTATTTGTTGCAGATGAAGTTCTTAGATCCAAAGTACGCTCCTCTGGATCGACGCTGGAGCCCCGCAGACGCGTATGCGGATCTGGCAAAGTGTACGGCTGATGCGGCCAAGTTTTTTGAGGATCAAAAAGATAATGTAGTGGAAAAGATGTTCTGCTCGCAATTCAGTGATCCGACGCGCCCATTGCCATTGAGTGAGAGGATGGCTGCTGTGGCCGAGATCCATAGGTTGTCCGGTCTTGCAATGAGGTCTGTAATAGACCATCTATGGCCGAATGGGCCGAAGCCGGACAGTTATTTTGGTTTAGTGCAACAATTCCTTGGTGCGGTAACGCGAATCGATGCCATGAAAAGGTCGGCGTGGATAGAGGGTGCACGGGTGGCTCTGGCCCGTGTTAAAGCATATTGGACAGATATGGAGGCCACCGTCATTGCGACCCAGAATCCGGCGGGAAGCCAAGATCCAGCTGAGCACTACTTGGAGTAGGTGACATAAGGTGCTCGTTTAATAGAAGTTCAGTGCTCGAAGAATGTCATGTCCGAGTGACAAATCGTTTCATTGTAAAAACAATTTTATTTTAATTATGGAGGCTATGTTTATACTTTTCGCCCGAAAGTGTTATTGTGCCTCCTGTGCGGCCGTTTGATGTATGTATGTAATCTGAAAGTTAGCAGTCGTTGGCTTCAGGCCCCACGCATACAATGTGGGGGTGTTCGCAAGAATATGCATAATCACACTTGATCCAACATCTTGGTCAATTAAGGATGTGATCGCATGTCGAAGTAGGCAACCGGACTATATAGCTTTAACACTTTCACTTAGCCATAGGAGTTTGACGGTGGGGCTGCTACATAGCCCCTGGTACCTTTGTGTGCATCCGAATACGGGCGCGTGTGTACATGACCGGGAAACGGTCCTTCGTTAATCTGGAGGAATCCTAAAGATTCCGATGAGTCCTCGAGTGGTTGACCAGTCTCTCGCTATATCATGACAGTCGGTTTTCGGCTTTCTCTACTCAGGTGCTCAACCGGAATAACCAGGGCACAATCGCAGTAGTTCTCCTTTGGCTGCCTTAGCCGATAAGAACGGAACATAAGGCGGCAAACCCAGGAGCCGGGCAAACCCAACATTTGACCAAAGACATGATTCGGAGTTGATGCATAAAAAGCCAAACTCGTGACGCCGAACACTCCCGAAGGTATTCGGACTTTAGAACATATACTGGGCTGAATAACACCCTTTATTATGAACCCTATATTTCCAGGTACGTGCATTAGTCTGTCGTGGCGAAATGCCAATAACGGCAATATCCCCTGTGGGTGTAGTACCCATGGGATGTGTAAGCAACAAGAGACAATAAAGAAGGTTTACACAGGGGCTTAATCTAAAGAGAAACCTTTGAGCGGGGCCCTGCTGCACGTCCGCGCCTTTGTCTCCATTGTGCCGTGTCCTGGGAGGGTATCGCACGAATGGTGTGTGTAAAAAGGAAAACTCATGTATAAGAGTATGATGCAAGCGTGCGAAGAGTTGGCTATTATCAATGGATAGTAGAAGTGTAAGACATTGGCCTGTTAATAAGGTCAAGACAAAAGGTGGGCTTTATTGAATATCTGTAACCCCTGGTGTCCTCTATGGGATTACATGTATAGTGCCCAGCTCAGGTTTATCTGGGCTGCCGGACTCGTCTAAATGTGTTCGTGGTCTTAACGACCGATCATGTGTTTCGATATTAGAGGCCGCTTAGTGTCCGGCTGCTAGAGCCATCACATACTCTTCCGCGCATAAGGAACACTCTGTATTTCCATTAACGGTGATGACGCCATGTGGACCGGGCATCTTGAGTTTAAGGTAGGCATAGTGTGGTACTGCGTTGAAGCGGGCGAAGGCCGTTCTCCCGAGCAATGCATGATAACCACTTTGGAGGGGGCGATGGTGAAGAGTAGTTCTTCGCTTCTGAAGTTGTCTGGGGAACCGAATGTCACCTCTACTACGAGGGAGCCCCTGCAGCGGGCTTCAACGCCTGGTATCACCCCTTCAAAGGTGGTGTTACTTTGGCTGATTCTGGATGGGTCTATCCCCATCCTGCGGACAGTGTTCTGGTGAAAGTGCAACTATCCCTAGGTGGTTTTGGTAATTCCTAACAACATATAGCTCACTGAGCTAACATCATTCCAAGATGAATATTTTAGGAAAAGCTCAATCAATGGCATGGCATGGATGAGAAAAGTGGATCCCTCAAAATGCTAAGGATAAAAGGATTGGCTCAAGTTCAAAAGCTCAAGACTCTACATTTTATATTTTAGTGATCCAAGATCACATTTAGTCTATAGGAAAAGCCAATACTATCAAGGAGGGATGATGTGTTTCTTAATGAGTTTCTTGATCCATAGTGCTTAGTGATATGCTCCAAAACCATCAACTACTTTCTCATATCCACATATGACCTAAACCAATAGTCAAACTCGGCCCCACCGATTCAGATGTCATAGCCACTGCCACAAACCCGAGGCAAATCGGTCTCACCGATAGGGATCTCGATCTCACCGAGATGGGATTGTAATCTCTTTGTTTCCCTTCATAACGTTTTGGTACCACCGAGAGGAGCCATCGGTCCCACCGAGATTGCAATGTAAACTCCCTGTTTCCTTCTCGTAACATTTTGGTCCCACCGAAATGAGCGAATCGGTCCCACCGAGTTTAGCTGACCAACTCTCTGGTTAGCTTATTACCAAAATCGGTCTCACCGAGTTTGTGTAATCGGTCTCACCGAGATTACGTTATGCCCTAACCCTAACCATATCGGTCATACCGAGTTGCATGCCGGTCCCACCGAAAATCCTAACGGGCACTAGATTTGCTGAATCGGTCTGACCGAGTTTACCAATTCGGTCCCACCGAGTTTGGCAAACTGTGTCTAACGGTTAGATTTTGTGTGGAGGCTATATATACCCTTCCACATCCTCTTCATTCGTGGAGAGAGCCATCAAAACAAACCTACACTTCCAACTTGCTGTTTCTGAGAAGGAACCACCTACTCATGTGTTGAGGCCAAGATATTCCATTCCTACCATATGAATCTTGATCTCTAGCCTTCCCCAAGTTGCTTTCCACTAAAATCTTCTTTCCACCAAATCCAAATCCTGTGAGAGAGAGTTGAGTGTTGGGGAGACTATCATTTGAAGCACAAGAGCAAGGAGTTCATCATCAACACACCATTTGTTACTTCTTGGAGAGTGGTGTCTCCTAGATTGGCTAGGTGTCACTTGGGAGCCCTCGAGAAGATTGTGGAG
Organism: Triticum aestivum; assembly: GCF_018294505.1. Lineage (NCBI taxonomy): Eukaryota > Viridiplantae > Streptophyta > Magnoliopsida > Poales > Poaceae > Triticum > Triticum aestivum. The sequence goes on along the minus strand of NC_057807.1, from coordinate 213,885,118 downwards.
TTGAACCAAGGAGTTTGTAAGGGCAAGGAGATCGCCTACTTCGTGAAGATCTACAGCTAGTGAGGCAAGTCCTTCGTGGGAGACGGCCATTGTGGGATAGACAAGGTTGCTTCTTCGTGGACCCTTCGTGGGTGGAGCCCTCCGCGGACTCGCGCAACCGTTACCCTTCGTGGGTTGAAGTCTCCATCAACGTGGATGTACGATAGCACCACCTATCGGAACCACGGCTCAAAAATCACCGTGTCTTCAAATTGCGTTTGAATTCTCCAAACCCTCCCCTTTACATTCTTGCAAGTTGCATGCTTTACTTTCCGCTGCTCATATACTCTTTGCATGCTTTCTTGAATTGTGTTGAGATTGCTTGACTTGTGCTAAGATAGCTAAAATCTGCCAAAGACTAAAATTGGGAAAAGGATAAGTTTTATTTGGTCAAGTAGTCTAATCACCCCCCCCCCTCTAGACATACTTTCGATCCTACAAGTGGTATCAGAGCTTTGGTCTCCATTTGCTTTGATTTCCATAGCTTTTGGTGGTCATAGCCTTGGTTTCACAACCTAGAAGAGTATGGCGTCTAGCAAGGGAAATTATCACCGTAGAGGTCCTTACTTTGATGGTACTAATTTTGCTAGTTGGAAGCATAAGATGAAAATGCATATTCTTGGACATAACCCCGCCGTTTGGGCTATTGTGTGTATTGGCTTGCAAGGTGAATTCTTTGATGGGAGAGAACCAAAACGTGAAGCTAGTGCGAAAGAGTGGAAGATGCTGCAATGCAACGCTCAAGCTTGTGATATCCTCTTCAATGGATTGTGCCCCGAAGAATTCAACAAAATCAGCCGTCTTGAGAATGCAAAGGAAATTTGAGATACTTTGATTGATATGCATGAAGGTACCGACTCCGTCAAGGAATCCAAGTTGGATGTGCTTCAAAGTCAACTTGACAAGTTCAAAATGAAGGATGGTGAAGCTGTCGCTGACATGTACTCTAGGCTTGCTCTTATCACAAATGAGATTGCCGGCTTAGGAAGTGAAGAGATGACCGACAAATTCATCATCAAGAAGATCCTAAGAGCTTTGGACGGAAAATATGATACCGTGTGCACATTTATCCAAATGATGCCAAATTACAAAGATCTCAAGCCAACGGAAGTCATTGGAAGAATTGTTGCTCATGAGATGTCACTCAAAGATAAGGAGGAACTTCACAACAAGTCAAGTGGTGCTTACAAAGCCTCATGTGAAGCCCCCACATCATCAAGTGAGAAACAAACCTTCAATGAAGAATTGAGCTTAATGGTGAAGAACTTCAACAAGTTCTACAAGAGTAGAAGAAAAGAAAGAAGCTCCAAGTCAAGGTCCTACAATGACAAAAGATCTTCTAGTCGAGAGCGCAATTGCTACAATTGTGGGAGACCCGGTGTAACGCCCCAGATATACTTTCCATTTTTTGTATCCAACTCTTGCCGTCTCCGGCGCTAAGTTATATTTATTTCTCGGGTTGGGTCTTTGTCTTCGTGTGTGTTGTTTTCGTTTTCATGCATCTCATATCATGTCATCACGTGCATTGCATTTGCATACATGTTCATCTCATGCATTCGAGCATTTTCCCCGTTGTCCGTTTTGCATTCCGGCGTTTCGTTCTCCTCCGGTGGTCATTTCTACCTTTCTTTCTCGTGTGGGGTTTAAACATTTCCGGATTGGACCGAGTCTTGCCAAGCGGCCTTGGTTTACTACCGGTAGACCGCCTGTCAAGTTTCGGGTCATTTGGACTTCGTTTGATACTCCAACGGTTAACCGAGGGACCGAAAAGGCCTCGTGTGTGTTGCAGCCCAACACCCCCCAAATTTGGCCCAAACCCACCAAACTCTGCTCCATGTCCTAGAGCGTTCGATCACGATCGTGTGGGCGAAAACCGCACCTCATTTGGACTCTCCTAGCTCCCTCTATGCCTATATATACACCCCTCCGTTTTCGGATCTCTCCCTCTCCCCCGAAACCCTAATTTTCGTGCTATCTTTGACTGCTTGTATCTCCACAACCGTAGCTCCGTTTTGGGCGTATGATATATCAAAATCTTTGTCTCGACATGTACATAATTTCATTCCATTGCATCATTTGCATTTGAGGTCATCTTGATACCCAAAATGCTGTTAGAAGGAGGCTTCGTGAGTTAAATTGCAGATCCGTTAGTTCATCATGCACTTTTGTCATTTTTGCTATATTTAATTCGTGCATGATATGCCTGTGCCCCTTTGGGATGTATTGTGAAGCATTTTGTCTTCTTTCCAGAGGTGCCACCCATGCATTTTTAGGATGTGTGTGTTGTCTTGTGCAAGCTTGCGAAGTAGGGTACCTGAGAATGCAGATTTCAGGGACTTAGTGATTTTCACTAAGTCTGGGATATTTTAGTTCATGATGCTATATGTCCAGCTTGTTTCCTAGTGATCCGTGCCTCTTTTGAGGATGATCAGTAAGGGAGTTTTGATATTTATGTCATGCTCTATCCATCCATGTCTTTGTTGGCATTTGTGGATTGCTCTAGGTTGACTCAATCGAGCTCAACTTTTGCTTCGTTGTTAATCTGGGCAGATCGTCAACTTGTTTGCGATTTCGCCGATGCTACCGTTAGTGTTCCATGCATGCTATGCCTTCGTTCTTGCCATGTGTAGCTAGCACTTTGTGCCTTCTTGCTGGTTATATGCTTTCCTTGCCATGACTTGCACCGTAGTGAGTGCATCGAGCTCGTTTACATGCCTTCGTGAGTTAAATTTCAGCATGTCTCAGTTTTCACTAAGTCTGAAAACTGATTGTGTTCGAGCGATGTTCGTGAGCTCGGTAGAGTATTTTGCGAACCCTTTTGGCCCCAGGTCACTTTGGGTGTTTTGTTAAGCTTGTTGAGTAGCTCCATGCCATGTTCTTACTTGTCATGTTCAGGTTTTCTATCATGTTGTTTTGCTGCTCCGAAGAGGGCTTCGTGATCTGAAATTTCAGACTAGTGTTAATTTCACTAAGTCTGAAATCTGTTTTGCATTTGCGTTTTAGCCATGCTTGTTTGAACCTCTTAATGGATGAATTTGCCTATGGCTCAGTGCTAGTGTTTTGTCAACCATCTTGTGTACATCACTGCCATGTATTTTGTTTTCATGTTTGGTGGCTGTAGCATGTTCATTTCGTTGCATTTAGATGCCTACTTGCTGTAAATCGCAGACCGGTGTCATATCTTAAAACGCTTGCCATTTCCAAACCGTAGCTCCGATTCCTATGATCTTTATATCGTTTTCAAGCGATTTCATCCCCTCTATCCAGTGGCACACTTGGTTTTCCAAGTTGATGCCAGGTTCATGCATTTCCTGTCATATCTTGCATTTTGCATCCCGCATCGCATCCCGCATAGCATATCGTCATTTCATCATATTGCTTGGTCTTGCCCGTGGTTGATTGTATCCTTGTTGCTTGTTTGTCTTGTTGGGTAGAGCCGGGAGACGAGTTTGCTACCGAGGAGCCCGTTGAGTTTGCTTGTGAGGATCCAGTCAACTCTGACAACTGTGCAGGCAAGATGATCATACCCTCGAAATCACTACTATCTTTGCTATGCTAGTTTGCTCGCTCTTTTGCTTGCCACTGCTTCGATGCCTACCTTTTGCTTGTCAGCCTCCCAATTGCCATGTTGAACCTCTAACCCACCTTTGTCCTAGCAAACCGTTGATTGGCTATGTTACCGCTTGCTCAGCCCTTCTTATAGCGTTGTTAGTTGCAGGTGAAGATTGGAGCCGTTCCTTGTTGGAACATTTATATTGCTTGTTGGGATATCATTATATTGCTATGTTATCTTAACGCATCTATATACTTGGTAAAGGGTGGAAGGCTCGGCCTCTCGCCTAGTGTTTTGTTCCACTCTTGCCGCCCTAGTTTCCGTCATATCGGTGTTATGTTCCCGGATTGTTGCGTCCCTTACACGGTTGGGCTATAATGGGAACCCCTTGATAGTTCGTCTTGATTAAAGCTTTTCCAGCAATGCCCAACATTGGTTTTACCATTTGTCACCTAGCCTCTTTTTCCCTTGGGTTTCCGGAGCCCGAGGGTCATCTTATTTTAACCCCCCCCGGGCCAGTGCTCCTCTGAGTGTTGGTCCGAACCAGGCAGCCTGCGGGGCCACCTCGGGGAAACTTGAGGTTTGGTTTTACTCGTAGCTTGACCTATCCGAGCGTGCCCTGAGAAAGAGATATGTGCAGCTCCTATCGGGATTTGTCGGCACATTCGGGCGGTGTTGCTGGACTTGTTTTAACCTGCCGAATCATCTTGTTGTACCGAGATACCGAGTCTGATCGGTGTGTCTTGGGTGGAGGTCTATTCCTTCGTTGACCGTGAGAGCTTGTTATGGGCTAAGTTGGGACCCCCCTGCAGGGATTGATCTTTCGAAAGCCGTGCCCGCGGTTATGGGCGGATGGGAATTTGTTAATGTCCGGTTGTAGATGATTTGAACTAAAATTAATTAAAATGAATCAACCGTGTGTGTTACCGTGATGGCCCCTTCTCGGCGGAGTCCGGGAAGTGGACACGGTGTTGGAGTTATGCTTGCGCAGGATGTTCTTTTAGCTTCTCGCTCGAGCTTCGCCTTCTCTTCTCGCTCTCTTTTGCGTATAAGTTAGCCACCACATATGCTAGTCGCTTGCGGCAGATCCACATATTTTTTGCCTTATCCATTCCTATGAGCTTAAATAGTTTTGATCGCGTGGGTGTGAGATTGCTGAGTCCCTGTGGCTCACAGATACTACAACTCCAGATGCAGGTCCAGGTGATTCTGCTCCAGTTGACGATTACGAGCTCAGGTGGGAGTTCGACGAGGACTCTCAGCGATACTATGTATCTTTTCCGGATGATCAGTAGTGGTGCCTAGTTGGGGTTATCGATTCAGGACCTTGTCGCATGTTGGGGGTCTTTTCTATTTTGGCGCCGTAGTCGGGCCATGAGTGCTTGTTTGATGAATGTTATTTACGTACTCTGATGTGACGTGGCGAGTGTAAGCCAACTATGTTATCTCCCCCTTTATTATGTATTACATGGGATGTTGTAATGATTGCCTGACTTGCGACATTGCTTTCAATGCGGTTATGCCTCTAAGTCGTGCCTCGACACGTGGGAGCTATAGCCGCATCGAGGGCGTTACAAGTTGGTAATCAGAGCCTTCCCCGACCTTAGGAGCCCCATTGCTTGATCGTTTTTAGCAGCCGAGTTGTGTCTAGAAAAATGTTTTGAGTCCTTAGGAATTATATATCGGAGAGCTTAGGAATTCTTTTACTTCCCAGTCTCCTCATCGCTCTGGTAAGGCATCCTGGCGTAGAGTTTTGACTCTTCTCTTCTCAAATTTCACTAAAAAAAATTTTTAGGATCACGCGAGTATCTTGGTTTTGTTACGATGGTTTTGTGACGAGAACATTGTTCTTGGTGCCTCCTGTCTTTAGGGGTTGTGGCAGTGTCCCGGGGAGTTGAGCTCCGAGGTGTTGTCGTCACAATTTTATCGTTGCAATTCTGGTATACTTGAGACATGTTCGCCGACATCGAAAATCTCTTTTATGCAGTTCGTTGGTGAGATAACCTCGACGCCACCCAGTACTGGGGCGGGAGTTCGGAAGTATCGCCATAACTTGTATAACGGATGCTTTTCGAAGGTTGAGGTAGATGGTTTCCGAAGTTTTCCTGGTTATGTGTTGAAGGATGGATACAGCTGGATGTAGGATTTGCTAGTTTGGATGAGATATTGTGCTTCCCCTGTATCCCCAACACCTGATTGCATAACCGGAAAGGTTCGGGAGTTTCATAGGTGGGAAATCTAGTAGCTCTAGTTCTTCTTCCACGGATATTGGTTTGAGATTGGGATTTCTTACCGATTATTCGTTCTTGATCCGTACCTTGTTGATTTATTTCTCTACCTTAATTCTTCGGGGCTTCGCAATTTATGGATGTGTGATCTTTTGAAGAGGAATGCATTCGTTCATCACCTCCGTTCCGAGTACCCGGAGTTCTTTCAGTCCTAGATCTCGGGACGAGATCTTTTCGTAGTGGTGGAGTGTTGTAACGCCCCAGATATACTTTCCATATTTGTATCCAACTCTTGCCGTCTCCGGCGCTAAGTTATATTTATTTCTCGGGTTGGGTCTTTGTCTTCGTGTGTGTTGTTTTCGTTTCATGCATCTCATATCATGTCATCACGTGCATTGCATTTGCATACATGTTCATCTCATGCATTCGAGCATTTTCCCCGTTGTCCGTTTTGCATTCCGGCGTTTCGTTCTCCTCCGGTGGTCATTTCTACCTTTCTTTCTCGTGTGGGGTTTAAACATTTCCGGATTGGACCGAGTCTTGCCAAGCGGCCTTGGTTTACTACCGGTAGACCGCCTGTCAAGTTTCGGGTCATTTGGACTTCGTTTGATACTCCAACGGTTAACCGAGGGACCGAAAAGGCCTCGTGTGTGTTGCAGCCCAACACCCCCAAATTTGGCCCAAACCCACCAAACTCTGCTCCATGTCCTAGAGCGTTCGATCACGATCGTGTGGGCGAAAACCGCACCTCATTTGGACTCTCCTAGCTCCCTCTATGCCTATATATACACCCTCCGTTTTCGGATCTCTCCCTCTCCCCCGAAACCCTAATTTTCGTGCTATCTTTGACTGCTTGTATCTCCACAACCGTAGCTCCGTTTTGGGCGTATGATATATCAAAATCTTTGTCTCGACATGTACATAATTTCATTCCATTGCATCATTTGCATTTGAGGTCATCTTGATACCCAAAATGCTGTTAGAAGGAGGCTTCGTGAGTTAAATTGCAGATCCGTTAGTTCATCATGCACTTTTGTCATTTTTGCTATATTTAATTCGTGCATGATATGCCTGTGCCCCTTTGGGATGTATTGTGAAGCATTTTGTCTTCTTTCCAGAGGTGCCACCCATGCATTTTTAGGATGTGTGTGTTGTCTTGTGCAAGCTTGCGAAGTAGGGTACCTGAGAATGCAGATTTCAGGGACTTAGTGATTTTCACTAAGTCTGGGATATTTTAGTTCATGATGCTATATGTCCAGCTTGTTTCCTAGTGATCCGTGCCTCTTTTGAGGATGATCAGTAAGGGAGTTTTGATATTTATGTCATGCTCTATCCATCCATGTCTTTGTTGGCATTTGTGGATTGCTCTAGGTTGACTCAATCGAGCTCAACTTTTGCTTCGTTGTTAATCTGGGCAGATCGTCAACTTGTTTGCGATTTCGCCGATGCTACCGTTAGTGTTCCATGCATGCTATGCCTTCGTTCTTGCCATGTGTAGCTAGCACTTTGTGCCTTCTTGCTGGTTATATGCTTTCCTTGCCATGACTTGCACCGTAGTGAGTGCATCGAGCTCGTTTACATGCCTTCGTGAGTTAAATTTCAGCATGTCTCAGTTTTCACTAAGTCTGAAAACTGATTGTGTTCGAGCGATGTTCGTGAGCTCGGTAGAGTATTTTGCGAACCCTTTTGGCCCCAGGTCACTTTGGGTGTTTTGTTAAGCTTGTTGAGTAGCTCCATGCCATGTTCTTACTTGTCATGTTCAGGTTTTCTATCATGTTGTTTTGCTGCTCCGAAGAGGGCTTCGTGATCTGAAATTTCAGACTAGTGTTAATTTCACTAAGTCTGAAATCTGTTTTGCATTTGCGTTTTAGCCATGCTTGTTTGAACCTCTTAATGGATGAATTTGCCTATGGCTCAGTGCTAGTGTTTTGTCAACCATCTTGTGTACATCACTGCCATGTATTTTGTTTTCATGTTTGGTGGCTGTAGCATGTTCATTTCGTTGCATTTAGATGCCTACTTGCTGTAAATCGCAGACCGGTGTCATATCTTAAAACGCTTGCCATTTCCAAACCGTAGCTCCGATTCCTATGATCTTTATATCGTTTTCAAGCGATTTCATCCCCTCTATCCAGTGGCACACTTGGTTTTCCAAGTTGATGCCAGGTTCATGCATTTCCTGTCATATCTTGCATTTTGCATCCCGCATCGCATCCCGCATAGCATATCGTCATTTCATCATATTGCTTGGTCTTGCCCGTGGTTGATTGTATCCTTGTTGCTTGTTTGTCTTGTTGGGTAGAGCCGGGAGACGAGTTTGCTACCGAGGAGCCCGTTGAGTTTGCTTGTGAGGATCCAGTCAACTCTGACAACTGTGCAGGCAAGATGATCATACCCTCGAAATCACTACTATCTTTGCTATGCTAGTTTGCTCGCTCTTTTGCTTGCCACTGCTTCGATGCCTACCTTTTGCTTGTCAGCCTCCCAATTGCCATGTTGAACCTCTAACCCACCTTTGTCCTAGCAAACCGTTGATTGGCTATGTTACCGCTTGCTCAGCCCTTCTTATAGCGTTGTTAGTTGCAGGTGAAGATTGGAGCCGTTCCTTGTTGGAACATTTATATTGCTTGTTGGGATATCATTATATTGCTATGTTATCTTAACGCATCTATATACTTGGTAAAGGGTGGAAGGCTCGGCCTCTCGCCTAGTGTTTTGTTCCACTCTTGCCGCCCTAGTTTCCGTCATATCGGTGTTATGTTCCCGGATTGTTGCGTCCCTTACACGGTTGGGCTATAATGGGAACCCCTTGATAGTTCGTCTTGATTAAAGCTTTTCCAGCAATGCCCAACATTGGTTTTACCATTTGTCACCTAGCCTCTTTTTCCCTTGGGTTTCCGGAGCCCGAGGGTCATCTTATTTTAACCCCCCCGGGCCAGTGCTCCTCTGAGTGTTGGTCCGAACCAGGCAGCCTGCGGGGCCACCTCGGGGAAACTTGAGGTTTGGTTTTACTCGTAGCTTGACCTATCCGAGCGTGCCCTGAGAAAGAGATATGTGCAGCTCCTATCGGGATTTGTCGGCACATTCGGGCGGTGTTGCTGGACTTGTTTTAACCTGCCGAATCATCTTGTTGTACCGAGATACCGAGTCTGATCGGTGTGTCTTGGGTGGAGGTCTATTCCTTCGTTGACCGTGAGAGCTTGTTATGGGCTAAGTTGGGACCCCCCTGCAGGGATTGATCTTTCGAAAGCCGTGCCCGCGGTTATGGGCGGATGGGAATTTGTTAATGTCCGGTTGTAGATGACTTGAACTAAAAATTAATTAAAATGAATCAACCGTGTGTGTTACCGTGATGGCCCCTTCTCGGCGGAGTCCGGGAAGTGGACACGGTGTTGGAGTTATGCTTGCGCAGGATGTTCTTTTAGCTTCTCGCTCGAGCTTCGCCTTCTCTTCTCGCTCTCTTTTGCGTATAAGTTAGCCACCACATATGCTAGTCGCTTGCGGCAGATCCACATATTTTTTGCCTTATCCATTCCTATGAGCTTAAATAGTTTTGATCGCGTGGGTGTGAGATTGCTGAGTCCCTGTGGCTCACAGATACTACAACTCCAGATGCAGGTCCAGGTGATTCTGCTCCAGTTGACGATTACGAGCTCAGGTGGGAGTTCGACGAGGACTCTCAGCGATACTATGTATCTTTTCCGGATGATCAGTAGTGGTGCCTAGTTGGGGTTATCGATTCAGGACCTTGTCGCATGTTGGGGGTCTTTTCTATTTTGGCGCCGTAGTCGGGCCATGAGTGCTTGTTTGATGAATGTTATTTACGTACTCTGATGTGACGTGGCGAGTGTAAGCCAACTATGTTATCTCCCCCTTTATTATGTATTACATGGGATGTTGTAATGATTGCCTGACTTGCGACATTGCTTTCAATGCGGTTATGCCTCTAAGTCGTGCCTCGACACGTGGGAGCTATAGCCGCATCGAGGGCGTTACAAGTTGGTAATCAGAGCCTTCCCCGACCTTAGGAGCCCCATTGCTTGATCGTTTTTAGCAGCCGAGTTGTGTCTAGAAAAATGTTTTGAGTCCTTAGGAATTATATATCGGAGAGCTTAGGAATTCTTTTACTTCCCAGTCTCCTCATCGCTCTGGTAAGGCATCCTGGCGTAGAGTTTTGACTCTTCTCTTCTCAAATTTCACTAAAAAAAATTTTTAGGATCACGCGAGTATCTTGGTTTTGTTACGATGGTTTTGTGACGAGAACATTGTTCTTGGTGCCTCCTGTCTTTAGGGGTTGTGGCAGTGTCCCGGGGAGTTGAGCTCCGAGGTGTTGTCGTCACAATTTTATCGTTGCAATTCTGGTATACTTGAGACATGTTCGCCGACATCGAAAATCTCTTTTATGCAGTTCGTTGGTGAGATAACCTCGACGCCACCCAGTACTGGGGCGGGAGTTCGGGAGTATCGCCATAACTTGTATAACGGATGCTTTTCGAAGGTTGAGGTAGATGGTTTCCGAAGTTTTCCTGGTTATGTGTTGAAGGATGGATACAGCTGGATGTAGGATTTGCTAGTTTGGATGAGATATTGTGCTTCCCCTGTATCCCCAACACCTGATTGCATAACCGGAAAGGTTCGGGAGTTTCATAGGTGGGAAATCTAGTAGCTCTAGTTCTTCTTCCACGGATATTGGTTTGAGATTGGGATTTCTTACCGATTATTCGTTCTTGATCCGTACCTTGTTGATTTATTTCTCTACCTTAATTCTTCGGGGCTTCGCAATTTATGGATGTGTGATCTTTTGAAGAGGAATGCATTCGTTCATCACCTCCGTTCCGAGTACCCGGAGTTCTTTCAGTCCTAGATCTCGGGACGAGATCTTTTCGTAGTGGTGGAGTGTTGTAACGCCCCAGATATACTTTCCATTTTTTGTATCCAACTCTTGCCGTCTCCGGCGCTAAGTTATATTTATTTCTCGGGTTGGGTCTTTGTCTTCGTGTGTGTTGTTTTCGTTTTCATGCATCTCATATCATGTCATCACGTGCATTGCATTTGCATACATGTTCATCTCATGCATTCGAGCATTTTCCCCGTTGTCCGTTTTGCATTCCGGCGTTTCGTTCTCCTCCGGTGGTCATTTCTACCTTTCTTTCTCGTGTGGGGTTTAAACATTTCCGGATTGGACCGAGTCTTGCCAAGCGGCCTTGGTTTACTACCGGTAGACCGCCTGTCAAGTTTCGGGTCATTTGGACTTCGTTTGATACTCCAACGGTTAACCGAGGGACCGAAAAGGCCTCGTGTGTGTTGCAGCCCAACACCCCCCAAATTTGGCCCAAACCCACCAAACTCTGCTCCATGTCCTAGAGCGTTCGATCACGATCGTGTGGGCGAAAACCGCACCTCATTTGGACTCTCCTAGCTCCCTCTATGCCTATATATACACCCCTCCGTTTTCGGATCTCTCCCTCTCCCCCGAAACCCTAATTTTCGTGCTATCTTTGACTGCTTGTATCTCCACAACCGTAGCTCCGTTTTGGGCGTATGATATATCAAAATCTTTGTCTCGACATGTACATAATTTCATTCCATTGCATCATTTGCATTTGAGGTCATCTTGATACCCAAAATGCTGTTAGAAGGAGGCTTCGTGAGTTAAATTGCAGATCCGTTAGTTCATCATGCACTTTTGTCATTTTTGCTATATTTAATTCGTGCATGATATGCCTGTGCCCCTTTGGGATGTATTGTGAAGCATTTTGTCTTCTTTCCAGAGGTGCCACCCATGCATTTTTAGGATGTGTGTGTTGTCTTGTGCAAGCTTGCGAAGTAGGGTACCTGAGAATGCAGATTTCAGGGACTTAGTGATTTTCACTAAGTCTGGGATATTTTAGTTCATGATGCTATATGTCCAGCTTGTTTCCTAGTGATCCGTGCCTCTTTTGAGGATGATCAGTAAGGGAGTTTTGATATTTATGTCATGCTCTATCCATCCATGTCTTTGTTGGCATTTGTGGATTGCTCTAGGTTGACTCAATCGAGCTCAACTTTTGCTTCGTTGTTAATCTGGGCAGATCGTCAACTTGTTTGCGATTTCGCCGATGCTACCGTTAGTGTTCCATGCATGCTATGCCTTCGTTCTTGCCATGTGTAGCTAGCACTTTGTGCCTTCTTGCTGGTTATATGCTTTCCTTGCCATGACTTGCACCGTAGTGAGTGCATCGAGCTCGTTTACATGCCTTCGTGAGTTAAATTTCAGCATGTCTCAGTTTTCACTAAGTCTGAAAACTGATTGTGTTCGAGCGATGTTCGTGAGCTCGGTAGAGTATTTTGCGAACCCTTTTGGCCCCAGGTCACTTTGGGTGTTTTGTTAAGCTTGTTGAGTAGCTCCATGCCATGTTCTTACTTGTCATGTTCAGGTTTTCTATCATGTTGTTTTGCTGCTCCGAAGAGGGCTTCGTGATCTGAAATTTCAGACTAGTGTTAATTTCACTAAGTCTGAAATCTGTTTTGCATTTGCGTTTTAGCCATGCTTGTTTGAACCTCTTAATGGATGAATTTGCCTATGGCTCAGTGCTAGTGTTTTGTCAACCATCTTGTGTACATCACTGCCATGTATTTTGTTTTCATGTTTGGTGGCTGTAGCATGTTCATTTCGTTGCATTTAGATGCCTACTTGCTGTAAATCGCAGACCGGTGTCATATCTTAAAACGCTTGCCATTTCCAAACCGTAGCTCCGATTCCTATGATCTTTATATCGTTTTCAAGCGATTTCATCCCCTCTATCCAGTGGCACACTTGGTTTTCCAAGTTGATGCCAGGTTCATGCATTTCCTGTCATATCTTGCATTTTGCATCCCGCATCGCATCCCGCATAGCATATCGTCATTTCATCATATTGCTTGGTCTTGCCCGTGGTTGATTGTATCCTTGTTGCTTGTTTGTCTTGTTGGGTAGAGCCGGGAGACGAGTTTGCTACCGAGGAGCCCGTTGAGTTTGCTTGTGAGGATCCAGTCAACTCTGACAACTGTGCAGGCAAGATGATCATACCCTCGAAATCACTACTATCTTTGCTATGCTAGTTTGCTCGCTCTTTTGCTTGCCACTGCTTCGATGCCTACCTTTTGCTTGTCAGCCTCCCAATTGCCATGTTGAACCTCTAACCCACCTTTGTCCTAGCAAACCGTTGATTGGCTATGTTACCGCTTGCTCAGCCCTTCTTATAGCGTTGTTAGTTGCAGGTGAAGATTGGAGCCGTTCCTTGTTGGAACATTTATATTGCTTGTTGGGATATCATTATATTGCTATGTTATCTTAACGCATCTATATACTTGGTAAAGGGTGGAAGGCTCGGCCTCTCGCCTAGTGTTTTGTTCCACTCTTGCCGCCCTAGTTTCCGTCATATCGGTGTTATGTTCCCGGATTGTTGCGTCCCTTACACGGTTGGGCTATAATGGGAACCCCTTGATAGTTCGTCTTGATTAAAGCTTTTCCAGCAATGCCCAACATTGGTTTTACCATTTGTCACCTAGCCTCTTTTTCCCTTGGGTTTCCGGAGCCCGAGGGTCATCTTATTTTAACCCCCCCCGGGCCAGTGCTCCTCTGAGTGTTGGTCCGAACCAGGCAGCCTGCGGGGCCACCTCGGGGAAACTTGAGGTTTGGTTTTACTCGTAGCTTGACCTATCCGAGCGTGCCCTGAGAAAGAGATATGTGCAGCTCCTATCGGGATTTGTCGGCACATTCGGGCGGTGTTGCTGGACTTGTTTTAACCTGCCGAATCATCTTGTTGTACCGAGATACCGAGTCTGATCGGTGTGTCTTGGGTGGAGGTCTATTCCTTCGTTGACCGTGAGAGCTTGTTATGGGCTAAGTTGGGACCCCCCTGCAGGGATTGATCTTTCGAAAGCCGTGCCCGCGGTTATGGGCGGATGGGAATTTGTTAATGTCCGGTTGTAGATGACTTGAACTAAAAATTAATTAAAATGAATCAACCGTGTGTGTTACCGTGATGGCCCCTTCTCGGCGGAGTCCGGGAAGTGGACACGGTGTTGGAGTTATGCTTGCGCAGGATGTTCTTTTAGCTTCTCGCTCGAGCTTCGCCTTCTCTTCTCGCTCTCTTTTGCGTATAAGTTAGCCACCACATATGCTAGTCGCTTGCGGCAGATCCACATATTTTTGCCTTATCCATTCCTATGAGCTTAAATAGTTTTGATCGCGTGGGTGTGAGATTGCTGAGTCCCTGTGGCTCACAGATACTACAACTCCAGATGCAGGTCCAGGTGATTCTGCTCCAGTTGACGATTACGAGCTCAGGTGGGAGTTCGACGAGGACTCTCAGCGATACTATGTATCTTTTCCGGATGATCAGTAGTGGTGCCTAGTTGGGGTTATCGATTCAGGACCTTGTCGCATGTTGGGGGTCTTTTCTATTTTGGCGCCGTAGTCGGGCCATGAGTGCTTGTTTGATGAATGTTATTTACGTACTCTGATGTGACGTGGCGAGTGTAAGCCAACTATGTTATCTCCCCCTTTATTATGTATTACATGGGATGTTGTAATGATTGCCTGACTTGCGACATTGCTTTCAATGCGGTTATGCCTCTAAGTCGTGCCTCGACACGTGGGAGCTATAGCCGCATCGAGGGCGTTACAAGTTGGTAATCAGAGCCTTCCCCGACCTTAGGAGCCCCATTGCTTGATCGTTTTTAGCAGCCGAGTTGTGTCTAGAAAAATGTTTTGAGTCCTTAGGAATTATATATCGGAGAGCTTAGGAATTCTTTTACTTCCCAGTCTCCTCATCGCTCTGGTAAGGCATCCTGGCGTAGAGTTTTGACTCTTCTCTTCTCAAATTTCACTAAAAAAAATTTTTAGGATCACGCGAGTATCTTGGTTTTGTTACGATGGTTTTGTGACGAGAACATTGTTCTTGGTGCCTCCTGTCTTTAGGGGTTGTGGCAGTGTCCCGGGGAGTTGAGCTCCGAGGTGTTGTCGTCACAATTTTATCGTTGCAATTCTGGTATACTTGAGACATGTTCGCCGACATCGAAAATCTCTTTTATGCAGTTCGTTGGTGAGATAACCTCGACGCCACCCAGTACTGGGGCGGGAGTTCGGGAGTATCGCCATAACTTGTATAACGGATGCTTTTCGAAGGTTGAGGTAGATGGTTTCCGAAGTTTTCCTGGTTATGTGTTGAAGGATGGATACAGCTGGATGTAGGATTTGCTAGTTTGGATGAGATATTGTGCTTCCCCTGTATCCCCAACACCTGATTGCATAACCGGAAAGGTTCGGGAGTTTCATAGGTGGGAAATCTAGTAGCTCTAGTTCTTCTTCCACGGATATTGGTTTGAGATTGGGATTTCTTACCGATTATTCGTTCTTGATCCGTACCTTGTTGATTTATTTCTCTACCTTAATTCTTCGGGGCTTCGCAATTTATGGATGTGTGATCTTTTGAAGAGGAATGCATTCGTTCATCACCTCCGTTCCGAGTACCCGGAGTTCTTTCAGTCCTAGATCTCGGGACGAGATCTTTTCGTAGTGGTGGAGTGTTGTAACGCCCCAGATATACTTTCCATTTTTTGTATCCAACTCTTGCCGTCTCCGGCGCTAAGTTATATTTATTTCTCGGGTTGGGTCTTTGTCTTCGTGTGTGTTGTTTTCGTTTTCATGCATCTCATATCATGTCATCACGTGCATTGCATTTGCATACATGTTCATCTCATGCATTCGAGCATTTTCCCCGTTGTCCGTTTTGCATTCCGGCGTTTCGTTCTCCTCCGGTGGTCATTTCTACCTTTCTTTCTCGTGTGGGGTTTAAACATTTCCGGATTGGACCGAGTCTTGCCAAGCGGCCTTGGTTTACTACCGGTAGACCGCCTGTCAAGTTTCGGGTCATTTGGACTTCGTTTGATACTCCAACGGTTAACCGAGGGACCGAAAAGGCCTCGTGTGTGTTGCAGCCCAACACCCCCCAAATTTGGCCCAAACCCACCAAACTCTGCTCCATGTCCTAGAGCGTTCGATCACGATCGTGTGGGCGAAAACCGCACCTCATTTGGACTCTCCTAGCTCCCTCTATGCCTATATATACACCCCTCCGTTTTCGGATCTCTCCCTCTCCCCCGAAACCCTAATTTTCGTGCTATCTTTGACTGCTTGTATCTCCACAACCGTAGCTCCGTTTTGGGCGTATGATATATCAAAATCTTTGTCTCGACATGTACATAATTTCATTCCATTGCATCATTTGCATTTGAGGTCATCTTGATACCCAAAATGCTGTTAGAAGGAGGCTTCGTGAGTTAAATTGCAGATCCGTTAGTTCATCATGCACTTTTGTCATTTTTGCTATATTTAATTCGTGCATGATATGCCTGTGCCCCTTTGGGATGTATTGTGAAGCATTTTGTCTTCTTTCCAGAGGTGCCACCCATGCATTTTTAGGATGTGTGTGTTGTCTTGTGCAAGCTTGCGAAGTAGGGTACCTGAGAATGCAGATTTCAGGGACTTAGTGATTTTCACTAAGTCTGGGATATTTTAGTTCATGATGCTATATGTCCAGCTTGTTTCCTAGTGATCCGTGCCTCTTTTGAGGATGATCAGTAAGGGAGTTTTGATATTTATGTCATGCTCTATCCATCCATGTCTTTGTTGGCATTTGTGGATTGCTCTAGGTTGACTCAATCGAGCTCAACTTTTGCTTCGTTGTTAATCTGGGCAGATCGTCAACTTGTTTGCGATTTCGCCGATGCTACCGTTAGTGTTCCATGCATGCTATGCCTTCGTTCTTGCCATGTGTAGCTAGCACTTTGTGCCTTCTTGCTGGTTATATGCTTTCCTTGCCATGACTTGCACCGTAGTGAGTGCATCGAGCTCGTTTACATGCCTTCGTGAGTTAAATTTCAGCATGTCTCAGTTTTCACTAAGTCTGAAAACTGATTGTGTTCGAGCGATGTTCGTGAGCTCGGTAGAGTATTTTGCGAACCCTTTTGGCCCCAGGTCACTTTGGGTGTTTTGTTAAGCTTGTTGAGTAGCTCCATGCCATGTTCTTACTTGTCATGTTCAGGTTTTCTATCATGTTGTTTTGCTGCTCCGAAGAGGGCTTCGTGATCTGAAATTTCAGACTAGTGTTAATTTCACTAAGTCTGAAATCTGTTTTGCATTTGCGTTTTAGCCATGCTTGTTTGAACCTCTTAATGGATGAATTTGCCTATGGCTCAGTGCTAGTGTTTTGTCAACCATCTTGTGTACATCACTGCCATGTATTTTGTTTTCATGTTTGGTGGCTGTAGCATGTTCATTTCGTTGCATTTAGATGCCTACTTGCTGTAAATCGCAGACCGGTGTCATATCTTAAAACGCTTGCCATTTCCAAACCGTAGCTCCGATTCCTATGATCTTTATATCGTTTTCAAGCGATTTCATCCCCTCTATCCAGTGGCACACTTGGTTTTCCAAGTTGATGCCAGGTTCATGCATTTCCTGTCATATCTTGCATTTTGCATCCCGCATCGCATCCCGCATAGCATATCGTCATTTCATCATATTGCTTGGTCTTGCCCGTGGTTGATTGTATCCTTGTTGCTTGTTTGTCTTGTTGGGTAGAGCCGGGAGACGAGTTTGCTACCGAGGAGCCCGTTGAGTTTGCTTGTGAGGATCCAGTCAACTCTGACAACTGTGCAGGCAAGATGATCATACCCTCGAAATCACTACTATCTTTGCTATGCTAGTTTGCTCGCTCTTTTGCTTGCCACTGCTTCGATGCCTACCTTTTGCTTGTCAGCCTCCCAATTGCCATGTTGAACCTCTAACCCACCTTTGTCCTAGCAAACCGTTGATTGGCTATGTTACCGCTTGCTCAGCCCTTCTTATAGCGTTGTTAGTTGCAGGTGAAGATTGGAGCCGTTCCTTGTTGGAACATTTATATTGCTTGTTGGGATATCATTATATTGCTATGTTATCTTAACGCATCTATATACTTGGTAAAGGGTGGAAGGCTCGGCCTCTCGCCTAGTGTTTTGTTCCACTCTTGCCGCCCTAGTTTCCGTCATATCGGTGTTATGTTCCCGGATTGTTGCGTCCCTTACACGGTTGGGCTATAATGGGAACCCCTTGATAGTTCGTCTTGATTAAAGCTTTTCCAGCAATGCCCAACATTGGTTTTACCATTTGTCACCTAGCCTCTTTTTCCCTTGGGTTTCCGGAGCCCGAGGGTCATCTTATTTTAACCCCCCCGGGCCAGTGCTCCTCTGAGTGTTGGTCCGAACCAGGCAGCCTGCGGGGCCACCTCGGGGAAACTTGAGGTTTGGTTTTACTCGTAGCTTGACCTATCCGAGCGTGCCCTGAGAAAGAGATATGTGCAGCTCCTATCGGGATTTGTCGGCACATTCGGGCGGTGTTGCTGGACTTGTTTTAACCTGCCGAATCATCTTGTTGTACCGAGATACCGAGTCTGATCGGTGTGTCTTGGGTGGAGGTCTATTCCTTCGTTGACCGTGAGAGCTTGTTATGGGCTAAGTTGGGACCCCCCTGCAGGGATTGATCTTTCGAAAGCCGTGCCCGCGGTTATGGGCGGATGGGAATTTGTTAATGTCCGGTTGTAGATGACTTGAACTAAAAATTAATTAAAATGAATCAACCGTGTGTGTTACCGTGATGGCCCCTTCTCGGCGGAGTCCGGGAAGTGGACACGGTGTTGGAGTTATGCTTGCGCAGGATGTTCTTTTAGCTTCTCGCTCGAGCTTCGCCTTCTCTTCTCGCTCTCTTTTGCGTATAAGTTAGCCACCACATATGCTAGTCGCTTGCGGCAGATCCACATATTTTTTGCCTTATCCATTCCTATGAGCTTAAATAGTTTTGATCGCGTGGGTGTGAGATTGCTGAGTCCCTGTGGCTCACAGATACTACAACTCCAGATGCAGGTCCAGGTGATTCTGCTCCAGTTGACGATTACGAGCTCAGGTGGGAGTTCGACGAGGACTCTCAGCGATACTATGTATCTTTTCCGGATGATCAGTAGTGGTGCCTAGTTGGGGTTATCGATTCAGGACCTTGTCGCATGTTGGGGGTCTTTTCTATTTTGGCGCCGTAGTCGGGCCATGAGTGCTTGTTTGATGAATGTTATTTACGTACTCTGATGTGACGTGGCGAGTGTAAGCCAACTATGTTATCTCCCCCTTTATTATGTATTACATGGGATGTTGTAATGATTGCCTGACTTGCGACATTGCTTTCAATGCGGTTATGCCTCTAAGTCGTGCCTCGACACGTGGGAGCTATAGCCGCATCGAGGGCGTTACAAGTTGGTAATCAGAGCCTTCCCCGACCTTAGGAGCCCCATTTCTTGATCGTTTTTAGCAGCCGAGTTGTGTCTAGAAAAATGTTTTGAGTCCTTAGGAATTATATATCGGAGAGCTTAGGAATTCTTTTACTTCCCAGTCTCCTCATCGCTCTGGTAAGGCATCCTGGCGTAGAGTTTTGACTCTTCTCTTCTCAAATTTCACTAAAAAAAATTTTTAGGATCACGCGAGTATCTT
This sequence comes from Triticum aestivum, assembly GCF_018294505.1. Taxonomy (NCBI): domain Eukaryota; kingdom Viridiplantae; phylum Streptophyta; class Magnoliopsida; order Poales; family Poaceae; genus Triticum; species Triticum aestivum. The sequence continues at coordinate 213,865,759 of NC_057807.1, read as the reverse complement.
GGTTTTGTTACGATGGTTTTGTGACGAGAACATTGTTCTTGGTGCCTCCTGTCTTTAGGGGTTGTGGCAGTGTCCCGGGGAGTTGAGCTCCGAGGTGTTGTCGTCACAATTTTATCGTTGCAATTCTGGTATACTTGAGACATGTTCGCCGACATCGAAAATCTCTTTTATGCAGTTCGTTGGTGAGATAACCTCGACGCCACCCAGTACTGGGGCGGGAGTTCGGGAGTATCGCCATAACTTGTATAACGGATGCTTTTCGAAGGTTGAGGTAGATGGTTTCCGAAGTTTTCCTGGTTATGTGTTGAAGGATGGATACAGCTGGATGTAGGATTTGCTAGTTTGGATGAGATATTGTGCTTCCCCTGTATCCCCAACACCTGATTGCATAACCGGAAAGGTTCGGGAGTTTCATAGGTGGGAAATCTAGTAGCTCTAGTTCTTCTTCCACGGATATTGGTTTGAGATTGGGATTTCTTACCGATTATTCGTTCTTGATCCGTACCTTGTTGATTTATTTCTCTACCTTAATTCTTCGGGGCTTCGCAATTTATGGATGTGTGATCTTTTGAAGAGGAATGCATTCGTTCATCACCTCCGTTCCGAGTACCCGGAGTTCTTTCAGTCCTAGATCTCGGGACGAGATCTTTTCGTAGTGGTGGAGTGTTGTAACGCCCCAGATATACTTTCCATTTTTTGTATCCAACTCTTGCCGTCTCCGGCGCTAAGTTATATTTATTTCTCGGGTTGGGTCTTTGTCTTCGTGTGTGTTGTTTTCGTTTTCATGCATCTCATATCATGTCATCACGTGCATTGCATTTGCATACATGTTCATCTCATGCATTCGAGCATTTTCCCCGTTGTCCGTTTTGCATTCCGGCGTTTCGTTCTCCTCCGGTGGTCATTTCTACCTTTCTTTCTCGTGTGGGGTTTAAACATTTCCGGATTGGACCGAGTCTTGCCAAGCGGCCTTGGTTTACTACCGGTAGACCGCCTGTCAAGTTTCGGGTCATTTGGACTTCGTTTGATACTCCAACGGTTAACCGAGGGACCGAAAAGGCCTCGTGTGTGTTGCAGCCCAACACCCCCCAAATTTGGCACAAACCCACCAAACTCTGCTCCATGTCCTAGAGCGTTCGATCACGATCGTGTGGGCGAAAACCGCACCTCATTTGGACTCTCCTAGCTCCCTCTATGCCTATATATACACCCCTCCGTTTTCGGATCTCTCCCTCTCCCCCGAAACCCTAATTTTCGTGCTATCTTTGACTGCTTGTATCTCCACAACCGTAGCTCCGTTTTGGGCGTATGATATATCAAAATCTTTGTCTCGACATGTACATAATTTCATTCCATTGCATCATTTGCATTTGAGGTCATCTTGATACCCAAAATGCTGTTAGAAGGAGGCTTCGTGAGTTAAATTGCAGATCCGTTAGTTCATCATGCACTTTTGTCATTTTTGCTATATTTAATTCGTGCATGATATGCCTGTGCCCCTTTGGGATGTATTGTGAAGCATTTTGTCTTCTTTCCAGAGGTGCCACCCATGCATTTTTAGGATGTGTGTGTTGTCTTGTGCAAGCTTGCGAAGTAGGGTACCTGAGAATGCAGATTTCAGGGACTTAGTGATTTTCACTAAGTCTGGGATATTTTAGTTCATGATGCTATATGTCCAGCTTGTTTCCTAGTGATCCGTGCCTCTTTTGAGGATGATCAGTAAGGGAGTTTTGATATTTATGTCATGCTCTATCCATCCATGTCTTTGTTGGCATTTGTGGATTGCTCTAGGTTGACTCAATCGAGCTCAACTTTTGCTTCGTTGTTAATCTGGGCAGATCGTCAACTTGTTTGCGATTTCGCCGATGCTACCGTTAGTGTTCCATGCATGCTATGCCTTCGTTCTTGCCATGTGTAGCTAGCACTTTGTGCCTTCTTGCTGGTTATATGCTTTCCTTGCCATGACTTGCACCGTAGTGAGTGCATCGAGCTCGTTTACATGCCTTCGTGAGTTAAATTTCAGCATGTCTCAGTTTTCACTAAGTCTGAAAACTGATTGTGTTCGAGCGATGTTCGTGAGCTCGGTAGAGTATTTTGCGAACCCTTTTGGCCCCAGGTCACTTTGGGTGTTTTGTTAAGCTTGTTGAGTAGCTCCATGCCATGTTCTTACTTGTCATGTTCAGGTTTTCTATCATGTTGTTTTGCTGCTCCGAAGAGGGCTTCGTGATCTGAAATTTCAGACTAGTGTTAATTTCACTAAGTCTGAAATCTGTTTTGCATTTGCGTTTTAGCCATGCTTGTTTGAACCTCTTAATGGATGAATTTGCCTATGGCTCAGTGCTAGTGTTTTGTCAACCATCTTGTGTACATCACTGCCATGTATTTTGTTTTCATGTTTGGTGGCTGTAGCATGTTCATTTCGTTGCATTTAGATGCCTACTTGCTGTAAATCGCAGACCGGTGTCATATCTTAAAACGCTTGCCATTTCCAAACCGTAGCTCCGATTCCTATGATCTTTATATCGTTTTCAAGCGATTTCATCCCCTCTATCCAGTGGCACACTTGGTTTTCCAAGTTGATGCCAGGTTCATGCATTTCCTGTCATATCTTGCATTTTGCATCCCGCATCGCATCCCGCATAGCATATCGTCATTTCATCATATTGCTTGGTCTTGCCCGTGGTTGATTGTATCCTTGTTGCTTGTTTGTCTTGTTGGGTAGAGCCGGGAGACGAGTTTGCTACCGAGGAGCCCGTTGAGTTTGCTTGTGAGGATCCAGTCAACTCTGACAACTGTGCAGGCAAGATGATCATACCCTCGAAATCACTACTATCTTTGCTATGCTAGTTTGCTCGCTCTTTTGCTTGCCACTGCTTCGATGCCTACCTTTTGCTTGTCAGCCTCCCAATTGCCATGTTGAACCTCTAACCCACCTTTGTCCTAGCAAACCGTTGATTGGCTATGTTACCGCTTGCTCAGCCCTTCTTATAGCGTTGTTAGTTGCAGGTGAAGATTGGAGCCGTTCCTTGTTGGAACATTTATATTGCTTGTTGGGATATCATTATATTGCTATGTTATCTTAACGCATCTATATACTTGGTAAAGGGTGGAAGGCTCGGCCTCTCGCCTAGTGTTTTGTTCCACTCTTGCCGCCCTAGTTTCCGTCATATCGGTGTTATGTTCCCGGATTGTTGCGTCCCTTACACGGTTGGGCTATAATGGGAACCCCTTGATAGTTCGTCTTGATTAAAGCTTTTCCAGCAATGCCCAACATTGGTTTTACCATTTGTCACCTAGCCTCTTTTTCCCTTGGGTTTCCGGAGCCCGAGGGTCATCTTATTTTAACCCCCCCCGGGCCAGTGCTCCTCTGAGTGTTGGTCCGAACCAGGCAGCCTGCGGGGCCACCTCGGGGAAACTTGAGGTTTGGTTTTACTCGTAGCTTGACCTATCCGAGCGTGCCCTGAGAAAGAGATATGTGCAGCTCCTATCGGGATTTGTCGGCACATTCGGGCGGTGTTGCTGGACTTGTTTTAACCTGCCGAATCATCTTGTTGTACCGAGATACCGAGTCTGATCGGTGTGTCTTGGGTGGAGGTCTATTCCTTCGTTGACCGTGAGAGCTTGTTATGGGCTAAGTTGGGACCCCCCTGCAGGGATTGATCTTTCGAAAGCCGTGCCCGCGGTTATGGGCGGATGGGAATTTGTTAATGTCCGGTTGTAGATGACTTGAACTAAAAATTAATTAAAATGAATCAACCGTGTGTGTTACCGTGATGGCCCCTTCTCGGCGGAGTCCGGGAAGTGGACACGGTGTTGGAGTTATGCTTGCGCAGGATGTTCTTTTAGCTTCTCGCTCGAGCTTCGCCTTCTCTTCTCGCTCTCTTTTGCGTATAAGTTAGCCACCACATATGCTAGTCGCTTGCGGCAGATCCACATATTTTTTGCCTTATCCATTCCTATGAGCTTAAATAGTTTTGATCGCGTGGGTGTGAGATTGCTGAGTCCCTGTGGCTCACAGATACTACAACTCCAGATGCAGGTCCAGGTGATTCTGCTCCAGTTGACGATTACGAGCTCAGGTGGGAGTTCGACGAGGACTCTCAGCGATACTACGTATCTTTTCCGGATGATCAGTAGTGGTGCCTAGTTGGGGTTATCGATTCAGGACCTTGTCGCATGTTGGGGGTCTTTTCTATTTTGGCGCCGTAGTCGGGCCATGAGTGCTTGTTTGATGAATGTTATTTATGTACTCTGATGTGACGTGGCGAGTGTAAGCCAACTATGTTATCTCCCCCTTTATTATGTATTACATGGGATGTTGTAATGATTGCCTGACTTGCGACATTGCTTTCAATGCGGTTATGCCTCTAAGTCGTGCCTCGACACGTGGGAGCTATAGCCGCATCGAGGGCGTTACACCCGGACACTATTCCAGCGAGTGTACGGCACCCCACAAAAGAAGAGAAGAATCACTCAAGAGGAGAAGTAGAAGAGAAGAATCACCACCAAGAGAGAGGAGGAGTAGAGATGATCGTTATGAACGAAGAACATCCCGGAGAAGCAAGGATTTGGAAAGGAAGGACAAGTCATCAAGGAGCTACACAAAACGAAGACATCAAGCTCATGTTGGTGAATGGGTATCTGGCTTCGACTCCGACTATCACTCCGAGAGAAGCTATCACTCCGACTCCGAATATACTCAAGATGAAGGTGTTGCCGGTCTAGCACTTGTGTCAACCAACTCCTACGACATATTTGATTCACCAAATGAAGGAATTGGAAGATGCTTCATGGCCAAAGGTCCAAAGGTAACACATCCTGAGTATGTTGATTTCGATAGTGATGAAGATGACTTGCTTGTGGATGATGATTTACTTGTTGACAACTCTAGTGATGAATACTATTATGAAACGTCAATTAATCATGCTAATCAAGATAAAACAAATGACAATGATAAGGAGAAGATTGAGCTTCTAACTAAAGAACTAAACACTCTTAAGTTAGCTCATGAAACTATCTTAGAAGATCATTGAGAACTTTTAAGGACTCATGAGAAGTTACGCTTTGAAAAGCTCAACCTTGAGCAAGAGCATGAGTTCTTAAAGGCAATCAATGATGATATCTGTAAGAAAAGTTCTTCTTACATTGCCAAGCGTTTACTCTTATCTACTTACATGCCTCAAGTCAAGTCCACTAACAAGAACAAGAAGGATTGTTCCTCTAGTAGTAACAATAATCATGCTAAATCAAATGTTTTTGCTTCTACTAGTTCTCTTGATTCCACTAATGATTCTCTTAGCCAAGTTACACTTGAGAAAGAAAATAGCTTATTGAAGGGAATTATAGAGAAAGGTGTTTACAAGAGCCTTGCCGGGAGTAAGCAATTTGAGGAAATTGTACGCAAGCAAGAAGGCACCGGAAGAACCAAGGTGTTGGTTTTGAACGAAAGTTCAATGCCAATGGAGTTGAGTGGGAAGAAGATCAATACCCCAAGACGAAGTTTGTTCCTCAACAAGAGAAGTATGATCCCACTTCCTTCAAGGGGACACAAGCTCAAGATGATCTTCCACCACAAGACCACAAGCAAAAAGGCAAGGACAAGCTTCAAGAGGAGATTGATGCATTTGAAGAAGCTCCTAAGGCCTTGGTCAAGTGGGTTCCCAAGACTACGTCAAGTTCTACTTCATCAAGTACGACTACAACTCCAAGGATTCCCATCAAGATGATGTGGATCCCGAAGAAGAAGAACTAAAGAGTTCTTGAGGGTGACTCTGATGAGGACATCAATGCCATTGTTACACCCACAGCCCCTGCTGCTATACATACTGGACCAATTACTAGAGCTCGCGCATGCCAACTAAATTACCAGGTACTTTCGTTTCTTGGTAATGATTCTAATGTTCATGAGAATATGATGCTGCCTAAATTGGATACATTTGTTTTGCTTACAAATGAAGGGCCTAGCTTGGAGAAGGATGAACATTGGAGCAAGAACAAGCATGGAGATGATGGCATGCGCAAGGGGAACAAGAACGGAGTTACAAGTGATGATTTCAGGACTTTGAAGCCACCATAATGGGTGCATGAAGCCTTGGACGAAATATACAAGATGGCACTTCATAAATTTCGTCCCTAGGCTATTCTAGGTGCTGCGTCACCTTATTATTGGGCCAGGCCCATGTAATTTCGAAATACATAAGTATAGGCTATTTTTAGAGTCCGTATGTGTGGGGAAACAAGAGATAGGGTTGATTTCGGACCCCTCCACCAAGGGCCACGAAATTCCCCCTCTTCCTCCATATATACAGCCCTTAGGGCGACGTTTAGACTTGGGGTTTTGTTTAGATTAAAAGTTTGCCATAGCTGCAACTTCGCGTACTTCGTTTGTGTTCAACGACCAGACAAAGGCGTCACAGAACCCCACCTTGATCAATAAAGCTTTCATCTTATATTCGCAATATCCAGATTGCAATCTCAGTTTCTTGCTTGTTCTTCGTTTGCTCGCAGGAAACAGACCCTCGTGGTCAGGTTGATCGTGCCCCGGCGTGGTCAATAACCTCTCGGAGTTGGTTTAGCGATTGCTAAGGCGCGACGTCCTCGCACGTTCGTAGTCGGATCGTCAAAGTCGACTTCCACCAAAGCGAAATCTATCATCTCATCGAAAGACGGGACACCTTTGCCTCTATCAAGTGGTATCAGATTTCCAGGTTGCTCGGTGAGATTTTACAGTTTTTCCTAGTTTCGATCGAGTCTGTTCTTCATACCTACAGTCCACGAAAAAGCCACAAAAAACAAATTAGGGTTAGTTCATCAGATCCGAACCAATCTGAGCCTTTGCATAATCTTTTTAGGGTTTTGCTTTGTTGAATTTGTGGTTGCATCGTCGTGTCTAGTTGCTGGTCTTAGAGTCTAGTCTTTTAGAGTTTCGAGTTCTGGTAATAAGTTGTCACGCCGCCGCCGCACTATCATCATCGCCCCTGCCATCCACCACCACCGCTTATCCGCCACCGCTTCGAATCCGTATCCATATACCACCACCGCTGTCATATACCACCACCGCTGTGCTGTCATATACCACCACCGCCGTCATATACCACCACCACTGCCATCTACCATCATATAGCCACCACCAATCCGAGTTCTTGTCATATTAGGTTTGTTTTCGAGATCCATCTAGTTTCCGATTCGTGTTTCCTTGCCGGAGTAGCTTTCCAAAAAAAAATTCTGAAACCACCCTCCGTTTAGGCCCAAAATTTTCTGAAAACGCACTTGTCGAAATTTTTTTTGGCTATCCTATTTTTAGGTGTTTCTAAGCGTATTGAGACAGTCGCCGTTATAGAAAGTTTTTTTTGACCCGTTTCCAGTTTTTGGGTCCGGGCAGTCAAAAAAAATTGGTCAAAAAAATTTTTCGTGCCCATCCTGTGAGTTTGACCTGGGAAGAGTTTTGAGACACTCGCCATTATAGTGCTTTTTCGCAAAAAAAAGCAGCGCAAAAAAAAGAGCGAAAAAAATCCAGAGTGTGCTTTTCCCTTGTTTACGTGTAGCGTCGTGATTTTGTTAGTGTTCTAGGCTCGCGTCTCTAGCACGGTCTAGCCTAGGACCAGCACAGTACCGTCGTTGAGCATTTATTCAACTTTGCATCTCTAAATTGATTATTGCTGACCTTTTTTGCTACCATATTATAAGCCTTCCCAGCTCCACATACATCTACGTCGTGTGTTTGACTCTCCCTGGTAATCGCTCTATCCAAGCTTTGAGAGTTTTGACTACAACGGTTGCCGATCACCACCTGCTGCTGGGTAAGAACTGGTATGAATTTGAGGTTTGCTTGACGGGTTTGTGATACACCACCACCACTTCTTAGTAGTCTGTAGGATCATATTCTTGTGTGTTTCTATTTGCTGCTAACCATGGTAGGATCACAAGCCGATGAGACTGATTGGGAGAACCTGACGAACAAACAGCTACATGATAAATTTCAGCAAATGATGAGTGGACAGGTGCAAGATGTGCTGAACAGATTTGACGAGGCCATGGAGAAGATAGATGGCATTGAGAAGACGTTCAAAACAAAGCTTGATAGCAAGTTTAATGAATTGCTCGCGCGTTTTCCACAACCACCGCCGGCTGCACCTATCGCACCTCTGCAACAACAACAACAACAACGCATCCTTTTGAATCAGTATGGACGAGCAAAGCGTGTTCCTATTGAGGATGGCCAAACTTCTGGTGCTGCTCTTCATGTTGTTGATACTTCTTTGGCCCCTGCTACTGCTGCTGCTGGTACCCAGGAGGATGATGAGTATGCGGGCGATTATGAGGATGAGGTTGATCAAAATCAGAACTACGTGCAGCCACCAGCACCACCACCACTAGGTCGACCTCAGGTATATATTCGTAATGGTAGGCCTGCACCACCACCTCAGGTACGAGATGATGTCCATATTCCTAAATTGAAATTGAATATTCCACCATTTGAGGGTAGATATGTTCCTGATATATATCTTACTTGGGAGTTAGAAACTGAACAACATTTTACATGTTTACAATATCCCGAGGAGAGACGGGTTGCTGCTGCTGTTTGTGCTTTCACTAGTTTTGCATGTGTATGGTGGTCTCAACATTGTAGATTATATCCTATTCCCACTACTTGGGCTGCTTTGAAAACTGCTATGCGTACTCGTTGGGTTCCACCATATTATCAACGCGAATTGCTTCAAAAATTGCAGCGTTTAAGACAAGGAAAAAATTATGTAGAAGAATATTATCAGGAATTACAAACTGGCATGATTAGATGTGGTATTGTTGAGGAGAATGAAGCTATGCTTGCACGTTTTCTGGGTGGATTAAATAGATAGATTCAGACCATTCTAGACTATAAGGAGTACACTAATATCACTCGTTTATTCCATCTTGCTTGTAAAGCTGAACGTGAAGTGCAGGATCGACAAGCATTGGCGCGAACTAACATTTCTGCAGGCCGACCTTCATCATGGACACCGCGTGCATCTTCTACTTCAACTGCACCAGCACCTCCATCAGGTGCCACCTCCAGCCGTGATACAAGAAAGCAGGCACAACCACCACTATCTACCAAGAGCGCACCTGCCGGACCTACACAGAGCTCTTCTTCTTCCATGGCATCAACTGGGCACACAAGTGATATTATTTGTCGTCGTTGTAAGGGAAGAGGTCATTATGCGAGAGAATGCAAATCTCAGCATGTGATGATTGCTACCGAGGATGGTGGGTATGAGTCCGCTAGTGACTATGATGAGGAGACTTTGGCTCTTATTACACGTGAAGAACATGGTGGAGATGATTCTGATCATGAGACGCAATACATGGCTCCTGAAGACGCTGACAGGTATGAATGTTTAGTTGCTCAACGTGTTTTAAGTGTGCAGGTCACACAAGTTGAGCAAAATCAGAGGCACAATTTGTTCCATACCAAGGGAGTTGTGAAGGAATGTTCTGTGTGCGTCATCATAGACGGAGGGAGCTGCAACAACTTGGCTAGCATGGAGATGGTGGAGAAGCTTTCTCTCTCCACAAGACCACATCCACATCCTTACTACATCCAATGGTTCAACAACAGCGGCAAGGTTAAGGTAACACGTACTGTTCGTGTGCATTTTAGTATCTCTGCATATGCTGATTATGTTGATTGTGATGTGGTACCTATGCAAGCATGTTCTTTATTACTTGGTCGACCATGGCAATTTGATAAAAATTCTGTACACCATGGTAGAAACAATCAGTATACTCTTGTTCATAAGGATAAAAATATTACTTTGCTTCCTATGACTCCTGAGTCCATTTTGAAAGATGATATTAATAGAGCTAGTAAAGCAAAACAGGAGAAAAATAAGAGTGAAAATCAGATTGTGGCAAAAGAATTTGAGGAACAAATGAAGCCTAATAGTAAACCATCTAGTGTTGCTTCTGAAATTAAATTCAAAAGTGCATGTTTACTTGCCACTAAATCTGATATTGATGAGCTAGATTTTAGCAAATCCGTTTGCTATGCTTTTGTGTGCAAAGAGGCATTATTTTCATTCGAGGACGTGCCTTCCTCTTTGCCTCCTGCTGTCACTAACATTTTGCAGGAGTTCGCTGACGTCTTTCCACAAGACGTGCCACTGGGATTACCTCCTATTCGAGGGATTGAGCATCAAATTGACTTAATTCCCGGTGCTTCACTGCCAAACCATGCGCCATATCGTACCAATCTAGAGGAGACGAAGGAGATTATGCGTCAAGTACAAGAGCTTCTCGACAAAGGTTATATACGCGAATCCCTTAGTCCTTGTGCTGTTCCTATTATTCTAGTGCCGAAAAAGGATGGTACATCGCGTATGTGTGTTGATTGTAGAGGCATTAATAATATTACTATTCGTTATCGTCATCCTATTCCTAGGCTAGATGATATGCTTGATGAATTGAGTGGCTCTACAATATTCTCCAAAGTTGATTTGTGTAGTGGATACCATCAAATTCGTATGAAATTGGGGGATGAATGGAAAACAACATTTAAAACTAAGTTTGGATTATATGAGTGGTTAGTCATGCCTTTTGGGTAACTAATGCACCTAGTACTTTCATGAGATTAATGAACGAAGTTTTACGTGCTTTCATTGGACGATTTGTGGTAGTTTACTTTGATGACATATTGATTTATAGCAGATCTTTGGAGGAACATTTTGAACATTTATGTGCTGTTTTTATTGCTCTACGTGATGCACGTTTGTTTGGTAACCTTGGGAAGTGCACCTTTTGCACCGACCGAGTGTCTTTTCTTGGCTATGTTGTTACTCCACAGGGAATTGAAGTTGATAAAGCCAAGATTGAAGCTATTGAGAGTTGGCGGCAGCCCAAAATGGTAACACAAGTGAGGAGTTTTCTTGGCCTCGCTGGATTCTATAGGCGTTTTGTGAGAGATTTCAGCACCATTGCTGCACCTCTCAATGAGCTTACAAAGAAGGATGTGCCTTTTGTTTGGGGTACCGCACAGGAAGAAGCCTTCACAGTGTTGAAAGATAAGTTGACACATGCTCCTTTACTCCAACTTCCTGATTTTTATAAGACTTTTGAGCTTAAATGTGATGCTAGCGGAATTGGATTAGGAGGTGTGTTATTACAAGATGGCAAACCTGTTGCATACTTTTCTGAAAAATTGAGTGGGCCTAGTCTGAATTATTCTACTTATGATAAAGAATTATATTCTCTTGTTCGGACTTTAGAAACATGGCAACATTATTTATGGCCCAAGGAATTTGTTATACATTCTGATCATGAATCTTTGAAACATATTAAAAGTCAAGCTAAAGTGAATCGTAGACATGCTAAATGGGTTGAATTCATTGAGACTTTCCCTTATGTCATTAAACACAAGAAGGGTAAAGAAAATGTTATTGCTGATGCATTGTCTCGTCGCTATACTATGCTTTCACAACTTGACTTCAAATTATTTGGTTTGGAGACCATCAAAGATCAATATGTGCATGATGCTGATTTTAAAGATGTATTGCAGAACTGTAAAGAAGGAACAACTTGGTACAAGTTCGTCGTTAATGATGGATTTGTGTTCCGTGCTAACAAGCTATGCATTCCAGCTAGCTCCGTTCGTCTTTTGTTGTTGCAGGAGGCACATGGAGGAGGACTAATGGGACACTTTGGCGTGAAGAAGACGGAGGACGTACTTGCTACACATTTCTTTTGGCCAAAGATGAGACGGGATGTTGAGCGCTTTGTTGCTCGCTGCACTACATGTCAAAAAGCTAAGTCACGACTCAATCCTCATGGTTTATATATGCCTTTGCCTGTACCTAGTGTTCCTTGGGAGGATATATCTACGGACTTTCTTTTAGGTTTACCTCGAACAAAGAAGGGGAGGGATAGCATATTTGTTGTCGTGGATAGATTCTCGAAAATGGCACACTTTATACCATGTCATAAAAGCGACGATGCTATTAATGTTGCTGATTTGTTCTTTCGTGAAATTATTCGCTTGCATGGTGTGCCAAATACTATTGTTTCAGATCGTGATACTAAATTTCTTAGCCACTTTTGGAGATGTTTATGGGCTAAGTTGGGGACTAAACTGCTTTTTAGTACTACTGGTCACCCCCAAACTGATGGACAAACTAAAGTAGTCAATAGAACATTGTCTACTATGCTTAGGGCTGTTTTGAAGAATAATAAGAAAATATGGGAAGAATGCTTGCCTTATATTGAATTTGCTTATAATCGTTCATTGCATTCTACTACTAAGATGTGCCCTTTTGAAATTGTGTATGGTTTCCTACCTCGTGCACCTATTGATTTGTTGCCTCTTCCATCTTCAGAGAAGGTTAATTTTGATGCTAAAGAACGTGCTGAATTGATTTTAAAAATGCATGAGTTAACTAAGGAAAACATTGAGCGTATGAATGCTAAATATAAACTTGCTGGAGATAAGGGTAGAAAACATATTGTGTTTGCACCTGGAGATCTTGTTTGGTTACATTTGCGTAAGGATAGATTTCCTGATTTGCGCAAATCAAAGCTAGTGCCACGTGCTGATGGTCCCTTTAAGGTGTTGGAGAAAATAAATGATAATGCATATAAACTTGAGCTGCCTACAGATTTTGGGGTTAGTCCCACTTTTAACATTGCACATTTGAAGCCTTATTTGGGTGAGGAAGATGAACTTCCGTCGAGGACGACTTCATTTCAAGAAGGGGAGGATGATGAGGACATCAATACCATTGTTACACCCACAGCCCCTGCTGCTATACATACTGGACCAATTACTAGAGCTCGCGCACGCCAACTAAATTACCAGGTACTTTCGTTTCTTGGTAATGATTCTAATGTTCATGAGAATATGATGCTGCCTAAATTGGATACATTTGTTTTGCTTACAAATGAAAGGCTATTCTAGGTGCTGCGTCACCTTATTATTGGGCCAGGCCCATGTAATTTCGAAATACATAAGTATAGGCTATTTTTAGAGTCCGTATGTGTGGGGAAACAAGAGATAGGGTTGATTTCGGACCCCTCCACCAAGGGCCACGAAATTCCCCCTCTTCCTCCATATATACAGCCCTTAGGGCGACGTTTAGACTTGGGGTTTTGTTTAGATTAAAAGTTCGCCATAGCTGCAACTTCGCGTACTTCGTTTGTGTTCAACAACCAGACAAAGGCGTCACAGAACCCCACCTTGATCAATAAAGCTTTCATCTTATATTCGCAATATCCAGATTGCAATCTCAGTTTCTTGCTTGTTCTTCGTTTGCTCGCAGGAAACAGACCCTCGTGGTCAGGTTGATCGTGCTCCGGCGTGGTCAATAACCTCTCGGAGTTGGTTTAGCGATTGCTAAGGCGCGACGTCCTCGCATGTTCGTAGTCGGATCGTCAAAGTCGACTTCCACCAAAGCGAAATCCATCATCTCATCGAAAGACGGGACACCTTTGCCTCTATCAGACTCCGCCAACATATTTCACTCATATCATTTGGCAACAACAAGTGCAATCAACTTCCACATCTTGCACTAGTTCAAGGAGTCACAAACCCTCTTGTTGGTAAGACAAGGGACAAGGTAACCTAATGCTCTCATAGACATTATCTTGTGTGAGCATCACTCTATGTCTATGGATATCCTTGTTTGTTCCTTGTGGGACTAACCCGTGTAGGTATTGAAAGTGCAACTCACTCCAAGGGATTGCTCCAAATGATCTACATCAACATTGAGCATCCACATCTTCAACACCTACATGAAGTCATCATCGACAAAACCCAAGGTTAGTTTATCCCTCTAAGGGGGGATCTCACATCTAGGGGGAGCTTAACTCTAAGAATTGAGTCAAAGCAACTCTAATGGTGTGAACACATCAATGCATTATGTAAAAGTGGTAACCCCTCTTGAGCTTAAACGATGAGTATGACCTATGATCAAATGTTCTCATTTGACTCCTAAGTCAATATACTCATATATAGATGACCTAGTCATCGCCAAATGTTTGATATATGCTAGAATTGGTTGTGCATGCTTTGCCACATATTTCATTTGCCATTTTATTGTGTGAGCATGTTGGTTGCATATTTTACTCATTCGAGGACATCCACTTGTTGCTTTGATTGATAGGTTTCTTTTTCTTTTGCCAAGTGGATGAACAAGAATGCCTAAGAACCTTCTCTAGCTATCTATGCTTTTCTCATCTCAAACTCTATTCATGCTACATCACAAAATTTGATCAAGTCAGATTCGAACCACTCTGTGTGAGGAGCACTCGGAGTCCCCGATTCGTCATAGACTTAAACTTCCAAAACTTCTTTGTGCATTTCGGTCTGACCAATTCCTCAATTTCGGTCATTCCGAGATCACTAAGTCGATCTAGGTTTTCAATCTCGGTGCATCCGATTTGAACTTTTTGGTCACACCGAGTTGCTGTAACTGTATATAGTTATGCATCTCGGTGCCACCGAGTTGTTCCACTCAGTCACACCGACAGGGTCGGGCTATATATACTGACGGGCGAAAATTTGGAAACTTTCTCCAAACTTCTTCGCCCGTGCATAGCTCGCTCTGCCTCCAGGGTCTCCGGATCGTCGTCCTCGTCGCCAGCCGCCTCCAGTCGCTGGTCTCCGCCGCCGTCAACAGAATTCACCCCCGCCATTGCCGCCGTAGAGAGTTCATCACCAAGCTAGGGTATGGACTCGATCACAGTGCTATCCCCGTCCGATTCCTAGCACATTGTGTTCATCATGATTCTTGCCATGATTGAAACTACTCTATCCAGTCAAAACAATCCATAGTTTAGTAATGAATTGCAAATTTAGGGTTAGGTTTCCGCCGAAACCATCTCAGACCCATCGAGTTGCAGAACTCGTTTCCACCGATTCGGCTAAGGCCATTGCACAAGTGATTCTTGGTCTGACCGAGAATTGCAAATCGGTTTGACCGAGTTCAGGACTTTGTGAAACCCTAGCAGTCTCGGTGCCACCGAACTGTGACTCGGTCTGACCGAGTTCACTAGTTTAGGTTCCAAAAGCTGCTTCGGTATCAGCGAGTTTGCGAATCGGTTGATCCGAAATGCTTTCTATGGAAAACTAAAACTAAGTTTTTGACTCATTCTTTTGCAAAAACCTCTTTATTTTGTGATGCTCATCCACTCTATCTCTTCTACATCTATTCACAGGGTCAGCAGTCAGTGTTTGCAACATGTCTGATCAAAGTGACAGCCAGAATAGGGAAGAGGAGCAGGTTCAGATGAGTGAGGGCACTAGTCCCTCTAGTACCTCTGATGAGGGCAGCACGAGCACCCCAAGCAACTTACCTAAGGCTGCCACCAGAACCAGAAAGAAGAAAACCTCAGAATCTGAGGATGAAGACTATGTGGCAGTAGAGGATGAGGCCACTTCCAAGAACAAGGTGGTCAAGAAAGAATATGGATCAGCTGCAACCACTAAGCCAGTAATGCAGAAAAAGGCACCTGCAAGAAGGATACCCACTTCCAAACCCAGGAAGGTTGCCACTGGAGAAACCATGAAGTTTACTATTGAATCAGAAGATGAAGTTGCTGGTCAAGACAAAAAGAAGAAGAGAGTCAGAACCACTACTGGCAAAGTTCTTGGCAATCCCTCTATGAGGAGAGACTCTAACAAAAGGAAGAAGAGGTTGCTGCACCAGCACCCAAGGCTCAGAAGCTTATGGGTGATGCTATTAGGTCAGGGGCTGCATCATCAAATCCCAAAGAAGCACCCAAAGCTACCTCCAAACCAAAGACTGCACCAAAGAGGAATACCAGAAACACATCTGCTGCTGAGAAGAACAAGGCTCCAGTGCCTGAAACTGCTGTTGAAGAAGAAGAAGATGAAGAGCATGTTCTGAGAAAGTTGAAGCCAAAGATTCCAGACCACAATGATGCTCATCCTGTGGCTGAGAACATGAAGCTTAGGAAGGATGCATGACTCAGACAGTGGAGGTTGTCTGATCCCTATGCTATCGGGAGAAGGACTGCTGTTGACTACAGGTTCCATACTAAGGAACATCAGGGTTTCTATGAGACAGTATTGTTGGACAAGAAGCCTATAGTTTGTGACATGAGGTGGGTGGACTGGACCTACATGAAGGAAAATGAGGAACACTATCCCGGAGTGTATGATAGTTTCAGTGCTTGTGGAATTGCAGACTTTGTTGGGCAGAAGCTCACAAAGTGGAATGATGAGCTCATTATGCAATTCTACTCCACAACACACTTCTATCCAGATGGCAGGATAGTGTGGATGTCTGAAGGTACAAGGTACCAATCAACTATTGAGGAATGGGCAAATCTGATCAATGCACCTAAGGAGAAGTAATATGACTTGGATGTCTATGCCAAGAATAAGATGGATCACAACACTATGGCACATATGTACAAAGAGATCCCAGATGCTGCTGTTGAGACACATAAGTTTGGATCTGTACACTGTCTTCTATCAGGACTGCCAACCATCAACTGGATCCTCAGGCACACTCTCTTGCCCAAGTCAGGTGACCAGAACATGATCAGAGGCCATGCAATAAACCTGCTACACTTATTTGATGTGCCACAAAAATTCAAGGTCATGAGCCTCATTGTTGAGACTATCAAGAGGACAACAGCTGACTAGAAAAGAAGTTGTGGGTATGCCCCACAGATCCAGGAGCTAATAAACTCCAAGATGGGCACAAGCACATACTTGCTGGACAAGGAACATTTTGCTATCTATCCAGACTTTGAGGATAACCAAGTGGTTATGAATGAAGATGAGCCATCTTCTGTGCATGCTCAAGCCAAGAAGGAGAAGGCAAGGACAGAGAAGGCTACCAAGATGCCAACAATGGAAGAGGCATCTCAGTACTTTCTGAAGAGTAAACAGGATCAACTAGGCTACTTGATTGCATCCACTCTGAGGATTGAGAAGGGGCTAGCCACCTTAACTCAAAACTAGGAGAGCCTGGAGAGGATCATGGAGCAGAAGTTCTATAACTTGGATGTGAAGGTAACTGAGATCCAGTCTGTTGTTGAGCAGCTTCAGGATGATATGCAGGAGAGGCAAGGCAAGACAACCACTGATGCATTTGCCAGAGTGCCTAGAGCTCAGAGATCAGCTGCAGTGCCAGTGACAGACACCAGAGCCACTTCACCTACACCAGCTACAGCTCCTACAGCTCCAGTGCAACCAGCTTCGGCACCCACACCTCCAGCTCCATCTACATCTACTGAAGTCTTCGTCCAAGGAGCCATCTCTACACCACCACCCGAAGATCAAGCCTGGGAGTCGATCTAGTGGTATGCATTTTCTATGAACTTTTTGGTAACTTGTTTCCAAAGGGGGAGAAAAATGTATAGATCATAGGCTTCGAGAGAGAGTGTTGCTTTTTTATTCTCTCTTGCTTTGGTGGTTGAACTTTATTTTCTTGTTGAGATACTCTATGTCTGTGTGATACTTGATGATCATGTGTTTGATCATATGCTACATTTATGATTGTTGGATGACATTATCTCGTTTATCTCTATATGATAATTCACTTTGCTTGGTGATGGGTGCATGTACTCAGTTATTATCATTTTGAGTGCTCCACCAAGATGTATGTGACATGGAAGAGTTACCCATGAGCCTAACTCCTTGTGCATTTGCAGTCCAAAGCAAATCTTAAACTATGCACAAATTTAGGGGGAGCTCTTGATTATCACATACTTCTCAAAGAGACTATGTTTTTCACTCTTATTATCATTTGTCGAAGCTTTGATCTATATGTTGTCATCAATTACCAAAAAGGGGGAGATTGAAAGTGTAACTATCCCTAGGTGGTTTTGGTAATTCCTAACAACATATAGCTCTTTGAGCTAACATCATTCCAAGATGAATATTTCAGGAAAAGCTCAATGAATGGCATGGCATGGATGAGAAAAGTGGATCCCTCAAAATGCTAAGGATAAAAGGATTGGCTCAAGTTCAAAAGCTCAAGACTCTACATTTTATATTTTAGTGATCCAAGATCACATTGAGTCTATAGGAAAAGCCAATACTATCAAGGAGGGATGAGGTGTTGTTTAATGAGTTTCTTGCTCCACAGTGCTTAGTGATATGCTCCAAAACCCTCAACTACTTTCTCATACCCACATATGACCTAAACCAATAGTCAAACTTGGCCCCACCGATTCATTCTACCCGGCGCCACCGAGTTCAGATGTCATATCCACTACCGCAAACCCTAGGCAAATCGGTCTCACCGATAGGGATCTCGGTCTCATTGAGATGGGATTGTAATCTCTCTGTTTACCTTCGTAACATTTCAGTACCACCGAGAGGAGCGATCGGTCCCACTGAGATTGCAATGTAAACTCCTTGTTTCCTTTTCGTAACATTTCGGTCCCGCCGAAATGAGCGAATCGGTCCCACCGAGTTTACCTGACCAACTCTATGGTTAGCTTATTACCAAAATCGGTCTCACCGAGTTTGTGTAATCGGTCTCACCGAGATTACATTATGCCCTAACCCTAACCATATCGGTCATACCGAGTTGCATGTCGGTCCCACCGAAAATCCTAATGGTCACTAGATTTGCTGAATCGGTCTAACCGAGTTTACCAATTCAGTCCCACCGAGTTTGGCAAGTTGTGTGTAATGGTTAGATTTTGTGTGGAGGCTATATATACCCCTCCACCTCCTCTTCATTCGTGGAGAGAGCCATCAGAACAAACCTACACTTCCCAACTTGCTGTTTCTGAGAAGGAACCACCTACTCATGTGTTGAGGCCAAGATATTCCATTCCTACCATATGAATCTTGATCTCTAGCCTTCCCCAAGTTGCTTTCCACTAAAATCTTCTTTCCACCAAATCCAAATCCTGTGAGAGAGAGTTGAGTGTTGGGGAGACTATCATTTGAAGCACAAGAGCAAGGAGTTCATCATCAACACACCATTTGTTACTTCTTGGAGAGTGGTGTCTCCTAGATTGGCTAGGTGTCACTTGGGAGCCTCCGACAAGATTGTGGAGTTGAACCAAGGAGTTTGTAAGGGCAAGGAGATCGCCTACTTCGTGAAGATCTACCGCTAGTGAGGCAAGTCCTTCGTGGGCGACGGCCATGGTGGGATAGACAAGGTTGCTTCTTCGTGGACCCTTCGTGGGTGGATCCCTCTGTGGACTCGCGCAACCGTTACCCTTCATGGGTTGAAGTCTCCATCAACGTGGATGTACGATAGCACCACCTATCGGAACCACGGCTCAAAAATCACCGTGTCTCCAAATTGCGTTTGAATTCTCCAAACCCTTCCCTTTACATTCTTGCAAGTTGCATGCTTTACTTTCCGCTGCTCATATACTCTTTGCATGCTTGCTTGAATTGTGTTGAGATTGCTTGACTTGTGCTAAGATAGCTAAAATCTGCCAAAGACTAAAATTGGGAAAAGGATAAGTTTTAGTTGGTCAAGTAGTCTAATCACCCCCCTCTAGACATACTTTCGATCATACACCTGGTATCTTAGATTGAGACTACTGCCGCCGTCCATGAGGACGCGAGTGAGATGGTATCCGTTGATTATTGGGTCAAGCACCAAGGCAGCTGATCCTCCGTGCCGCATACTAGTCGGGTAGTCCCTGTGATCGAGGGTGATCGGGCAGGCCGACCAGTGGTTAAGTTTGGGGGCGACGGGCTCTGTAGCGTATGCGTCTCTGAGCGCGCGTTTGCGCCTTCTCTTGGGTATGTGAGCCGCGTGGATCACGTTTACTGTTTTTACCTCTGGTGGGAATTTTTTCTGTCCCCCAGTGTTCGGCTGGCGAGGCTCATCCTCGTATTCACTTGGTGTTTCCCTTCCCTTGTGTTTAGCATTTAACTTGCCGGCCTGCTTAAAGACCCAGCATTCTCTGTGAGTGTGGTTCGCATGTTTTTCGGGGGTGCCATGAATTTGGCACAGTCTATCCAGGACTTTGTTCAGGCTGGATGGTCCCTCTTTGCTGCCTTTAAATGGCTTCTTTTGTTGACCGGGTCGAGAGCCCCTGAATCCGGCGTTGATCATTGTGTTGTCTGGACTTTCTTCCTTGTTTCGACATTTGTTTTTACTGCGCCGTGGCTTCCCGTTGCCATCCCTGATTTCGGATGTGCCTGGGTCGCTGGTGACTCTACAGGCCAACCAGCTGTCTTCACCCGCGCAAAAGCGGGTCATAAGGCTTGTTAAGTCTGCCATTGTCCTCGGCTTTTCTTGGCCGAGGTGTCCGGCGAGCCACTCATCCCAGATACTGTGCTTGAAGGCCGCTAGGGCTTCGGCATCCGGACAATCAACAATTTGATTCTTCTTAGTGAGGAATCTATTCCAGAGCTTGCGTGCGGACTCTCCGGTCTGTTGAATTATGTGACTTAAATCGTTAGCGTCCGGAGGTCGGACATAGGTTCCTTGAAAATTGGCCCTGAAAGCATCCTCAAGTTCCTCCCAACTTTCGATTGAGTTTTCGGGGAGGCTTTTCAACCAGTGCCGAGCTGGTCCGTTCAACTTGAGGGGAAGGTATTTGATGGCATGGAGGTCGTCCCCATGCGCCATGTGGATGTGAAGGATAAAATCCTCAATCCAGACCCCGGGGTCTGTCGTTCCGTCATATGCTTCTATGTTCACGGGTTTAAAACCCTATGGAAATTCATGGTCCAGTACCTCTTCGGTGAAGCACACAGGGTGAGCGGCCCCTCTGTATCTGGACATGTTGTGGCATGCTATCGACTGTTGTTGTGTCCGGTGCTGATTCCTAACTGGTACTCGATCAGTCTGATCATTTTGGTGACCATAATCCTGCATCGGAGCGTGTCCTCTAGATCCATAGATGGACCTGGTCGCACCGGCCTTTTTATCCAGGAGCTCACATAAATCGTGTGCCGCGTCAGTAGATATTCTATTGCGGTTATGAAGTGGTTGGTCCGGCTTACTGGCCGTATTGTTCTTCGGTGGAACGGCCTCATTTGTCGAATTCTGGCAGCAGCTTGCGCTTTGGATAGCGCTTTGTGTGGCGATTGTCGCCGTATTTTTCTTCAGTGTCTAGCACTTTATTCCATCTGCAATTGAGTGTTTCCTGTGCGGCCTTAAGCCTTTGCTTCTGCTTCTTTAGATTTCTCGCAGTGGCCATGAGCCTTTTGTGGAGGTTATCTCGTTCCAAACGTTTTTCCGGGATGATGAATGCATCGTAGTCCGGACTGTGCTCCTCTCCCGGGGCAGGTTGATGAGTTCGGCCCTCGGGATCGCTGTGATCGGGCGTCTGCTCCGGGCTGTGTTCGGCGTGACCTGGCTCATCCTGCTCCATCGTTGGGTCCATATGGTCGTTGTTGCCTTTGGAGTTGACTGGGGTGTCGATCTTTCTAGCGTTGTTATCGCTGTTTTTACCGTGGCTGGAGTTAGAGCGGCGTCTAAGCCATCGTTTTGGTTTTTGTCCGGGGGTTTTATCCTCCATTTTGTCGCCATGGTCCTCCTTAGGCATGTCCACCATGTATATATCATATGATGAGGTGGCAGTCCAGCACCCCGTGGGAGGTGGTTTAGAATCGTCCCCTACGCCGACGTCCGTACCGTTGGTGTCATCGGAGTCGAAGTCAAGCATGTATGTTACGTCGTCGACAGTGGCTATGAAGTGGGTGGTGGGTGGGGAACGAATTTCTTCGTTGCCTTTTCCCCCTCAAGCCGGACATAGTTCGGCCAAGCATCTCCTGACAAAGAGAGAGACCTTAATGAATTCAGCATGTCGCCGAGGGGCGAGTGCTGGAAGATATCCGCAGCGGTGAATTCCATTACCGGAGCCCAACCGGAATCGGCAGGCTCGGGGGCGCGCGGTCTGGAACCTACAGCCGGACACAAGTCCGGGGGTTTGGAGACACATGCTTCCTTGGGGGTGAAGTCTATGTTCGGCTCTACCGCCGATAAGTGTGCGGCCTCCGGGGCGGGGTCCATCCATGCGTCCTCGGGCGATGCAATCTGCCTCGGATTTAGGTCCAGAGCTCATGCAGGTGCGATATCTCGAGTATGGTCCGACAACAGGTCTAAGCCGTTCTCATCATGACTGTTCGGCGCTCCTGGCGTAGGCCCGAATCTGTCAAAGATCAAGTTTGCGCGGATATCAGCTGTGTAGTTCAAGTTTCCGAAACTGACCTGATGGTCAGGGGCGTAGCTGTCGATCTGCTCCAGATGGCCAAGCGAATCGGCCCGCAGTGCGAAGCCACCGAACACAAAGATCTGTCCGAGGAGAAAAGTCTCACCCTGGACCGCGTTGTTGTTGATGATTGAAGGAGCCATCGAGCCTTGCAGCGACGACACAAAGGAACTCTCAATGAAAGCACCAATGTTGGTGTCAAAACCGGCGGATCTCGGGTAGGGTTCCCGATCTGTGCGTCTAAGGCTAATGGTAACAGGAGGCAAGGGACACGATGTTTGACCCAGGTTCGGGCCCTCTCGATGGAGGTAAAACCCTACTTCCTGCTTGATTGATCTTGATGATATTATTATTACAAGAGTTGATCTACCACAAGATCGTAGAGGCTAAACCCTAGGAGCTAGCCTATGATGATTATGATTGATTTTCTACGGACCAAACCCTCCGGTTTATATTGACACTGGAGGGGGCTAGGGTTTACACAAAGTCGGTTATAAAGAAGGAGATCTAATATCCGGATCGCCAAGCTTGTCTTCCACGCAAAGGAGAGTCCCATCCGGACACGGGACGAAGTCTTGAGTCTTGTATCTTCACGGTCCAACAGTCCGGCCAAAGTATATAGTCCGGCTGTCCGGCTACCCCCTAATCGAGGACTCCCTCAGGCGCTGCCAAACACGGCGATGGTGTGAGGTCGAGGGGAGGGCGGGGCGGTGGAGGCAGGGGTCTAGGCTGGTGGTCGCTGGCGGTTCGAGAAAGATCATCAACAGTGACTGGCGGGAGGTAGACGAAGGCCATCTGCCCGTTCCTTATAGATCGGATGGCTCATTAAAAAAATCGACTGACCTATTTATTTTCAGTCGTCTGTTATCTTAGATATGACCTGATAACCCACAAGTATAGGGGATAATTGTAGCCTCTTTCGATAAGTAAGAGTGTCGAACCCAACGAGGAGCTAAAGGTAGAACAAATATTCTCTCAAGTCCTATCAGCCACTGATACGATTCTACGCACGCTTGACGATCACTTTACCTAGAACAAGTATGAAACTAGAAGTACTTTGTAGGTGTGATAGGATAGGTTTGCAAGATAATAAAGAACACATACATAAAACTAGGGGTTGTTTAGATAAAGACACAACTAAATAAGTAAAAGTAAAGAGCTTGTTGTCACGAGAAAGTTATTTGTCCCTAGGCCATCGATAACTAGACCGGTAATCACTATAGCAATTCTATTTGAGGGAGAGGCATAAGCTAACATACTTTCTCTACTTGGATCATATGCACTTATGATTGGAACTCTAGCAAGCATCCGCAACTACTAAAGATTCATTAAGGTAAAACCCAACCATAGCATTAAAGCATCAAGTCCCCTTTGTCCCATACGCAACAATCCCTCTTACTCGGGTTTGTGTTTCAGTCACTCACCAACCCAGTATAAGCGAATCATGAACATATTGCAATACCCTACAGCGGGAATCCCTCACGCTTGCACGACACGGAGGGCACCATAGGACAGCACCAATAATAAAACATACAACTCAAACCAATCACAATCATCAAATAGCCATTAGGACAAAATAGATCTACTCAAACATCATAAGATGGCAACACATCATTGGATAATAATATGAAGCATAAAGCACCATGTTCAAGTAGAGGGTACAGCAGGATGCGGGAGAGTGGACCGCTGGATATAGAAGGGGGAAGGTGATGGAGATGTTGGTGAAGATGGCGGAGGTGTTGGTGAAGATCGCGGTGATGATGATGGCCCCCGGCGGCGTTCCGGCGCCACCGGAAGCAAGGGGCAGAGAGCCTCCCTTCTTCTTCTTCTTCTTCTTCCTTGGCCTTCTCCCTAGATGGGAGAAGGGTTTCCCCTCTGGTCCTTGGCTCCCATGGCTTGGGAGGGGCGAGAGCCCCTCCGAGATTGGATCTATCTCTCTGTTTCTGCGTTCTCTGTGTTGCTAGATTCTACCCCTTCACCATTTCTTTTATATCCGGAGATCCGTAACTCCGATTGGGGTGAATCTTTTGCTCAGATCTTCCTTGTAAAATTAGCTTTCTTGCGCCAGAAGGAGAGTATCAACCGCCTCACATGTGGACCACGAGGGTCAGGGGAGTGCCTGGGGGGGTAGGGCACGCCCCCCTACCTCGTGACCACCTCGAATACCGTTTCGCGTTGATTTTACTTCCCAAAAATTATAAATATTCCAAAAAAAAATCTCCGTCCATTTTTATCCCGTTTGGACTCCGTTTGATATTGGGTTTCTGCGAAACAAAAAACATGCAACAGACAGGAACTGGCACTGGGCACTGGATCAATATGTTAGTCCCAAAAATAATATAAAAAGTTGCCAAAAAGTATATGAAAGTGAATAATATTGGCATGGAACAATCAAAAATTATAGATACGACGAAGACGTATCAGCATCCCCAAGCTTAATTCCTGCTCGTCCTCGAGTAGGTAAATGATAAAAAAGAATAATTTTTGATGTGGAATGCTACCTAGCATAATCTTGATCATATGTCTAATCATGGCATGAATATTAAGACACGAGTGATTCAAAGCAATAGTCTATCATTTGACATAAAACAATAATACTTCGAGCATACCAATAAAGCAATCATGTCTTTTCAAACCAACAAGGCCAAAGTAGGCTTATCCCTACAAAATCATATAGTTTGGCCATGCTTCATTTTCGTCACACAAAATGCCCCCATCATGGACAACCCCGATGACAAGCCGAGCAATTAGTTCATACTTTTTAACGCGCTTCAGCTTTTTCAACCCTCACGCAATACATGAGCGCAAGCCATGGATATAGCACTATAGGTGGAATAGAATATAATGATGGAGGTTATGTGGAGAATACAAAAAAGGAGAAAGTCTCACATCGACGCGGCTAATCAATGGGCTATGGAGATGCCCATCAATTGATGTCAATGCGAGGAGTAGGGATTACCATGCAACGGATGCACTAAGAGCTATAAGTGTATGAAAGTTCAACAAAAGAAACTAAGTGGGTGTGCATCCAACTTGCTTGCTCATGAAGACCTAGGGCATTTGAGGAAGCCCATCGTTGGAATATACAAGCCAAGTTCTATAATGAAAATTCCCACTAGTATATGAAAGTGACAACATAGGAGACAATCTATGTGAAGAACTTGGTGCTACTTTGAAGCACAAGATATGAGACTCACTACATGAAAAACATGGTGCTACTTTGAAGCACAAGTGTGGAAAAAGAGATAGTAACATTGCCCCCTTTTTTTGGTGGGCTTCTTTGGCCCCCTTTTTTATTTAGGCTTCTTTGGCCTTTCCTCTTTTTTATGGGGCAATGTTCTATAATGATGATCATCACACTTTTACTTACTTACAACTCGATATTACAACTCGATACTAGAACAAGGATATGACTCTATATGAATGCTTCCGGCAGTGTACCGGGATGTGCAATGATCTAGCATAGCAATAACATCAAAAAACGGACAAGCCATGAAAACATCATGCTAGCTATCTTACGATCATGCAAAGCAATATGACAATGAATGCTCAAGTCATGAATATGATGACGATGGAAGTTGCATGGCAATATATCTCGGAATGGCTATGGAAATGCCATGATAGGTAGGTATGGTGGATGTTTTGAGGAAGATATAATGAGGCTTATGTGTGATAGAGCGTATTGTATCATGGGGTTTGGATGCACCAGCGAAGTTTGCACCAACTCTCGAGGTGAGAAAGGGCAATGCACGGTACCGAAGAGGCTAGCAATGATGGAAAGGTGAGAGTGCGTATAATCCATGGACTCACATTAGTCATAAAGAACTCATGTACTTATTGCAAAAGTTTATTAGCCCTCGAAGCAAAGTACTACTACGCATGCCCCTAGGGGGATAGATTGGTAGGAAAAGACCATCGCTCGTCCCCGACCGCCACTTATAAGGAAGACAATCAAAGAAACACCCCATGCTTCAAATTTGTCACACAACGGTTACCATACGTGCATGCTACGGGACTTGCAAACCTCAACACAAGTGTCTCTACAATCCACAACCACCCACTAGCATGACTCTAATATCACCATCTTTATATCACAAAACTATTGCAAGGAATCAAACATATCATATTCAGCGATCTACAAGTTTATGTAGGATTTTATGACTAACCATGTGAATGACCAATTCCTGTCATCTCTCTAAATACATATAAGTGAAGCAAGAGAGTTTAATTCTTTCTACAAAAGGTATGCACACGCTCTAACAAATATAAGTGAAGCAAAAGAGCATTCTACAAATGGCGGTTTTCTATGTGAAGAGAAGCAGGCAATCCAACTTCAAATGATATAAGTGAAGCACATGAAGCATTCTATAAAGCCACACTCAAAAGATTTATGTGAAGTGCAATGAGCATTCTCTAAATCAACCAAGGACTATCTCATACCAGCATGGTGCATAAAAGAAAAATAAAATCCTAATTGCAAAGGATGCTCCAAGACTTGCACACAATGCATGAACGAAACGAATCCGAAATATACCGATACTTGTTGAAGAAAGAGGGGATGCCTCCCTAGAATCCCCAAGCTTAGACGGTTGAGTCTCCTTGAATATTTACTTGGGGTGCCTCGGGCAACCCCAAGCTTGAGCTCTTGTCTCTCTTCCTTCTTCTCACATCGAAACATCCTCGATCAAACACTACATCCACACAAGACTTCAACAGAAAACTCAGTAAGATCCGTTAGTATAATAAAGCAAATCACCACTCTAAGTACTGTAGCAAACCAATTCATATTTTGTTTTTGCATTGTGTCTACTGTAATATAGCTTTTCCATGGCTTAATCCACTAATATAAATTGATAGATTCATCAAAACAAGTAAACTATGCATCAAAAACAGAATCTATCAAAAACAGAACAGTCTGTAGCAATCTGAACATTCACCATACTTCTGTACCCCAAAAATTCTACCAAAATTAGGAAAAGTAAAAACGTTGTACAGAAAGACAGTGCAAAAAGAATCAAAACCATTTGACGTTCCAGTTAAAAATGTAAAATCGTGCACTACAGCCAAAGTTTCTGTCCTGCACCGTACAAACCAACAAGCATTGTAAACATCCTAAAGGCAAACCTTGGCACATTATTTTTATAATACAATGGAATTGTACAAGGGGATAATTATTTTTTTTGAAAAGTTTCTGTAATCAAGATTCACAAAGTTTTCGTGAGCATGAACAAAGTTCAAGGAGCTCTCCCACTTCAACAATGCTTCTCTTTCTCACTTTCACTTTCCTTTTTGAAAAAAATTTAGGTTCCCCTCTTTATTTTTGTGTTTTTAAACTATATAAAAGCACTCAACAGAAATAAATAACTCTCTGAAACTTCCGGGTTGTCTCCCTGGCAGCGCTTTCTTTAAAGCCATTAAGCTAGGCATTTAGTGCTCAAGTAATGAATCCACCCGGATCCCAAGGTATACCAAAGCCAATTTTAATTAACAACTAGTAGAGTGCCCGTGCGTTGCCACGGGCTCTTGAAATATTTTACCAGAGTTACATTGTCACATCTCTGGTCCTGTTATGCACTAGGCTAGACCTCATGTGAGCATCATGTTTTAATTCAAATGAAATTTGAATTGAGGAATTTTCAAAGCCTCAGAAACCTTCTAAAAATGATCAACATTAAAATCTCCTCAAAGAAGTCCAAGAAAATGTTCCTCTTAGTCTCTGAAAATATTGCAAAGAGGTAAAACTCAAAACAATATTTTTGGTATCTCAGAGTTAATTATTTTGGGCCTTTGAATTAAATAAATAGCTATTTGCGTTGGATATATATTTGATATATAAATAATATATGTCCAATAATTACTGGAACATTTTATGTGGTTTGGTATATTTTAGTTCTAGCCACATAACTATTTTCAGGATTTTATAAAATGGTTTAGTATATTACTAAACTAAAACAACACAGAACAAAATAGATAAATAAAAACAAAAATAGAAAGAGCAGAGGACTACCTGGCGCTCACCTCAGCCCACCTGGCCCAGCTCCTCCAGCCGGCCCAGCCCACCGCCGCTTCTCCCCCTGTAGTCTTCCTCCCCCTCGCCCCGAAGCTGCTCGGTGGCGCGCGCGGCCACGCGCCCCGGCCACCTCCTCCCTGCCTGGCTGCCTCCTCCTCTCCTGGACGTCTCCCGCAGCTCCACGCCACCCCCTGGAACC
Source organism: Triticum aestivum (assembly GCF_018294505.1). Classification (NCBI taxonomy): domain Eukaryota; kingdom Viridiplantae; phylum Streptophyta; class Magnoliopsida; order Poales; family Poaceae; genus Triticum; species Triticum aestivum. Next base: position 213,837,410 of record NC_057807.1, on the reverse strand, counting down.
CCCTCGCACTCTCTCTCGACCCCTTCCCCCTCCTCTGCTCTCTCTCTCTCGCGCAGCCTGAGCGGAGCTCATCGCCGCCGCTCGCCGTTGCCGCACCCAGAGCCTCCCCCTCGACCCTCGGCGTGCCCAGTAGCTCGGCTACCTCGCCCTCATCCTCTCCGACGAGTCAAGCGACCTCGGACGCCCTGCATCGCTGTCATCGAGCCGTCTTCTTCACACACAGCCGCCGGATGCCGCTCGTCGATTCGCCGTCTCCGCCACCTCCCCGAGCCCACCGAGCTGCTCGTCGACCTCGTCGTGAGCTCCTCTGCCGAACCCCTCTCTCCCCGTGCTCTATTTCCCTCCGTAGCCGCCGTTACCACCGCGGCCGAGAGCTTCTCGCCGCCGGCCATGGCGTGGCCGTGGCCATAGCCACCGCAGCTCGCTCCCGAGCCCACCGTCGTGCTCACCGCAACTTCAGGAGCCCGCAGCACCCACCAGTTTCTCCCGTAGCGCACCATAGCGTCGAATCGATCGGCGCCCGAACTCCGGCGCCGCCGCGAGCTCGTTTCCGGCGAGCTCCGGCCACCACAGCCCCAGCCGCTCGCTAGTTGGATGCGGCGCATCTTCAGCTACTCGTAGGAGCAAACCACGCGTCGAATGGTGCTCCGTAGCGAGCACACATTGCATCTCCGTCGTCGGCCATGGTCGTCGCCGGCGAAACTCCGGCGGGAGCTGACGTGGCTCCGTCATTAGGAGCTAATCCAACTAACTAAACCACCTACAGCCACTGATAGTAGGCCCCACCCCTGGTCAAACCCCAGTCAGCGCTGGGTTTGACTGGGATTAGTTCCTGTGTCAATGACGTGTGGACCCCGCACGTCAGGTTTGACCTGGACCTGGCCGTTGACTCGCTCATGTCATGCTGGCGTCAGGCTGACGCAGTTAAATCATTTTCTGGAATTATTTTAATTCTAAATATTCAGGAAATTCCAGAAAATGTTCAAAAACTTCAAAAATTCATAGTAATTCAAGCGTAACTCCAAATTAAATAAATTATATATGAAAAATTATCAGAAAAATTCAAGGAATCCATCTGTACCATTTTCATGCATGTTAGAACAACTTATAGCTGCTGTTTAGCACAAATCAATTAAATGGCATTTGAATAATCACATATGGAGTTTGAATTTGAATCTTGTATTCAAACCAACTTCATTTAATCTGTTGCTAGATGCATTAGCCCAAAACACATTCATTTTGCCATGTCATGATCATGCATCATATTGTGCATTGCATTGATTGTGTTCCCTTCTGTGTTGCCGGTATTTGCCCCCTCTCGATAGACGTGATACCGATGATGTGATCGTTGACACTGATGAAGACTCAATGCTATCTTCAGAAGTGCCAGGCAAGCAAAACCCCCTTGTTCATTCCGATACAATCCCACTCTCTCGCTCCTGCTCTCTTTTACTGCATTAGGACAACATCGATTCATCTGTTACTTGCTGCGGTAGCTGAACCCCTTTATCCTCTGCATGACCTGTCATTCCACAGTAAATAGATGAAACCCACTAGCATGAGTAGGAGTTGTTTGAGCCCTGTTGTGCCTACTCATTCATGCTTGTTTGTCATGCCTGCTACTGCTTAGAGTTGAGTCAGGTCTGATTCATCGGGGATGAATCAGAGGTGTGTGAACATGTCCTACTGTGTGTGAGCTAAGTGTGTGAACACGATTTGGTAAAGGTAGCGGTGAGAGGCCATGTAGGAGTACATGGTGGGTTGTCTCATTGCAGCCGTCCTCAGGAACTGAGTTCTGTGTTTGTGATCCATGATTCAGCTACTACCACGCATTGGGCCCGAAACCAATGGACCCTCTCGGCTTCTTAATCACCCTTGTCCTCTGTCCAGGAGTTGCAAGTAGTTTCTGGTGTTTGTAGTATGCTGGAGGCCGTGGGCAGCGCTGACCGTAGGGGTGGGCTGTGATGCGGTAGGCACGTGGCACGGTGTACCGGGCGCCCGTTTGGTGTCTCGGGAACCCTGTTCACATCGTTTGGGGCTGTGAGCGAAACTCCGGCCGGATCTCCTCATGGATGGAACCCGAATAGGCGATAAACCTGGACTAGAGACTTGAGTGTTTAGGTAGGTCGTGGCCGACACCCACGTTGGGCTTCCGCTTGAAGGTTGCCGAGTACATGTCGTGTAAACGGCGGTAAGTGGTGAGAGCGTGTATGAAGAAGTACACCCCTGCAGGGTTAACATCATCTATTCGAATAGCCGTGTCCGCGGAAAAGGACTTCTGGGTTGCTTATATCAGTTCATAGACAAGTGAAAGTGGATACTCTAAAATACGCAAGATAAGCGTGAGTGCTATGGATGGCGTTCTCGTAGGGAGACGGGAGCGGATCCATAGTGGTGTATTGATATGGTGAATATGTGGACTCGTGTGCGCCACCTCAAAAGAGTTACTTGCAGTCGTAGTTCAGGATAGCCACCGAGTCAAAGCTGGCTTGCTGCAGTTAAACCCCACCATCCCCTTTGTTGATAATGATGCATATGTAGTTAGTTCTGATGTAAGTCTTGCTGGGTACATTTGTACTCACGTTTGCCTATTTTATGTTTTTGCAGAGAGACTTCAGTCTCACTAGTAGTTCCGCGTGGACTTCGACGTTTAGCTTGTTACCTCAGCTACGATCTTGTGCCCTCGGCAGGATCTGGTAGATAGTCAGGCTTCTCAGCCTTTTTCATTTATAGATGTCTGTACTCAGACATGATAGCTTCCGCTTGTGCTTTGACTTGTATGCTCTGATTGTTGGGTCATGAGACCCATGTTTGTAATATCTCGCTCCTCGGAGCCTATTGAATAAATACTTGAGTCGTAGAGTCATGTTGTGATGCCATGTTGTATTTGCACATATCGAGCATATTGTGTGTATGTTATTGAAATGCTTGGTATGTGTGGGATCTGACTATCTAGTTGTTTATCCTTAGTAGCCTCTCTTACCGGGAAATGTCTCCTAGTGTTTCCACCGAGCCATGGTAGCTTGCTACTGCTCCGGAACACTTAGGCTGGCCGGCATGTGTCCTTCTTCGTTCCTGTGTCTGTCCCTTCGGGGAAATGTCACGCGATGAATACCGGAGTCCTGTTAGCCCGCTACAGCCCGGTTCACCGGAGTCCTGCTAGCCCAGTGCTACAGCCTGGATTCACTCGCTGATGACCGACACGTTCGATGCTGGGTCATGGATGCCTGTCCCTGTAAGTCTGTGCCACTTTGGGTTTACGACTAGCCATGTCAGCCCGGGCTCCTTATCATATGGATGCTAGCGACACTGTCATATACGTGTGCCAAAAGGCGCAAACGGTCCCGGGCAAAGGTAAGGCGACACCCGTGGGAATACCGTGCGTGAGGCCGCAAAGTGATATGAGGTGTTACATGCTAGATCGATGTGGCATTGAGTCGGGGTCCTGACAGCGTTGGTATCAGAGCTTGACTGCCTGTAGGATTACCAAGCCAAACTGGTCGAAGTTGAGTCTAGAAATTCTTTAGTTATATGTAAGGGGAATTGATTGTGGGATGGAACGTAAGGCTCTTTTTACTCCTTATACCTCATGCCTTCTGATCTGAGTCATCTTATCTTCTTCTACGGGGATTAAGAACTAGGCTATCTCTTCTTTCTATCAGGATCACGTGTTACTAATCAGTGGACTTATAAGATTGTTGGATTTAAGTCTCAGTTCAGTTCCTACTACTTCGTATGTTAATTGTTGATCTCGAAACCTTGATATTGTGCTTCTGAGTGGTTATGCCACCATTTTTGTGAATGTCTCAAATCTTTTCTGAGCATTTACAGCCGTTATGCTGTCCGAGTCATCCCAGGTTTCTAAGTAGTCTGATGCATTTGCAAATCCTTTCTTCCCGTTTCAATGTTCCTTTGGGCCAGATTAACCACACTAATCAGTGAGTTGAGGTACTCCGTTACCTTGACATATATGTTGGAGATATTATTATGACCCTAGGTGTCTTAGGGGATCATCTAGTAATTTAGCCATGATTTGTGTTCCCAGTGTGATGATTCTGGCCATCATTCTCGAAAGCATCCCGTGATGCTACTTAGTAATAGGTATTCTGTTCCTGGGTTCTTGAACCCGAGATTCACTCTACCTACTTCATGTTGATAGTAATTGCTAGTGCCTTTAGGATATTAGTAACCTTTGCGATAGTCCTTGAAGTCCGTGGTATCTTCTTCTTCCAAATACCATGAACTACTTATGGCAGAAGTTCCTCGTTGAACTGAAATATCACAACAGGATTATTCTTGATGAGTTCTCCATTCATAAATCGTGACTCTGCCAGTTCTACCTTTCTGCATGGGTTATCCGGAAGAAATATGTTGAACTTGGTTCGACATACTAATCTATGCATCCACAACTCAGAAAATTATATGTTCCTTTGAGTTGTTCTCTTTAGTTGCATTCTGACCCTCGTCTATCAATTGATAGTCAAGAGTATGCGTGCGTTCGTTTCATCGATGCCTATTACTCTTGTGGTCCGTCAAGCCATTCTATTCCGGAATGACTAGGAGAAACAAACTCCAGTACCTCTTCCATATCCAGGATTGGGTCAAAGAAGTTGTGCTCCGCAGATCAAATTGCTAATCCAGCTTTTGGTTCTGTTCTACCTTGGAGTATTACCATTTTATATCGAGGATTGTTATAGGAATTGCACACCATCCTATGAACTCTTGGTACCAGTGATACTTCTGCCATCACTGTTCATTCCTCGGCCTCGTGTTGATGCAACCGGAATACCGACAAATGAATTGTGATGTGTGAAATCAATACTGCTAGCAACCTCGTTGCTTGGTAGTTAAAGGACATAATTTCATTCTTAGCGTGTTGGTTATTGAATCATCATTCTAAGATTGATCGTGCTACCTAGTCCTTATTTCTGGTGCACTCCTCGATCGATGAGTTAGGATTATGTCAATCCTTGCTCTATTGATCATATCGTCTTGCCCTGAAAAGCAAGATTGTTCTCGAGCTTAGTAACATACCGGTGGTTCGTGATTTCCAAATATCTTCTCGAAGTATTACCAGGTTGTCACCTGACCGCTATGTTGAGCTCGTGATCAAGTTGGTTCTTGTGAACCACCTTCTCTCCAAGAATCGGTGTTAGATATCCCTGAGCTAGTTGGTTAAGCTAGACAACAACTTGGAGAGTTGGAAGATAAAAGCTTGCCTGACTTAGTTCGTTCCAAAGGGATATTCTTGTGTAGTGTGTGTTGAAGAAAGATGATATCTTCATCGATTGGTCCTGTGATCAGTTGCTGGACCTATTGTCTTATCAATCCTTTGATTTGAGTGTGGGCTATCGTCAAATCAAATCAGTACCAACGATGCTCGTAATGTTGTCTTATTCGTGGTTGATCCCTCGAGCATACACCATTACATCTTTGGTCTGACCAATGCTATCACCGTGTTCACTTAACTATGGAATTCCTTTTAAAAGGAAACCTAGATGAATTGTTGTTGAGCCCATTGGCAACATCCTTATCTCCTCCATGATGTTGTTGAACATTAAGCTAGTGTTGGAAACTTTTGAAAGCATTTTCTTCATGCTAGCTCATGAAGTATTTGTTTGATGAAAGGAGTGACTTCCTCTTATACACGTGCATTTGGTGAAAGTTGCCGCCGTGAATTTGAGAAAGATTGTTTTGTTTCCTTTGGAATCATCCCAAATCAGTCATGCACACGTGCGAAGTATTCTGTAGTCTGGAGACTTGCAACCTTCATTCTATATGTGTCCCTAGCACACTAAGCCACTGATTGATTTGTTCAAGGAGAAGGAGTTCTTCATAAGAGCTAATCCGGACTTATGTAAAGACTTCGATACCCTCGTTGATGGTTCCCCTCCTGAACTCGGTAGTGTTTATTATAAGACTATTATGTGGTCATGCTTGTCTGGGACAGCGTGTTCACATGTGTGTAGCAGAACCAGCTCATGTTTTGGAGCTTACTATCGTAGTTCATTCCCCGAGAATCCCGCAACGTCATCTCGTCGATTTGTGTTGCAAACTTTCATTTTTCTTCCTAGACTCGATGAGTCTGGAATATCCTGACACCAACCAGATCTGAATCTCAGGCAGATATGATGGTTGGAACATTTCCCAAGACTATAATATTGGTCCTCGATAACCGATAAAGTGGATGTCGTGGCCAACACACCCAGCCGGAAGACCTATTATTATAGTATCTTGTTGAGGAAGTTGGCCACCTCCCCATAGGGATTTCGTAGGATTTACTCCCTAGTTGCCCCTATGGATTTCTGTGTTCCGAAGTCCGACCTTTTTACTTGATGTTCTAGATATCAAACCATATCTATGGGTGGATTACGCTAGCACATCAAGGAGAACATTAGAAGCGGAGTGCTAAATGTCTCTCGGTCGATCATCCAGATTTTATTTGCTTGGCCTCGCTAAGGTGAAATCTGAGAAAGTGTTATCCTCCTTCGCATCTGCATCGTCCATCGCTATTCATCATGGTAGTATGTTGTGTTGTCAGCACCCTTGACGCGGTTGTTGATAAAACCTTGATGATTGTGGAAATGCTCAAGTTCTTGAGAGCACGCACAAGCGCTACGTGTTATCATCGGCTCTAATTGGGATGCTCTCAGTTCCCTCGGCAATGCTATGACCTTCTCAAACAGTGAATTCACTCTCTATTGTTGGGTTCTTCCCCAGTTACCAGAATCATTCCCAGCATTTGCATTTTGTTCCCAGCTTGCACCGCCAATGTGCCATTCTACCATGGGTCTCTTCCATTTCCGGTGATAAGCAAATTCATCCATTACGTTGTCTTCAACAAGGTAATCCACATCATCCAAGTCCGAGTATGCCATTCTACCGACCCCCTCCAAACGATCGCTCGAGAATTGTCCTAGGCTGGTTTAAAGAGTTTCAATGATCTCTGAATCAAAGGTAATTCTTTTGCCACTTAAGGGGATATATCTACGAATCACCCCCCCCTCCAGGATGTCTCGTTGAGGTATCATGGCAACTCAACTCCTCGCTACGTTGACAACCGTTCACCACCTTCTTAGGTGTGGAATCGTTGTCTACCTAGTGAACCTTCGTCATCTGTTCCACTCCATTCCTCTAGAGGTGTGCTTCGTCTCTCAGCTCGAGAGATGTTGCTATGTCCCATTCCGTGAGTTAATCCTGAGTTGTTCGTTCTTTGAGAAGATTAATTCTTCTAGAGTTTTCCTTCCCTCTTCTTGTCATGTTAGTTGGAGTTCTCAGAGAAAGACTTCGAGACAATGATGGTGATCGAATCAACGCTCTTATGAAGTGCACCCTGGATCGTGAAGATTATACTAGTTGCGTTTCCCCTTCACCTTACCCTACGCTTGAATCTCGGGACGAGATTTTTGTTTAGTGGGGGTGAGTTGTCACATCCCTGGTCCTGTTATGCACTAGGCTAGACCTCATGTGAGCATCATGTTTTAATTCAAATGAAATTTGAATTGAGGAATTTTCAAAGCCTCAGAAACCTTCTAAAAATGATCAACATTAAAATCTCCTCAAAGAAGTCCAAGAAAATGTTCCTCTTAGTCTCTGAAAATATTGCAAAGAGGTAAAACTCAAAACAATATTTTTGGTATCTCAGAGTTAATTATTTTGGGCCTTTGAATTAAATAAATAGCTATTTGCATTGGATATATATTTGATATATAAATAATATATGTCCAATAATTACTGGAACATTTTATGTGGTTTGGTATATTTTAGTTCTAGCCACATAACTATTTTCAGGATTTTATAAAATGGTTTAGTATATTACTAAACTAAAACAACACAGAACAAAATAGATAAATAAAAACAAAAATAGAAAGAGCAGAGGACTACCTGGCGCTCACCTCAGCCCACCTGGCCCAGCTCCTCCAGCCGGCCCAGCCCACCGCCGCTTCTCCCCCTGTCGTCTTCCTCCCCCTCGCCCCGAAGCTGCTCGGTGGCGCGCGCGGCCACGCGCCCCGGCCACCTCCTCCCTGCCTGGCTGCCTCCTCCTCTCCTGGACGTCTCCCGCAGCTCCACGCCACCCCCTGGAACCCCCTCGCACTCTCTCTCGACCCCTTCCCCCTCCTCTGCTCTCTCTCTCGCGCAGCCCGAGCGGAGCTCATCGCCGCCGCTCGCCGTTGCCGCACCCAGAGCCTCCCCCTCGACCCTCGGCGTGCCCAGTAGCTCGGCTACCTCGCCCTCATCCTCTCCGACGAGTCAAGCGACCTCGGACGCCCTGCATCGCCGTCATCGAGCCGTCTTCTTCACACACGGCCGCCGGATGCCGCTCGTCGATTCGCCGTCTCCGCCACCTCCCCGAGCCCACCGAGCTGCTCGTCGACCTCGCCGTGAGCTCCTCTGCCGAACCCCTCTCTCCCCGTGCTCTATTTCCCTCCGTAGCCGCCGTTACCACCGCGGCCGAGAGCTTCTCGCCGCCGGCCATGGCGTGGCCGTGGCCACAGCCACCGCAGCTCGCTCCCGAGCCCACCGTCGTGCTCACCGCAACCTCAGGAGCCCGCAGCACCCACCAGTTTCTCCCGTAGCGCACCATAGCGTCGAATCGATCGGCGCCCGAACTCCGGCGCCGCCGCGAGCTCGTTTCCGGCGAGCTCCGGCCACCACAGCCGCTGCCGCTCGCCCAGTTGGATGCGGCGCATCTTCAGCTACCCGTAGGAGCAAACCACGCGTCGAATGGTGCTCCGTAGCGAGCACACGTTGCATCTCCGTCGTCGGCCATGGTCGTCGCCGGCGAAACTCCGGCGGCCAGCTGACGTGGCTCCGTCATTAGGCCTAATGACCAACTAACCAAACCACCTACAGCCACTGACAGTAGGCCCCACCCCTGGTCAAACCCCAGTCAGCGCTGGGTTTGACTGGGATTAGTTCCTGTGTCACTGACGTGTGGACCCCGCACGTCAGGTTTGACCTGGACCTGGCCGTTGACTCGCTCACGTCATGCTGGCGTCAGGCTGACGCAGTTAATCATTTCTGGAATTATTTTAATTCTAAATTCAGGAAATTCCAGAAAATGTCCAAAAACTTCAAAAATCATAGTAATTCAAGCGTAACTCCAAATTAAATAAATTATATATGAAAAATTATCAGAAAAATTCAAGGAATCCATCTGTACCATTTTCATGCATGTTAGAACAACTTATAGCTGCTGTTTAGCACAAATCAATTAAATGGCATTTGAATAATCACATATGGAGTTTGAATTTGAATCTTGTATTCAAACCAACTTCATTTAATCTGTTGCTAGTTGCATTAGCCCAAAACACATTCATTTTGCCATGTCATGATCATGCATCATATTGTGCATTGCATTGATTGTGTTCCCTTCTGTGTTGCCGGTATTTGTCCCCTCTCGATAGACGTGATACCGATGATGTGATCGTTGACACTGATGAAGACTCAATGTTATCTTCAGAAGTGCCAGGCAAGCAAAACCCCCTTGTTCATTCCGATACAATCCCACTCTCTCGCTCCTGCTCTCTTTTACTGCATTAGGACAACATCGATTCATCTGTTACTTGCTGCGGTAGCTGAACCCCTTTATCCTCTGCATGACCTGTCATTCCACAGTAAATAGATGAAACCCACTAGCATGAGTAGGAGTTGTTTGAGCCCTGATGTGCCTACTCATTCATGCTTGTTTGTCATGCCTGCTACTGCTTAGAGTTGAGTCAGGTCTGATTCATCGGGGATGAATCAGAGGTGTGTGAACATGTCCTACTGTGTGTGAGCTAAGTGTGTGAACACGATTTGGTAAAGGTAGCGGTGAGAGGCCATGTAGGAGTACATGGTGGGTTGTCTCATTGCAGCCGTCCTCAGGAACTGAGTTCTGTGTTTGTGATCCATGATTCAGCTACTACCACGCATTGGGCCCGAAACCAATGGACCCTCTCGGCTTCTTAATCACCCTTGTCCTCTGTCCAGGAGTTGCAAGTAGTTTCTGGTGTTTGTAGTATGCTGGAGGCCGTGCGCAGCGCTGACCGTAGGGGTGGGCTGTGATGCGGTAGGCACGTGGCACGGTGTACCGGGCGCCCGTTTGGTGTCTCGGGAACCCTGTTCACATCGTTTGGGGCTGTGAGCGAAACTCCGGCCGGATCTCCTCATGGATGGAACCCGAATAGGCGATAAACCTGGACTAGAGACTTGAGTGTTTAGGTAGGCCGTGGCCGACACCCACGTTGGGCTTCCGCTTGAAGGTTGCCGAGTACATGTCGTGTAAACGGCGGTAAGTGGTGAGAGCGTGTGTGAAGAAGTACACCCCTGCAGGGTTAACATCATCTATTCGAATAGCCGTGTCCGCGGAAAAGGACTTCTGGGTTGCTTATATCAGTTCATAGACAAGTGAAAGTGGATACTCTAAAATACGCAAGATAAGCGTGAGTGCTATGGATGGCGTTCTCGTAGGGAGACGGGAGCGGATCCATAGTGGTGTATTGATATGGTGAATATGTGGACTCGTGTGCGCCACCTCAAAAGAGTTACTTGCAGTCGTAGTTCAGGATAGCCACCGAGTCAAAGCTGGCTTGCTGCAGTTAAACCCCACCATCCCCTTTGTTGATAATGATGCATATGTAGTTAGTTCTGATGTAAGTCTTGCTGGGTACATTTGTACTCACGTTTGCCTATTTTATGTTTTTGCAGAGAGACTTCGGTCTCGCTAGTAGTTCCGCGTGGACTTCGACGTTTAGCTTGTTACCTCAGCTACGATCTTGTGCCCTCGGCAGGATTGGTAGATAGTCAGGCTTCTCAGCCTTTTTCATTTATAGATGTCTGTACTCAGACATGTTAAGCTTCCGCTTGTGCTTTGACTTGTATGCTCTGATTGTTGGGTCATGAGACCCATGTTTGTAATATCTCGCTCCTCGGAGCCTATTGAATAATTACTTGTGTCGTAGAGTCATGTTGTGATGCCATGTTGTATTTGCACATATCGAGCATATTGTGTGTATGTATTGAAATGCTTGGTATGTGTGGGATCTGACTATCTAGTTGTTTATCCTTAGTAGCCTCTCTTACCGGGAAATGTCTCCTAGTGTTTCCACCGAGCCATGGTAGCTTGCTACTGCTCCGGAACACTTAGGCTGGCCGGCATGTGTCCTTCTTCGTTCCTGTGTCTGTCCCTTCGGGGAAATGTCACGCATTGAGTACCGGAGGCCTGTTAGCCCGCTACAGCCCGGTTTACCGGAGTCCTGCTAGCCCAGTGCTACAGCCCGGACCCACTTGCTGATGACCGACACGTTCGATGCTGGGTCATGGATGCCTGTCCCTGTAAGTCTGTGCCACTTTGGGTTTACGACTAGCCATGTCAGCCCGTGCTCCTTATCATATGGGTGCTAGCGACACTATCATATACGTGTGCCAAAAGGCGCAAACGGTCCCGGGCAAAGGTAAGGCGACACCCGTGGGAATACCGTGCGTGAGGCCGCAAAGTGATATGAGGTGTTACATGCTAGACCTATGTGGCATCGAGTCGGGGTCCTGACATACATGTTAAATTTCACACGTACAAACAATATTTAATAACTGAAGTCCATTATTGCAATGTAATTGGATAACATAAAAGAAAAATTAACGACATGTCCATGTAACAACCTGAGTGATGTTCCAACTGAACATCTATTACAAAACTATTAATATCTAGATGATGCGCTTAAGAAATTCTTTAACAATATCAGGAAAGTTTCCTCTAGCTTCATTCCCACGATATTTTAGCAAGTATATAAAAATTGCTTCCTCAATTCATACCCATCCTGCAGAAACAACACATGTAGTTAGTATGACAAATTCACGCCGAAGGTCTTAAAACGTGTAACACACAATACTCACCGCGAAAATCGGCTTGACCAATTCTTTACCGTTCCAGCAGAGCATAAAATGAAAAATAAAATAGACAGACACATTCCTGCAAAATTTAAATTAATAATATAAAAATTATAGTGATAACAAAAGTAAATATTCTTGTTATGAATTCATTACCCGTCTACACTCGTTGGAACACCGAACGAGAATAAACGTTGCCATTTAGATATATCATAATCCCAACCGGCATCTTTATTTCGAGTGCTTCTTTGAAATCCCTTGCAAAACTTTTTAATTTCAGTGATTGCCTCAAGTTTTTATCCTCTGACGATTGTGATGTTTGAATAGGATCCATAATATATAGACGAGGTGCCTCTTTGTCAATGACGTACAAGATGTATCGGCCGATGGATGCATAGGGAAGATAAATCTACAAGTTGAGCTATTAGAAATAACAACAAACCATGATAACGATGGACAAAATATTTTGTTTACCTTATTGCAAGATGAGATGTTGTTCTCCATCCCAGGCCAGCTATCAAATAATGTTGCCAACATCTGGATAGTTTTCTTCTCACAAAACTTTTGACCTCGTGTTGACTCTAGCATCATGGACTAAGTAAAAGAAGAATATTGTTAAAACATGTTGATACTAATGGCACATAGAATGAAGAGTTTCGATAACTTACACAAAATCGTAGATCCATGTAGTGTATAGGAGGGTCTGTGAACAATACTCCCGCATCACATGCCTGCATACGCACAGCGGTGTTGAAGCAATCATTGTCCATAGGCTGCTCCATCTTAAGTATGCACTGAAGTTTCTTAAGACTTAAGCTCTTTGGATCGGGTGTGCAGCTCCGGACCCATACCTTCCTATAATTTGGATGGTAAGAGGAACAATAATATACATCCGCACATTAAATATTGATACATGATACTTACTCCAAACACCTGGCATCATCGATCGACATGAGTACTTGCAGAGGTCAGCAAGTAATTGACATTGGTCCATGGGAATGATAGTGATTGGGGTAGGACGTTTGTCTTCGACTACGTCAGAAGGATTATCCAGGATCTCGAGATCATAATTAGCTAAAGTTTCTTCGTTGACATGTTGATGGTATATGGGACATCCTTTTAGCTTATTAAGCTCCGAATCGAGCAAAATGACTGCTAATTTTTGACGAAAATGTTTCATATCCTCCTACAAAAATGGTATACAAAAAAATTATATAATATTTTCAGATAAAATAAGAAGATAATGTATAAAAATGAAATACCTGGGTGAATTGGTCTAACATTCCATGTGATGTCCAATATTCCATATAATTTAGCATAAACAATCCACATGATACGCTATAATATTATAAAATAATGCTTTAGAATATCACACAGATGAATCAAATAAACAAACCATTTTAACAATTGCTTACCCATCGATTTGTATTGCCTCCTGAACTTGCTCTTCAACCGTCCATTTTGTAACATTGAGATCGGGCCACTTATCACCTCTGATAAACTCCGGACTCTGCTCTGCAGGTTTCAGTCATTTCTCGAGCCCCCGTAACTATCATATGATAAATGTTAGGGATGAAGTCCAACAAAACAAATGGTAAGATGAGTAAAAAAATAGATAGTTACCGTAGTAGCAAGGTCATTGCGTTTGACATTCTCACCAAGTGAGTCCAATACTTGGATCTCTCGTTTTTTGGCATTAGCGACTGCTAGATACCAATGGTAGCCCGGCATGTTAATCGGAAGGAATAACTGGTGTAAATATCATACAAATCACAGTCACAATTAGATATAATTATTAATAAACCATTAGTCATATAAACTAAATAAAACAATCCATAATTATATGCATGGATAACAAGACAAAAACTAACCATATGTTGATGTAGATAAGTATTTACATGACGCACGATGCGATGATATTTTGATGGGTCGATGTCTCTTTCACCGTCTTCTTTTATCTAGCCAGATACAAACGTGCTAATAATGTGTACCTTTTCACATGCTCTGTCTTGTAGATGGTCGTGAGCAAGCATGCAATATATGTAAGCATTTATCACCTGTAAACAACATTTAGAATATATTTATATTTTATGATATTATATAATGTTCATATTATTGATTACAAACTTTGTGCAATTGGTCTTACACCGTCATGTAAGAACATATCATTTTTATAAGGCATTTCAAATCGTCGGTTGCTAACAAGGCATCTCCAATGTCCACGAACTGGGTATTCTTGATGGCAGACTTTATTGATTCGATGACTGTAATATCTTTAGGGGTACAAACATAGTCTGTAGACATAATACAAGTGTGAGTCTAGTTAGTTTCCAAAATGAGTAAATTTAGCTGACTACAATAGGCAATCTCACAAAGAAAATATTAATGATAAATTTTAAAAAATACCTTGTGGGATAATATTTAGTTTGTATCCTTTTTTGGTTTGTTATGATATATCACCGCTTCGACGTTATTATTTTGTAAAAAAGTAGATGAATTTTGGTCCTCTTTCAACGACGTCCCGACTGAGCCATCAACGGATTTTTTCTGTGCATCTCCAAAGTCCATATACATGTCTCCTAATTTCTGAAAGAACAAATAAATTAAAAAATAGACCTTTCGTAATATCATATATAATATAAATGTATAGGAAGGTTAGTCATATGCACCTCTTCTCGTGTGATTCACTGCGGTCTGTCATCGTTACATCAGTGAGTATGTTTGAACCCATCACTTTATATATATACTGAAATATAAATAACTAAATGTGATAACACAACTAAATTATCCGAAATAAAAAAATACATTTAGTTATATTACAATATATAGATGCTTAAATCATTTTACTAATGTCAGGACCCCGACTCGATGACACATCGATCTAGCCCGTAACACCTCATATCACTTTGCGGCCTCACGCACGGTATCCCCACGGGTGTCGCCTTACCTTTGCCCGGGACCGTTTGCGCCTTTTGGCTCACGTATATGATAGTGTCGCTAGCATCCATATGTTAAGGAGCCCGGGCTGACATGACTAGTTGTAAACCCAAAGTGGCACAGACTTACAGGGACAGGCATCCATGACCCAGCTTCGAACGTGTCGGTCATCAGCAAGAGGGTCCGGGCTGTAGCACTGGGCTAGCAGGACTCCGGTAAACCGGGCTGTAGCGGGCTAACAGGACTCCAGTACTCAATGCGTGACATTTCCCCGAAGGGACAGACACCGGAACGAAGAAGGACACATGCCGGCCAGCCTAAGTGTTCCAGAGCAGTAGCAAGCTACCATGGCTCAGTGGTAACACTAGGAGACATTTCCCGGTAAGAGAGGCTACTAAAGATAAACAACTAGATAGTCAGATCCCACACATACCAAGCATTTCAATAGCATACACACAGTATGCTCGATATGTGCAAATACAACATGGCATCACAACATGACTCTACGACACAAGTACTTTATTTAAGGCTCAGGGAGCCATACATAATCATACACACAGGTACGGGTCACACGACCCAGCATTCAAGTCATACAGTCATACAAACCAGCAGCGGAAGTAGCTTGTCTGAGTACAGACAACTAGTAAAATAAAAGAGGCTTGGAAAGCCTAGCTATACTATGTGGTCCTTCACAAGCTCAGGATCACCACCTGGGCCTTAGCCTACTCATTGATGTCAACGTCTACGTAGAACCCATCAGAAGGGGTTGCAGCGTCTTCTGTAAAAATGTAAATTATAGCAACATGAGTACAAAGGTACTCAGCAAGACTTATATCAGATCCTACATACATGCATATTATCAAGAAGGGTTGGTGGAGTTATTGCAGCAAGCCAGCTTTGACTCTTGGCTAGGCTAACCTATGAGACTCCAACTTGAAATGGTTTTGTGCACACGAGTCCCCTACTCTCCACTTCAATACACTACCGAGGATCCACCTCCGTCTTCCTACGGAAGAGCCATCCTCGGCACTCACACTTATCTTGAGGCTTTTAGTAGTTTCCATTTACTTGTCTATGAACTGTATAGGCAACCAAGTAGTCCTTTACCGCGGACGCGGCTATTCGAATAGATCATGATAACCCTGCAGGGGTGTACATCTTCATACATGTTTCCACCACTTAGCGTCTGCACACGACATGTGCTCGGCAGACTTCAAGCGAAAGCCGACGTGGGTGTAGACCACGACCTACCTAAACACTTAAGCCTCTAGTCCAGGTTTATCGCCTATCCAGGTTCCATCCGCAGGGAGTCCGGCCGAGGTTTCCCATACGGCCCCGAACGATGTGAACAGGGTTCCCAAGATACCTAACGGGTATTCGGTACACCCGGCCACATACCTACTGCATCACAGCCCACCCCTACGGTCAGCACTGTCCACGGCCTCCAGTAGGCTACAAACACCAGAAACTACTTGCAACTCCTGGACAGAGAGCTAGGGTGAATAAGAAGTCGAGCGGGGTCATATTTCAGGGCCCAATGCATGGTAGTAGTTGTATCTTAAATCACACATACAGATCTCAGTGCTTAAGGTCGGCTTCAATGAAACAACCCACCATGTACTCCTACATGGCCTCTCATCGATACCTTTACCAAATCGTGTTCACCACACCACTCTCATTACCGACATAATCATTTCACTCTAGCCATCACCCAGATGAACCAGACCTGACACGACTCTAAGCATAGCAGGCATAGCAAGGTAGGAACAACACATACATATGGCTCAATCAACTCCTACACATGCTAGTGGGTTTCATCTAGTTATTGTGGCAAGGACAGGTCATGCAGAGGAAATGGGTTCAACTACCGTAGCACACAGCAGTTTGAAACGCGTTGTCTTAATGCAGTAAAAGAGAGCAGGAGCGAGAACATGGGATTGTATCGATATGATCAAAAGGTTGGTTGCTTGCATGATGGTTCGATGCACTGATACGGTTCTTCGTTAGGGTAATCACGGTACCCCTCGGGGGCAGAACCTGCCGCAAAGAACACCGATACACAACCATCACCAAACAATGTGCAACAATATGATGCATGCATGAAACATAGCAATATGAGTGTGTTGGGCTAATGCAACTAAGACCAGAAGGGTTTGAACCAATTTGAATCAAAGATTCAAATTTCAAACTCAAACATGGCCTTTTAAAGTGCTTTTCCTTGTTCTGCATTAAACATCAGGTTAACTTGTTTAATCATGCATGAAAATAGTACAGATGGATAGATTGGATTTTTCTGATCATTTTTCATATATAATTTGTCTGATTTGGAGTTACAGAATAAAAGTTATGAATTTTTGAAGTTTAAACTATATTCTGGAATTTCCTATATTAGATTAATTCCAGAAAATCAATTATTGCGTCAGCCTGACGTCAGTGTGACGTCAGCAGGTCAACGGAACACGTCCGGGTCAAACCTGACAGTGGGTCCCGTGTGTCAGTGTGATTAGATTAATTAAAGTTTAATTAAAACTAAACCTGTTTAATTAACAGGGCTGGGCCCCACCTGTCATTGACTCAGGGGAGTCAACCAGGGCCCACCCGTGGTCAAACCCGGGTCGGCTGCACCGGCGTTTAGCCGCCGGCGAGCCCGACGCGGCGGCGGAAGTGGTTTTGGCCGTTTCGGCCACCAAATGGGTCGCGGAGACCACCGGAGTGGAGCTGAGGACGAGCCGCAGCTCTTGGTGGAGTCCGTTGGGGTCGGGGTGGCCGGAGTTGGCGCCGGCGACGACTTTGGCGGCCACCGGTGTTCGGCCGAAGACGAACTTGACGCTAGAGGGGTCGGTGAGGCTCGGGGAGTGGCTAGCTAGGTGCTAAGTGACACGGTGAGCATGACGGACACCGTGGAGTGGCCGGAGGATGACCGGGAGCACGTCGGCGACGAGCTCCACGGCGGTGGGTGCGGTTGAGCTCCGGGAGGTTGCTACACGGCTCGGGAGCAAGAACGGAAGGGAGGGGAAGATGGCTAAGCTCACAGTGAGTGCGACGAAGCCCTTGGTGTGGCCGGAGATGGACCGGAGCGACGACGGCGTTGAAGGGGATCTCCGGCGACGGCGGTTCGGGCGAGGTCGTTGCGGTGGACTCAGGCGTTGCGAGCGCTCGGGGCTCGGCTTGCTCGATGGAGTGGACAGCGGCGGAGCTCCTGGACACGATGAGAGGACGCACAGGCGGCGGGGAGCACGGCTACGACGAAGGCACGGCGATGGTGGCGTCGGTCATGGCGGGGGAGCGCGAGGGGGAGGAGCTGGAGAGGAGAGGGGGTGTCTGGGGGGTTCGGGGGAGCGAGAGAGGCTGATCCACGACGTCACCGGGCGAGGGGAGCGGCGAGGCGGCGAGCAGGTGCGTGGCGCGCGCTGTGGTCGCCGTCGGGCACCTGCCTACCTGCCTGGCCAGCAAGCATCTCGTTGGAGCGGCGCTGGGCTGGGCCGGCAGGTGGGCCGGGTGCTGGGCGCCAGGTAAGTTTTTTCCATTTCTTTCTGTTTTCTGTTTTTTAATACTTCTACAACTTTGTTGAATTAAATAAAATACTTAGGCTACTCCTAAAATCACCAAACTACTCCTGGTCCATAGTTGGATTATTTCCAACATGAAACATTTTAGTTTGGAGATATTTGAGAATTTAAATATTTTATATAATTTTAAATGCCCAAATTCAAATATTTATGATTTAATTCAAAAACCCTAAGATGGCGTAGGAAAATGTGCACCACTTTTGGCAGAGGTTCTGAACCAAGACAAAAATGATGGGCATTTTAGAAGGGCATTTCAGGTTCATTGAAAAAGTTTTTAGTAAACCCTAGTTGGTTTCAGAGGGGACTGGGGGTTCTGTCATCCCCATTTCAGGTTTCTGGTGAAAGAATAAACATGATGCAACACTCTAATGCATGACTAGCTAGGGTGTGACAACTCACCCCCACTCAAAAGAATCTCGTCCCGAGATTTGGGTTCCTCCGGGAAGAAGGCGGGATACTCGAGTCGAAGACGATCCTCCCTTTCCCAAGTTGCTTCATCCTCAGAATGGTGCGACCATTGAACTTTGAGAAACTTGATATTATGACGTTGAGTGGTACGCTCGGCCTGATCGAGGATACGAATGGGGTACTCTCGATATGTAAGATTATCTTGGAGATCAAGCGTTTCGTAGTCCACTCCACGGATAGGATCCGAGAAGCAACGCCTGAGTTGAGAAACGTGGAAGACATCGTGGACTCTGGAGAGGTGCGGAGGTAGTTCCAACTGGTAGGCAACTTCTCCTCGTTTAGCGAGAATGCGAAAAGGTCCAATGTAACGAGGAGCCAATTTGCCTTTGATACCGAAACGATGGGTTCCCTTCAGAGGGTTAACCCGAAGGTAAGCCTTCTCGTCAACCTCGAAAGTCATAGCCTTATGTTTTCGGTCATATTGACTCTTTTGACGAGATTGGGTTGTTTTCAACTTTTCACGAACGATGCGAACTTGCTCTTCTGCTTCATGAATCATATCCGGGCCAAAGAATTGTCTTTCCCCGGTCTCTGACCAGTTAAGGGGTGTTCGACACCGTCGTCCATAAAGTACTTCAAAAGGGGCTTTACCCAAGCTAGATTGATAGCTGTTGTTGTAAGCAAATTCGGCAAATGGAAGGCATTTCTCCCAATCCATTCCGAATGAGATAACAGAGGCTCGAAGCATGTCTTCTAGGATCTGGTTGACGCGTTCTACTTGACCACTCGATTGAGGGTGAAAAGCGGTGCTAAAGGAAAGGCGGGTTCCCATAGCGTTTTGGAAACTTTCCCAAAATCGAGAGGTGAAAAGACTTCCTCGATCCGAGTTAATTTCCAAAGGAACACCATGGAGAGACACTATTCGGGAGATGTATAGGTCTGCCAGCTGACTAGCGGTTATACTCTCACGAACAGGTAAGAAATGGGCCACTTTGGAAAGACGATCGACATCGACAAAGATAGCATTATTCCCTCTCTTGGTCCTGGGAAAACCGGTAATGAAATCCATACCAATTTTATCCCATTTCCATTCAGGAATAGCTAGGGGCTGAAGGGTGCCAGCAGGCCGTTGATGCTCTGCTTTTACACGACGACAGACGTTGCAATTAGCAATATACTGAGCAATTTCTCTCTTCATCCTAGTCCACCAGAACCTCTGGCGTAGGTCCTGATACATCTTGGTACTACCCGGATGAATGGTGAGAGGGGATTCATGAGCCTCCTTAAGGATCAACTGTCGTAGATGCTGGTTCTTGGGAACCACTAAACGGTTCCCAAAGTACACAACACCACGATCATTTGTGGAGAAATAACTAGCACCTCCGCTAGCAATGTTCTCCTTGATCTTAGCTATTCCCTTATCTCGCTTCTGGGCAGCGATGATTTGATCCGTAAGAGTAGGTTTCGCCACCAAGGTGGAAATAAATCCTTGAGGAACAATGTGAAGGTTAAGCTTCCGAAATTCCTCATGGAGAAGCGGTTGACTTTGTTGTAACATCAGGTTGTTACAATAAGATTTACGACTTAGTGCATCAGCCATGACGTTGGCTTTCCCTGGGGTGTAAGTTATTCCTAAGTCGAAATCTGTGATCAACTCGACCCAACGTCTTTGCCTGAGATTCAAATCTGGTTGGGTGAAGATGTACTTCAGACTTTGGTGATCAGTGAATATTTCGCAATGATTACCGAGGAGGTAATGTCGCCAGGTTTTAAGTGCATAGACTACAGCTGCAAGCTCTAGATCATGAGTAGGATAATTTTCCTCATGTGGGTGCAATTGCCGTGAGGCGTAAGAAATTACATGTCGATCTTGCATGAGAATACAGCCTAGTCCTTGTCTCGAGGCGTCGCAGTAGATAACAAAGTCCTTAGAGAAGTCTGGCGGTACCAGAACAGGAGCAGAAGTCAGGCGTCTTTTCAGTTCCTGAAAGCTGTGCTCACATTGTGGAGTCCATTCAAACTTTTTATCCTTCTTAAGGAGTTTGGTTAGAGGTTTTGCAACTTTGGAGAAGTTCTCGACAAAGCGACGACAATAGCTCGCTAGGCCAAGGAAACTTCGAACTTGCTTGACCGATTCAGGTGGAGTCCAATTAAGGACGGCCTGAACTCGCTCAGGGTTAACAGCAATACCTTTACCAGATATTACATGACCCAGATAGGTCACTTCTGACAACCAAAATTCACATTTGGAAAACTTGGCATAAAGGCGGTGCTCTCGAAGTTTCTTCAACACTAGCCTTAGATGTTCGGCATGTTCTTCCTCGTTCTTGGAGTAGATGAGTATATCATCGAGGTAAACCACGACGAATTTATCCAAATACTCCATGAAGATTGAGTTCATTAACCGAGAAAAAGTGGCTGGAGCGTTGGTTAAACCGAAAGACATGACGGTGTACTCGTATTGGCCATAACGAGTAACAAAGGCCGTTTTAGGAATGTCCCCGTTCCTGATTTTGATTTGATGGTAGCCCAACCTCAAATCCATTTTGGAGAAGACTGAGGATCCAGCGAGCTGATCATACAGGTCGTTGATCCTGGGGAGCGGATATTTGTTCTTGATTGTGACCAAATTGACAGGTCGATAATCTACAACCATCCGGTCCGTTCCATCCTTCTTCTTGACGAAGAGGACGGGGCAAGCCCATGGAGATGAACTAGGTCGGATGAAACCCTTTTTCAAGGACTCATCGAGTTGTTTCTTAAGCTCGGCTAGTTCTAGTGGTGCCATCTTATAAGGTCTTCTAGCAATCGGGACGGTTCCTGGAATGAGGTCTATTACGAACTCAACATCCCTGTCGGGTGGAACACCTGGCAATTCCTCTGGGAAGACATCCGGAAAGTCACGGACTACCGGAACGTCCTCAAGGTCTGGCAAAGGGCTGGCGTTAAGAGAATATAATTGTCGCTTGGCTAATCGGGTCAAGACATTGACTATCTTCCCCGAAGGATGAGTGAGTTGAACAGTCCTAGAGAAGCAATCAATTTTGGCATGATGAGCTGACATCCAGTCCATACCCAAAATGATATTAATATCTGAAAATTTGAGAGCTATCAAAGATGCAAGGAAAACAAGTCTGTCGACTTGGATTTCATTTCCATAACTTACCCTGGAGGTCTGCCATCTAGAACCGGGAGTAGAAATTTCCATAGTGGATGGCATGTTACAGAATGCAGTGTTATGCAAACGAGCATAGTTCTCGGATATAAATGAATGAGAGGCTCCTGTATCGAAAAGAACAGATGCCGGGTGGCAATTAACAAGGAGCGTACCGAGAACGACGTTGGGATCCTCTTGAGCTTCTTCGGCAGAGTTACAGTTCACATGGCCACGTGTAGCGGTGGCCGGCTTGGCGTGGAACACTTTCCCTGTCGGCTTGCCACGGCCAACAGCTTTAGCAGATTGGTTGGGGTTGGTCTGGGGACACTCACGCATATAGTGACCAGATTCCCCACACTTGAAACAAGTCACGGAACTGGTACGTGGAGGAGCATTGTTGGTTGGACCCCCATAGGGCTTGGCTGGTGCAGACTGTTGAACAGGGCGAGGCGCCTGGAAAGATGGCCTCGGTGTGAACCTGGGTGGCAGGGCGGTGTTGGGCACCCACACGCGGCGCTTCTGAGGACCAGCACCGGATGAGGAACCCATGTCACGGCCATGCTTGCGTGTTGCATCATAATCAGTCTGACCAGTTTCAGCACTGATGGCCTTGTTAACAAGTTTCTGAAAAGATGTGCACTCATGCAGACGGAGGTCGCGGCGAAGCTCAGGACTAAGCCCCTTACGGAACCTTGCTTGCTTCTTGGCATCAGTAGAAACTTCCTCAGTTGCATATCGTGCGAGGTTACCGAACTCCCTGCTGTAAGCATCCACAGAGAGTCGGCCCTGAGTGAAACTGCAAAATTCCTCACGTTTACGGTCCATGAGACCCTCCGGAATGTGATGTTCACGGAAAGCCTCGCTGAATTCAGCCCAAGTAGTGACATGGCCCGCTGGGCGCATAGCTCCATAATTCTCCCACCATAGACTGGCGGGGCCTTCAAGATGATATGCAGCAAAGGTGACCTTGTCAGCCTCCGCTACCAGCGCGGAACGCAGTTTGTGAGAAATACTGCGAAGCCAGTCATCAGCGTCGAGAGGCTCGACGGAGTGGTGGAACGTGGGTGGATGTAACTTGATGAAATCACTGAGTGACACCACGTTAGTCCTCTGATGGTGTGCTGTGTTCTGTTCAATACGCTCCAACAAACGGTTGGTCTCCCGTTTATTTCTCTCAGCTTCCATCATAACCTCGGCTAGGGAAGGAGGATGAGGCAGATTTGCATTCCTGACTTCACTGCCTTCGGCCTGCTCCTGAGGAGCAGGGTTAGTGCGCGTGTTGACCATCCTAGGTAAACAAGACAATGATTTAGTCAGAATGATAAGATTCCGACATAGGATACAGAATGTAAGGAATAACTCGGAATGCAAGATGATCATCCGTATGACATGGTAGATACAGAAACTGCTTCTTTATTCCATCGTCATACACACCATACAAGGTTTAGTACAAAACCAAACAAGGTACTGTTACGGTGAAAGGAAGATTACATCACATCGGAGGCATCCCAAGCTCCTATACATTATTTTTCTACACCTCCGGAAGCGGTACAAACTAGGTCATATCCCACGAGTCACGCAGGACGATAGACGACACAGCTAGTACAAACTAGTGATACTACCACTAACTCAGACCGATCCGTAGTAGTCCTCGTAGAAATTACCTCCATAGCCTGGAAGCTCAACATGATCATCCAGAAACAGACGATCTCGCGGAGCTTGTGGACCATAGGGACTAGGATGAGGTCTTGGACCAACAGACGGTGGCCTGCGGGGACCGCGAGGTGGGGTGATGCCTCCTACATCATGCCAACCCATCACGTCTGGCAGAGCAGATCTCACAGGATAGAGATCGCGCATATCCGAATATCCAGCTTGCACCGCCGGTGCAAACCGAGTCAACGTGGCCCAATGGTCAGCACGGGTATTAAAAAGCTCTAGCCTCAAGGCCCGATTTTCACGATCCTTATCCTCGAGCATCTCAGCAGTAGTGCGGGTCCGTGAATCCTCCTGAGTGGGGTCAGCATAGATAGCCTGGAGATACCCTTGTGCTCCCGGAAGTGATCCTGGCATATACCGGAAGTCAGAGTCCCGAAATAGGCCAGACCTGACTCGCATGATGGTCATCATAGAGTAGGCGGCGTCCTGCACAGCCATCTCAATAGTAACCCCGAGTCCATAGGAGCAGTGAAGGGGCTCGGTGGACCCAGGATAAGATGGAAATATCCTGACAGTGCAGAGATACTGGCTTTGATTAAAGTCTCGGAATTGCTCTTCGACCGTGTACTCAGGATACCAACGGTATCCAGCCTCAGTCATTACCCTGACCAACATGGCGGTATGACCGGGTACATCTAGGCATCGAGTCAGGCGAACCACTTGATTGAGGTCGCGAGTGGCCATCTGAAAACACAATCATAATGCAAAGGCATTAGAATTTCTAGCAAAATTTCGGCAGCATAACAGCTGTAAATGCTCAAGAAGGATTTTGAGACATTTGACAAAGGATTTCATTCACACTCAACATCATCATATCAAAGTTCTGAGTCCATCCTAGCAACATAATGTGGTAGTAGAACTGAACTAGGCTTGTAACCATCAAACCTATAAGGTACTACTGATTAGTAACACGTGATCCTGATAGAGAGAATAGATCCTAATTCCTTAACCCCCGGTGGAAGAATAGACTGACTCAGATCAGAATGTCATAAGATAAAGGAGTAAAAAGAGCCTTTCGTTACAACCCACAAACAATTCCCCTACATATAACTAAAGAATTTCTAGACTCAACATCGACCAGTTTGGCTTGGAGAACCTACAGGCAGTCCGGCTCTGATACCAACGCTGTCAGGACCCCGACTCGATGACACATCGATCTAGCCCGTAACACCTCATATCACTTTGCGGCCTCACGCACGGTATCCCCACGGGTGTCGCCTTACCTTTGCCCGGGACCGTTTGCGCCTTTTGGCTCACGTATATGATAGTGTCGCTAGCATCCATATGTTAAGGAGCCCGGGCTGACATGACTAGTTGTAAACCCAAAGTGGCACAGACTTACAGGGACAGGCATCCATGACCCAGCTTCGAACGTGTCGGTCATCAGCAAGAGGGTCCGGGCTGTAGCACTGGGCTAGCAGGACTCCGGTAAACCGGGCTGTAGCGGGCTAACAGGACTCCGGTACTCAATGCGTGACATTTCCCCGAAGGGACAGACACCGGAACGAAGAAGGACACATGCCGGCCAGCCTAAGTGTTCCAGAGCAGTAGCAAGCTACCATGGCTCAGTGGTAACACTAGGAGACATTTCCCGGTAAGAGAGGCTACTAAAGATAAACAACTAGATAGTCAGATCCCACACATACCAAGCATTTCAATAGCATACACACAGTATGCTCGATATGTGCAAATACAACATGGCATCACAACATGACTCTACGACACAAGTACTTTATTTAAGGCTCAGGGAGCCATACATAATCATACACACAGGTACGGGTCACACGACCCAGCATTCAAGTCATACAGTCATACAAACCAGCAGCGGAAGTAGCTTGTCTGAGTACAGACAACTAGTAAAATAAAAGAGGCTTGGAAAGCCTAGCTATACTACGTGGTCCTTCACAAGCTCAGGATCACCACCTGGGCCTTAGCCTACTCATTGATGTCAACGTCTATGTAGAACCCATCAGAAGGGGTTGCAGCGTCTTTTGTAAAAATGTAAATTATAGCAACATGAGTACAAAGGTACTCAGCAAGACTTATATCAGATCCTACATACATGCATATTATCAAGAAGGGTTGGTGGAGTTATTGCAGCAAGCCAGCTTTGACTCTTGGCTAGGCTAACCTACGAGACTCCAACTTGAAATGGTTTTGCGCACACGAGTCCACTACTCTCCACTTCAATACACTACCGAGGATCCACCTCCGTCTTCCTACGGAAGAGCCATCCTCGGCACTCACACTTATCTTGAGGCTTTTAGTAGTTTCCATTTACTTGTCTATGAACTGTATAGGCAACCAAGTAGTCCTTTACCGCGGACGCGGCTATTCAAATAGATCATGATAACCCTGCAGGGGTGTACTTCTTCATACATGTTTCCACCACTTAGCGTCTGCACACGACATGTGCTCGGCAGACTTCAAGCGAAAGTCGACGTGGGTATAGACCACGACCTACCTAAACACTTAAGCCTCTAGTCCAGGTTTATCGCCTATCCAGGTTCCATCCGCAGGGAGTCCGGCCGAGGTTTCCCATACGGCCCCGAACGATGTGAACAGGGTTCCCGAGATACCTAACGGGTATTCGGTACACCCGGCCACGTACCTACCGCATCACAGCCCACCCCTACGGTCAGCGCTGTCCACGGCCTCCAGTAGGCTACAAACACCAGAAACTACTTGCAACTCCTGGACAGAGAGCTAGGGTGAATAAGAAGTCGAGCGGGGTCATATTTCAGGGCCCAACGCATGGTAGTAGCTGTATCTTAAATCACACATACAGATCTCAGTGCTTAAGGTCGGCTTCAATGAAACAACCCACCATGTACTCCTACATGGCCTCTCATCGATACCTTTACCAAATCGTGTTCACCACACCACTCTCATTACCGACATAATCATTTCACTCTAGCCATCACCCAGATGAACCAGACCTGAGACGACTCTAAGCATAGCAGGCATAGCAAGGTAGGAACAACACATACATATGGCTCAATCAACTCCTACACATGCTAGTGGGTTTCATCTAGTTACTGTGGCAAGGACAGGTCATGCAGAGGAAATGGGTTCAACTACCATAGCACACAGCAGTTTGAAACGCGTTGTCTTAATGCAGTAAAAGAGAGCAGGAGCGAGAACATGGGATTGTATCGATATGATCAAAAGGTTGGTTGCTTGCCTGATGGTTCGATGCACTGATACGGTTCTTCGTTAGGGTAATCACGGTAACCCTCGGGGGCAGAACCTGCCGCAAAGAACACCGATACACAACCATCACCAAACAATGTGCAACAATATGATGCATGCATGAAACATAGCAATATGAGTGTGTTGGGCTAATGCAACTAAGACCAGAAGGGTTTGAACCAATTTGAATCAAAGATTCAAATTTCAAACTCAAACATGGCCTTTTAAAGTGCTTTTCCTTGTTCTGCATTAAACATCAGGTTAATTTGTTTAATCATGCATGAAAATAGTACAGATGGATAGATTGGATTTTTCTGATCATTTTTCATATATAATTTGTCTGATTTGGAGTTACAGAATAAAAGTTATGAATTTTTTAAGTTTAAACTATATTCTGGAATTTCCTATATTAGATTAATTCCAGAAAATCAATTATTGCGTCAGCCTGACGTCAGTGTGACGTCAGCAGGTCAACGGAACACGTCCGGGTCAAACCTGACAGTGGGTCCCGTGTGTCAGTGTGATTAGATTAATTAAAGTTTAATTAAAACTAAACCTGTTTAATTAACAGGGTTGGGCCCCACCTGTCATTGACTCAGGGGAGTCAACCAGGGCCCACCCATGGTCAAACCCGGGTCGGCTGCACCGGCGTTTAGCCGCCGGCGAGCCCGACGCGGCGGCGGAAGTGGTTTTGGCCGTTTCGGCCACCAAATGGGTCGCGGAGACCACCGGAGTGGAGCTGAGGACGAGCCGCAGCTCTTGGTGGAGTCCGTTGGGGTCGGGGTGGCCGGAGTTGGCGCCGGCGACGACTTTGGCGGCCACCGGGGTTCGGCCGAAGACGAACTTGACGCTAGAGGGGTCGGTAAGGCTCGGGGAGTGGCTAGCTAGGTGCTAAGTGACACGGTGAGCATGACGGACACCGTGGAGTGGCCGGAGGATGACCGGGAGCACGTCGGCGACGAGCTCCACGGCGGTGGGTGCGGTTGAGCTCCGGGAGGTCGCTACACGGCTCGGGAGCAAGAACGGAAGGGAGGGGAAGATGGCTAAGCTCACAGTGAGTGCGACGAAGCCCTTGGTGTGGCCGGAGATGGACCGTTGCGACGACGGCGTTGAAGGGGATCTCCGGTGACGGCGGTTCGGGCGAGGTCGTTGCGGTGGACTCGGGCGTTGCGAGCGCTCGGGGCTCGGCTTGCTCGATGGAGTGGACAGCGGCGGAGCTCCTGGACACGATGAGAGGACGCACGGGCGGCGGGGAGCACGGCTACGACGAAGGCACGACGATGGTGGCGTCGGTCATGGCGGGGGAGCGCGAGGGGGAGGAGCTGGAGAGGAGAGGGGGTGTCTGGGGGGTTCGGGGGAGCGAGAGAGGCTGATCCACGACGTCACCGGGCGAGGGGAGCGGCGAGGCGGCGAGCAGGTGCGTGGCGCGCGCTGTGGTCGCCGTCGGGCACCTGCCTGCCTGCCTGGCCAACAAGCAGCTCGCTGGAGCGGCGCTGGGCTGGGCCGGCAGGTGGGCCGGGTGCTGGGCGCCAGGTAAGTTTTTTCCATTTCTTTCTGTTTTCTGTTTTTTTAATACTTCTGCAACTTTGTTGAATTAAATAAAATACTTAGGCTACTCCTAAAATCACCAAACTACTCCTGGTCCATAGTTGGATTATTTCCAACATGAAACATTTTAGTTTGGAGATATTTGAGCATTTAAATATTTTATATAATTTTAAATGCCCAAATTCAAATATTTATGATTTAATTCAAAAACCCTAAGATGGCGTAGGAAAATGTGCACCACTTTTGGCAGAGGTTCTGAACCAAGACAAAAATGATGGGCATTTTAGAAGGGCATTTCAGGTTCATTGAAAAAGTTTTTAGTAAACCCTAGTTGGTTTCAGAGGGGACTGGGGGTTCTGTCATCCCCATTTCAGGTTTCTGGTGAAAGAATAAACATGATGCAACACTCTAATGCATGACTAGCTAGGGTGTGACAACTAACACAACTATTTTCAATGTAATAAAATAATCTTTTCATTATATTATTAAAATGTTCTACTAAAATCAATTTAGTAACACAACTATTTTCTCTATAATGTTCATGGAAACGTAAGTATTCATCTGAAATTGCTTAAATGTTTTTACATTATTTTTATAGGCTATGCAAAATTGTCCAACAAAATTTAAAAAATGCAAACAAACTAGAAATAACAAAGTATATTTGTTTTTAATCTGATTTTTTGTTGATACCCTCAGTTTAACTTTTTTATCCAAAAATGCAAACAAACCAGAAATAACAAAGCACAAAATTTTATATTTTTATCTACCATGTTTAATGTATAAACTATAAATATATATGTAAACTCTTAATAACAACTACTACTGAACAAATGGGCCGGTTCGGAACGGCACGGCCAGGGCAGGCTTAAACGTGCCAAACTAATTACTTATATAGGACATGAAAAATTAGCCAAAAAAATTACAGAAACTTGCAAACAAAACTTCTACAACAAAGTATTATAGTTTTTTCCTATCTCTTTTATTGTCATACAATTAGTATTCAGAATTATTTTTAGTAATCATATGTAATAACATATATATATATTCTATTTTTATATGAGTTTCCTATACATGTAATATATAAGATTTCTTTTAATAAATAAGTACAAATGTCAGAATAGCATTTCTAACGTCGAGCACAATTTGCACGTAAGCATAAAATTAGATATCCACCACGGCAAAAACAGGCAAATGGTAAATAGGATTACAATATAAATGGTTAAATGGGCCACCCTAAAAAATTCCTATAAAAGAAATTACCTTTTGTATGTCATTATTTTTGAGGGAACAATTGTTACCATGTAAAATGGGCCGGCCAGAGACACGTTTTTTTAGACAAAGCCGGCCAGACACGTAACGACCCAGCCAAGATCACACGGGCCAGGCACACGTGCTGGCCTCACCGGCCCAGCCAGACCCAAGCTGGATCACAACCCGACCCAAACCACAATCTACAAAAACCTAGCCGTCTGCCCTCCCCCGCCGCATTGCAACCCTAGCCACACTCAGTTATCCCCTCCACCAACTCACTCACACATCTACTTTCCTTTCCACTTCTCCCCTACCCCGCCGCTTCCCAAGCCTCGACTCCTCCCATCCCCCGCAGCAACGGCGACTGCATCCACCAGCCGCGCCTCTCCGATCGCCAGCCGCCGCGCAACTCCGACGGCCAGCTAGGAGACTAAACCCGCCGAGCAACGAATCTGTCCAATGCGCCGCCGCCGTCCCACCGGATCGCTCCCATGCGCGTTGAGACTGTCAACACCTACTTTCCTATCCACTTCTCCCCTCCCACGCCGCATCCTAACCCTCGACTTCTCCCCTCCCCTGCAGCAACGCCGCCTGCATCGGGCAGCCGGCAGCCACACAACTCCGACCGTCGGCGGATCTGTCACACAAACACCTAACCACTCTCCTTTCGCTACCTCACTCCACTCCCGCCGCTCTTGACCCGACGGCGGCGGAATCCTCTCCACTCTCCTTCCCCTCACCCACTGTACTGTCCGTGCTCTAGCTCCCACGGCAACAAAACCAACGACCACGGCTCTCACCGAATCGCTCGAATCCATGCGACGACCATCGCACCGTAGATCTAGTGGCCGACGACTGTTATTCCTCCTCGACAGACGACCGGATGCGCCAGGAGAGTAGCGCAGATCCGGCGTTAATGGAGTTGAGAAGCAAGGGTAACATGACCATCTCCTCGGTAAGCAGCTCCCCCCATGGCCATTTCGGTTTACACCATTTTTTTTGTGTGTAATGACGATGGACTGGATTACTGCTATCTGTAGCGAGCAGAGCGAGCGCCAGTCCCCTTGTTCCATCATCATCCGATGCCACATATCTTTCATCTCCTGTCTGCTCCGCCTTGCTGTCGCCATGAACTGAACCAAGCACGTGCTCAAGTAAGTCACGCGGGTGCCCGGCCCTTTCCATTTGACGCCGCAATCATGTTTCAACGCCGCAGCCTCCGCCGTCTATCGACCACGCGGCTTTGATGATTTCTTTGCAACCGCCCACCCCAGGTTGATGGAGATTTGTGATGAGAGGGAGACAGCCTACCCCAAGCTCTGTCCCGGCAATGCACGGACGACGGCCACAAATCCAGTTATTACTTGCATGCCTGGCTGCTCATCATGAGTAAGCTCCTCCTTAACCACCCCACCCCCCATGCATCAAATATCTCATGCTCCATACATCAAATATCTCATGCAGACATATCCGCTTATTGTTTGAATATTATATGGTATGTCTGCATCATGTTCACCCTATCATAATTCAGTATTTGTAAAAGTAGTCAAAGCTACCTGTTATTATGTGATATAGTATTTGTACATGCAGTTGTCTACAAAATACTTGGTCAGATCTTCCACAAGATTTTCAGTTGGATTAAACATTATATTTTGATCTGACTTGTAATTAACAAAATTAGCAAACTGCTTTCTTCAACGTTTGGGAACAAGGTTCAGTAGTTAGGTTCTCAGTCTAGTCTAATTCTGTGAGGCAAGAAGAGGATATAATTTATATTTGTGGTCATGATACATGATTATTATATTTTTCTTTCAAGATGTGTCAACCTC
Organism: Triticum aestivum; assembly: GCF_018294505.1. Classification (NCBI taxonomy): domain Eukaryota; kingdom Viridiplantae; phylum Streptophyta; class Magnoliopsida; order Poales; family Poaceae; genus Triticum; species Triticum aestivum. The sequence goes on along the minus strand of NC_057807.1, from coordinate 213,805,932 downwards.
ATGCAACAATAATATGAGCATGATACAGAATTGTTTCTTTCTTATTGTGTTACATTTCTGTTAATGTTGGCAGTTTGCATAAGTCAGATTTTGCGCCCTTTTGAAAAATATAATTTGCTTTAATTACTTTGCTATTCAAGTTAAATTGTTTCCAAAAAATACATGCATACTATTTGGTTGTACAATGCTATTTGGTTGTATAATCTGGTTGTATATGTATAATGGTAAATTTTCATATCCAAAAATTACATTTCCAAAAAACACAAAAAGAAAATATGTGTTTTAAATGATTTAATTAAATTTGTTAATCAAGCTTATTTGTTGTGCCCCAATCGTACATATGCTAGCTTCCTTCGTATCTACAGTAGACATGTTGACTGTTTAAATTCGAGAAATCTATGTATAACAATGCTATTTTAAAATATCTCAATTTCAATATCTATTGATCATCTGCCTATCAATAAAACTAATCAAAAAAATTCTGTGCGTGAGCCGAGATGTGTGTCATGTGGTGTTGGGAACGAGCACTGAGAGCAAAGAGATGGAGCCGGGGGACGACAATTACAACTCCTACAGCACCAATAAGTTAAAAGGCATGGGAGCAGGTACGTGAGAACAAAATATCGACTTAAATGACCGACTCACTTTGATTTCATACAGTCGCGTGTCTGGTTAACTATCAATAACCATTTCATTATTTGTCTATGCTATGTGAGGGTGTAACGATGATGGAGTACATTTACTGCTATGTGTGTTGAAGTTAAGTTAGGGTGCGTTTGGGAGTGAAGTATTTTGATTTTTTTGACTAAGCCGGAATCCGTTAGCACACACTCATTAATCCTTCCAACATGTTGTTTAGGCGAAGCTAAGAACGCAGATGCTAATTAATTTGGCCATGAAGTAGTTATCTGAAAAAAACTATAGGAAAACAATACCAGCAAAGCACTTCGGTGGACTTGGCAGTACTCAGAAAATGTATGTTTTTTAGCATCCAGAGTATTTGTTGCTCGCAAATAAAAAAATAGTGGTTTCACAGTAGTTCAGTTCTTACTAAAATTATACTGCCAAACTATGCCTTGCTCACTCAAAAAATTGACCAGTTGAATTTTTTGTTTTTTGTGGTAGTCCGAACAATACTGAACTTAACTATGAATCATGATGATTTTTGCGCGAGGGTCTAAAACTTACATGTGATGGTAGTTCTGCTTTGTAATTAAAAGAACACTCTTAAATATTGCATTGAGAGACAATCACCCAATTTTGGTCAGTTAAAAAAAAATTGGTGTTGCTATTGTACATAACTCAAAGTCTATTATATCAATTGCAACTTTTTCTTAAAGTACTGCATTTTGACATGCATAAATTATCTCTCAAGATAAGCTTCTTCAGTTTACAAATTATTTTTTTCCTACTAACTATGATTTTCATGAAGGGACTAAACAAAGCAAAGGGAAGAAAGAGAATGGACCAATATTGGCGAAGTTGAGTGCACGAAATAATCTGTTGATCTTCTTGTAATTTAAAACCATTTAACCTTTTACCATCAAAAAAATATTAAGTTAACATTTGATGATTACCATGTATAAATAAAATAAATATACTTTCTAACTGACATTTTGAATGGTTACATAAACTTTGCTGATTCCACACTATTGTATCTCTTACTGAAAGTTTACATTGCCTACTTTTTTCACATGATTGTGAAAATTTAGTTTGCTAGCAATTGATATGCCTATTAAGTACGACCTGGTAATACTATCATCATCAATATTTGTTCTTCCCTATGACCCATGTGAATCAGCATGAAACATCTCTTCGGAATATGACTCTGTTACAAATAAAATTCGTTTTTTATTGTAAAAATTCAAACAATTGTCTCTCTTTGAACATTTTTTAAATATTTTATATTTTCCAATATTAAAACTTAACAGGTGTTTTCATCTATTACTTGTAGCTATTTACATACATGCAAGTGCCTAGTGAAGACGTGTACATACCATAACAGTTTTACATTCCTCGTGACAGATATTCCCAAGGCCTACATATTATGGCTGACAGCTACTTCATGGAATCAGTAAGATGGACTTAGAAGACAGGCATGGATAAAACAATGAGGTCATAAAATGGAAAGGAATCTCTGGTAAATTGTTATGCTTACTTAGCTTGTTGTTAAACTTAGGACTGTTCACAAAATTATTGAACCGTATTCCAACATATAAAGTATTTAAGATTATGAATTTTAATTTGCATTGCAAAATTAGGCAGTGAGAACTGTTCATCGGTACAAAAGCTAGGGGTGTGGCACAATTGTAATCTAAATAATAGACTCATAGGCTAAAATATGTGTATAAACAATTTGTAAGTAGTTCCAGCCCACTACAAACAATTTAATTGTGTATGATACTTATATAAGCTTGCATAATCTGCAATGGTGTTCTTTATCTGGGATTTGATGGTATAACTAAACATATAAAAACTATTAATCTAATAAATAACACGCTATTATATAAGAGAAAGATCCAGAAATTGACATACCGAGAGGAACTCCAATTCTTGATGGTTCTTGATTACACAACGTAGTCCTTGGAAATCGTCCTCTTGGTCTGGGCGAAGGGACAGTAAGGAGGGAGAGGAGGGATGGCATAGTATTTTAATGTTAACATATATATAGTATGCCATGCGGAGGACATTTGGGTATCAGATCATGCCTTGATCCAGTCATGTCGTTAATATTTCTGTATGGCAAGGATCTGTTTCCTTTTCATATCAAATACACACCTATTAATAATTTGGAAAAGATGTCAGAGATATTAACTTACCAAAAAATTAAATTACTTATCATTAATTCAATGCCAATTTGCTTCTTTCTGACTATAAAATCTCTGCATAATATTTTCAAGATATACACAGCTAATAAACATATTGATATGTTTTTCCATCAATAAAGAGTTTACAAAGTACGTAATAATAATCTTACTTGTGCCAGAAAAATAGGAGGAATACAAAATTCGATCGTGCGTTGCTACGGGCTTTTAATTTATTTATTGTGGATTACACCTAGTTAAATGGCCATGCGTTGCTACGGGCAACAAAACCTCTTACCGAAACTAAAGCTTGGCATGAGATACTTGTCACAATATGTTTCGTGGCAATATTTTGTGGCAACATTCAAGGCTTGGCAATATTCTACACCTGATGGGCTAGGGATACCACATTCCCTCTAACCATCCACCCACAGGTTGGTTCGTAGTCTCGTGTCCTTGAATTGTTTTGCTATAATTACTTAAGTTTTGTGCTCCTGAGGTAACATAGAGCCGACAAATCCAAAAGGAAGTGTGTGTGTCATGTGTGTGTTTCTGGGTGGATGTCTGTCTGCGATAAACTTTACATTAAGACAAATAAATAGCTTTGAATATCACTATAATTATATATAACAGTGGTAGTCTCGTCCGCTGTCCACTTCTCCAATGTTCAGATTCAAGTTTCAGAATTTGTAGATATCTTGCCATCTAGGAAAATTTGCTCACCTACCCACCTTTATTACTTGTGACAGATTATATGATCAGATAACCCTGTTATGTTAAAAAAACAGAGACTTTGAAATGTACTGAATGTGTGATCTATTGCAGGTTTAATGAGATTATGATGTTGTTGCAAGGCACACAAAATGAATAGTTGCTTGTTGTATACAACAAATGTGGCACCATATAAAACCAGATGGGTGTTGATCATCATGCTGGGCCATACAAAAGAAGTTTGCTTATTCGAGGAAATATCACATGTCCAAATTGCCCTGGTTCCCTAGATGTATAAACTGTCACCCTACAAACAAACATGACCTATCAAAGTAGACCACAAGATGCAATAATAACAAGATTGAACACGCAAGCACAACGAGAAAAAACAATGGCGAAACCATATGAAGGTCATTATGCAGTTGGCTTAAGTTACACCATTAAGCAAATAACTACCCACACCAGTAGAAGCTCCAAAACCTATTATCATGTAATATTCCACTGAAAACAAGCATGACACACATGCTAAATGCTCGTAAACATTACTATGGAACTTTCCCCAAAATAACTTTGCTTGTCAACCATGAATCCACTTAACTTCTTGTTTCCTCAACAATATCTCTATATTTTTAGTTCTTGTTAACCGAACACAACAAAATATACCACTATGATTATCTACAAGAAATTACCTAATTTCATGCTGGAACTATAATTTAGTTCTAACATCCTCATTGCTTAAATCTGAAAACAGATTTCAGTCATTACTAACTAAATGTTAGGCATAAATTTGTTTTGGCTGGAACTCTTACACTCTGGACGACAATAATGCAAAAAATAAACCATTGGTCTTTTTGTAACAACTCAAAAATATGCATGGTTCTGTACCAGTTTTAAATGGACTGATTGTGTCCATTTCAATAACAGGAAACAATTGCGAGTTCCTTGTTCGGTGTACTGACGGAGAGGTGACCATGAAACATCAAAAACGAGTTTTGGATGAACTTGCCAATTTTTGGGCCCAGTCACTTCCGCTATGATATTTTCTCCTTTAATTTCTTCCCTGCTCCCAGTCGTCCGATGAGGGGACATAGCGGCAAAAACTACCCACCTTATCCTGATGCTGAGCAACATGCATGGACTGCTACTTTCCTCTATCTCTGCGGTGGTTGCCCCTCTCCCCCAATTGGCTTGGCTGCAGGCACACAACACAATAGCCAATGCACAGCCACCCGTCCTGATCGTGTCCTACTTTCTCTTCTTCCTTCCTAGCCTCTCCTTCTCCATCGGTTTCTCCCTGCCACTGCTTTCGCAAGCAATAGTAGCCCTCGAGCCACAGACGCATCTTCCTCTCTTGCATTATTCCTCCTCTCTCACGGAAAAAAAAAATCTTACGTGCCCGGCTCATATGTTCCACCCGTGAGACCCTCGTCGATTCACGACACATGTTAATTTCAATCTCAATGCCCCAGTCCCAATTACCAGCCAGCCTCCTTCCTTTGTTTGACAACCGGCTATTCCTTTTCTATGAATTGGCGACAAACTGACTTTTCCGTTCCTAATCCCACATCTAAAGGAGAGAAACCAACAAACCAGCCTAGAGACGACGGGGGTCATGCGGCACGATGGCACGATCTCTCACCTGCGGCGGTTGTGCAACGCTAACTCTGTGTCCTCACAGGACATGTGGAGCTGCTCCGTCATGCCGTGTAGCTAGTTGTGGCGATGAACTAAACGAGCTATATTGTTCAGGCCGAGAGGCACAACGGCGTGTCATCCTTGCTAAGACACTTCACTGGTTTTAGAAGTCTTTCCCTGACATAAAATATTGTGAATTTCCTTTACCCATATTAATATATATGAATCAATGCCAAGCAGAGACTGTAATTTTAGTCAGATAACCCACAATGGCGATATAATTTTCAGAAAATATACATCGTACCGGCCAAATTATATTAAAAAGTGAAATGTAGAAGATTCACCTTATGCTTGGAAAGCGCCTTTCCAATCATCTTTATCAGTCAGCAAACACCATGAGAAGTCTTGTATTTGAGTGCGTTGTCAATCTTCACCAATGACTATAATGCCACATGATGCTTGATGCTTGTTCTAAAAAAGCATAAATGATTTATCAGTGGAATTGATTGAACATGCAAAAATAATAGTAATAATCATATACGAGTTGCATAATATACTTATTTATTACTACGGGGAGGTAGCACTACAGTGTTTTTTAAGATAAATGCACAAATTTAGGAGATTAGAGCTGATTCAGTTCAACCAAGTTGCCATTTCCCAGTTGCCAGTGCTCATCTAGACAACCTGAAAAAAGAAGGAAAACTGTACAATAGAAGTTATAGAACATACACATGCTGCATGTAATTCACAGGAAGTGCTCAGCAATGCAATACCAAATCAGAAGAGAAATTTCTTCAAACAAGTCGTGGGCAATGTGAGTAAATATACTCCATATATCTACTGAAATCCAAATGGACAGCTTGGCTGGTGAGCTTACAGATCAGTTACAAGCTTCTGATAGAAAGTGGAAATCTAGGATTCTGAGTCTTTCTTCCATTTGCCAACGCAAGCAATCTAAAAAAATTAACAAGAAAAAAATGCAAAAAGGCAAGGGAGGGGACCCTTCTGTGTGAAAATTTGAAGGATTATTAATGGATTGTGTGCCCAGCCACAACCATCCACGCAGTTGAGCAGCCTCAAAGTCTTCTAGATTCATACGATATATGGTCATGCCATCACGATTAGAACATCAATGCATCCGAGGAAACGCCAGCCTGTGAGCCTACTAACCCCCGCCGATCCGGCTGAATCAGCGTCACGATAGTACCAAGGAGGCGCTGCTCCTTGCAGGGAAGGCCACACCGATGCCATAGTAGGGACGGCCGCGCCTGATGCCACCGAGATGAGCAGCGGCCGGCTGCCTCAAAGAGGGGGGCGAGGGGGGCAAGCTTGGAGGGAAGAGAGGCCCAAGGCATGACCACCAATATCTGTAGATGGACAACTAAGCTACACGAAATGAGTATATGAAAGGAGATTAGCAATTGTTTTTCGCTCCACTCGTAAACATAACAAGCAATTTTTCTTCAAAGTAGGTCTTACCCTATTTTTGTAAAAGAAAGGCCAGGCACCTTCATGTCTAATAAAACGTTCTATAGCAAATCAATGGAACCAATCAGGCTTCTCTTAATATGTTGATATGCATGGTACTAAATTCCAAATTGGAACTACAACTGACTTCAATATACGCAAGTTCGACAGTGAAAATAGTACTAAGCTTAGCTACGGCCTGCCCAATACCTACTTTCTACCCAGATGCGCAATTGCAAGGTTCCGCTGATTAAGATGCTCGAGTTTATCTACAATGGTAGAGCATTATCTTTCTAATTCAAATTCAAAGCTAACAATTGCAATAGAATATAACTATCTCTATGGCAACTGTTACGAAGATGAATCCCTCCTTTCTCAAAGTCGATACGCAAGTTATTTGCTGCCTTCCCATATTCCTCTGAGAGGCAGGGCACCTTCACTCTCAGCTTTTAGTACCGCGTTTGTACAAAGTAGTATATGTGTTCAGGTACTACAGAAAATCACAGAAAATGAATGTTACCATTCTGGTTTGGTCATTTCACTCTGCTCTCTCCCTTTTCACAGATGCCATTTATGTTATAGACCTTACTTGAAGATGCTCATAATTCGTCATTGATGCCTTATCTACTTCCTCCGTAAACTCCCTAGTTCACATACATATTTCTAGTTAGTAAAAGAAAACTGAAAACACTTTGCTACAGAGCTTCCAAATTATTACACAAGAAGCAAGCAGACGTCATCCACTCACCTATCTGAGTGCGTGTCCCTACACAGCTACGCCGAATCAATGACCGAGCAAACCTAGCCAATCATCAGCTAACCCACATCAAACTACACAGATTAAATAAAACGTAACCAAAGAAGAGTAACTTACAGTGTTGGAGATCTCATCCATGGTGTGAACAATCTCAGCAGAGGGTGGCAGCTGCCCAATCTGGCCAACGAGCTCGTCCGACCTGCAAATTTAACCAAAAAGTCATAGAAAATTTAGCAATGGATTGTTGTGGTGGGGTAGTGTTAGGGATCGAAGGGGTTTTCCCCCCTTATCGCTGGATGACCTCGTCGAGCGACGGAAGCCCTTCGACGTGCGCAGCACATCGAAGCCGTACAACCACCGACCCGGCCGGGTCGAGTAGACCGTCGAGAGGCACGCACACCGACCCGGCCTTGCACCCGTCGCTGGCCAGCGCCCACACAAACATGGTCTCCGGCGGGAACGACGCCATTGACACGGCCAGTTCCAGCGCACCCACCCACGCTGCCGGGCCCCAACACGGCCACCAACATCGCTCCCCGCCCCCACCAGCAGTGCCCCCACAAGCGGATGCATCAATCGGAGGAAGAACCAACACCTCGCCCGATCCTAGAGCAGATAGCCGCCTCCTGCAATAGCGGCGACGAAGGTTTGGATCGTCCGCGGCACCGGGATGGATCGGTCGTGGAGGGGGCGTAGGGGTGGATCGGCCGTGGCACCGGGATGGATCGGCCGGGGAGGGGGAGTAGGGGTGGATCGGGCGTGCGATCGGGCGTGAGATCAGGCGTGCGAAGGTCTGGTCAGCGGGGGAGATCGATCTGCTCGGAGCTCGAGGGTTTTGTTCGCAAAGGTTTTTTTGGCAGAGATGGGATGATGACGAAAAAATATCGGTGGTGGGGGGATGACGAAAATAAACCGCGCGGACTATTCACCAACTGCTCCATTAGGAGTAGAGATGATTTGTAATTTAGCAGTGAGCACAAAGTAACATAAATCATATAATGACGAAGTCTAACTCTCTTCCTATGCATCGGCATGTCATAAAAGAACAATTCATGCACACAAGTAAAGGCCAATGCATAGTATAAGCAGATTCTTGCAATTCTATCATATTGGAAACATAAAGAGGCAGAGATATAGTTCCTCTCTCATAATAATTGCAAGTAGGAGCAGCAAGCACATGAATATTACATTCATCAAAATCATCATGTGCAATGGTAAAAGGAAACCCATCAATATAATCCTTAATAAGTGCAAGCTTCTCCGATATAGTGTAGTCGGGAGAATTCAAAAAGATAATAGGACTATCATGCGTGGGTGCAATAGCAACAATTTCATGTTTAACATAAGGAACTACAGCAAGTTCATCTCCATAAGCATAATTCATATTGGCATCTTGGCCACAAGCATAGCAAGCATCATCAAAAAGGGATATTTCAAGAGAATCAACGGGATCATAACAATCATCATGGCAATCATCATAGCAACCATCCTTTGGTAAGCACGAAGGGGAATTAAATAATGTATGAGTTGGAGGGTTACTCTCATTAGAAGGTGAGCACGGGTAGCTAATCCGCTCCTCCTCCTTTTGTTCTTCACTCTCCTCATCATCTTTTTCATCCAATGAGCTCACAATTTCATCAATTTCTTCTTCCATAGCTTCCTGCAAAATATTAATCTCTTCTTGGACAGCGGAGACTTTCTTAATAAATGCATTAATGTAGTAATTGTATTTATAATTTGCATAGCAATATCTAAGTATAGCAAGATTTTCAGGCCTATAAACATCATCATCTAAAGCTTCATACTTTTCAAACAAAGATTCAATTTCATAAGCAGCCTTAAAAGCAACAAATTCTTCTATTTGTTCCACATCATAGTAATCATATATACCATTAGCATAATAAGCTAAGGTTTCATTATCATTAAATTCGCATGAAAAGGGAAGGTGTGGAGCCTCCATCCTAGAGCAACAAGTAATATCATATCTCAAGCATAGATTCCAGGCATACCAACACAACATAATAAATTGATCCCATAATAGTTTCCCTTTTTGTGTCGAGCGACAATCCCTAAAGTATTCACGTTGATCCAACGTGTCTCCCATTATAAAGTTGAATGGGGTTTTCTCAGGATTATCAAAGTAGTATATAATATCTCTCGCATAATGAGAATCCAGGGTTTTAGGAGTTACCCCATCCTCATGAGTAGCAAGTACAACTAATTTTTTTGGTATTTTGCGTTCCATATCCATAACTAAAGACAAAGAACAACTAAGAACAGCAAATAAAAATTACTTAGTGATAAAGCAAACAAGTACACACGAGAATATTCACCCCACGCTATTGCTCGCCGGCAACGGCACCAGAAAAAGGTCTTGATAACCCACAAGTATAGGGGATAATTGTAGCCTCTTTCGATAACTAAGAGTGTCGAACCCAACAAGGAGCTAAAGGTAGAACAAATATTCTCTCAAGTCCTATCAGCCACTGATACGACTCTACGCACGCTTGACGTTCGCTTTACCTAGAACAAGTATGAAACTAGAAGTACTTTGTAGGTGTGATAGGATAGGTTTGCAAGATAATAAAGAACACGTACATAAAAACTAGGGGCTGTTTAGATAAAGACACAAGTAAATAAGTAAAAGTAAAGAGCTTGTTGTCACGAGAAAGTTATTTGTCCCTAGGCAATCGATAACTAGACCGGTAATCACTATAGCAATTCTATTTGAGGGAGAGGCATAAGCTAACATACTTTCTCTACTTGGATCATATGCACTTATGATTGGAACTCTAGCAAGCATCCGCAACTACTAAAGATTCATTAAGGTAAAACCCAACCATATCATTAAAGCATCAAGTCCCGTTTATCCCAAACGCAACAATCCCTCTTACTCGGGTTTGTGTTTCAGTCACTCACCAACCCACTATAAGCGAATCATGAACGTATTGCAACACCCTACAGCGGGAATCCCTCACGCTTGCGCGACACGGAGGGCACCATATGACAGCACCAATAATAAAACATACAACTCAAACCAATCACGATCATCAAATAGCCATTAGGACAAAATAGATCTACTGAAACATCATAAGATGGCAACACATCATTGGATAATAATATGAAGCATAAAGCACCATGTTCAAGTAGAGGGTACAACGGGATGAGGGAGAGTGGACCGCTGGATATAGAAGGGGGAAGGTGATGGAGATGTTGCTGAAGATGGCGGAGGTGTTGGTGAAGATCGCGGTGATGATGATGGCCCCGGCGGCGTTCCGGCGCCACTGGAAGCAAGGGGGAAAGAGCCCCTGTCGGTGTACTACGGTATGGGTACCCTAGTACCCCGAACTTGTGCATGGGCAGTTGCAGCACCCCGCGGCAGGGCCCGCCAGGTCAACGCCGAGACCCTCTGTGGCTCTTCAGAAAACAAGACCCCGGCAAGAGGAGCTTGCCGGGAAGCCATTCAAGAACAAAGTATTCAAGATGAGAAGACAAGGCCCCGGCAAGAGGAGCTTGCCGGGAAGAGACAAGACCCCGGCAAGAGGAGCTTGCCGGGAAGGCCAACCACGGCAACTCAAGAAACTTGCCGCGACGCACCGTGCGTCCCGGCAAGGTCCGGCGAGCGACAAGATTCCGGACACGGCAAGATGACGACCCCGACAAGGTACTTGCCGGGGGCCAGCTGCCACTCTGTGCCCGCGCTCCAGCGCATCCGCCTGCGTGTCGCCCTGAGGCTTTCTTAGAGGCGCGTGGCGGGAGCCTGTGCAGCCAGGGGTACGCGGTAGCCAGCGGGGATGAAGAGGAGGCCATCGTGGCGAACGGTGGCGCTCCTAACGGTCACTTTTTGCACTGTTTAGGCGACACAGATGGGCATTCAATGCCCTTGTCTCCTTCCGTCAGAATTAGGTAGGATACACTGTGTCCACAGTAGCGGTAGCTGTACCTACCGCACTCTTTTTCCATTTTTACCCCTCTAGCCTACGTTGCCACCTGTTGGTGACCCCTTGAGCATATAAAAGGAGGCCCATGCGCAACGTAGAAGGGGTTCGACTCATTCGAAGCTAGCACACTCCCACGCTCGGTCTTGTAGCTCATCTCGCTCCCGAGCAAGAACACCCAATACAATCAAGCAGTAGTAGGAGTGTTATCTCTCCGGAGAGCTCCGAAGCTGGGTAAACTGCTCGTGCGTACTGCCTCGATCCGCTCTTCGTGCGACCTCCGCCCTCTGTCGAACCGAAAGGGGCTCGGTCCCCATAGGTGTCCGTGGATCAGCTTCCCCGACATCTTTGGCGCGCCAGGTAGGGGGCGTCGAGTTCGTGCGAACCTGATCCGGCGTGCGCATGAGCTAGATCTTCATCGTCTTCATCATCTTCGTCAACATGCCACCAAAGAAGAAGGCTTCGAGGGCAACAGCCCCGTCTGCGTCGCTTCCACCGCCTCCGGAGCAAGCGGACGGTGGAGTGGACGCCGGCGGAAGAACGGAAATCGACGAGGGTGCCCACAGCGCTGCCAAGTCCAAGGACAAGGCCGCGCAGACCTCGGCGTCCATACGTGCACCGCGCCCGTCTCAGGAAGTGCGGGACCAGCAGCGTCATGGCGTTCGTAGTGCCATACGTCCGCTAGGCCAAGATCAAGTTGGTGGTTCGCGTGGCGTTCAAGACCAGCATGCGCGCCAGCATGCTGGCCCCAGCGAGGTGCGGTCGCCTGGACGGGACGCTGCTCCTTCTAACTTGGTTAGGAGTCCGAGCATGTCCCGCTCCTCGCACCGTTCACCTCTGCCGCCCACCACGCCAGCGGAAGCCTTGGCACGAGCCCAGCTACTCCTAGATTACCCTCCGACGGCGGACAAGACCGACAAATGGAGGGCCACTATCCAGAGTCTCATCGGCTTCGCCAACGGCGAGACTGCGCGGCAACCAAGCGCTTCACTGTCGTGGCAAGACTGCCGAACGCGAGCCGGTGGCGACAAGACCGATGGGGGTGCAACTTCCATGCACTCTCCGCCAAGAAGGCCAAGATCGCCGACTCGCCGGATCCACCCCGACAGCGGCTCCACCGCGTCGTCAGATCCACGAGCTCGTCGCGACCAGCGCCAAGTTCTCCACGAACGGCAACAAGAGGACGCTCGTACTCGCATCGAGCGCCGAAGAGAAGCACGGCGTCAGTCTGACCAGCGTGCTGGGCCCTCTGTTGACATGCACGCGCCGGGGGAACCAGGTGACTTGCCATACGCGGTAGGTTGCCCTGCGTTCACCCATGAGCTGTGGCAGGTCCAGTGGCCCAGCAAGAAAAACTTCAAGCCAGACGTACCGGAGAAGTACGACGGCAAGTCGCATCCGTCGGAGTTCCTCAGCATCTACACCATCGCGGTGCAGGCTGCCGGGGGACGGGACGACAAGATCCTTGCCAACTACTTCCCGCTGGTGCTCAAGCCCAACGTCAGGTCCTGGCTCATGCACTTGCCGGACAACTCCATCTCCTCTTGGGCAGATCTGTGCCATCTGTGCCACAAGCCACATGGCCAAGAGAGTGATCTTCATTTGCTCACCCAGAAGGAAGGAGAGTCCCTACGCAAGTACATTCAGAGATTCAGCCGTGTGCAGCACAACATCCCAGACGTCCACCCTGCCGCGGTCATCAGCGCGTTTCATCAGAACGTGCGAAACCGCAGGATGAGGGAGGAGATGGCGATGTGCAAGATCAGAGATGTCGCCGAGCTTTATGCCCTGGCCGACAAGTGCGCACACGCTGAAGAGGGGAGGAGGCTCCCCGGAGAGGATACAGGAGCAGGAGGATCTGACAGTGAGGATGCCGCCCCGGCAAGGAAAGGCCGGCGGTGGAACAACAGAAGGAGGAAGGGCAAGGAAGTGCTAGCTGTCGAGCAGTCCGGCAACGGAGGTGGCGACAAGGAAGCCAAGGTTGGTGGCTCCGCCAAGGAGGCCCGGCCTGTGGCGGCCGCCGACAAGCAGGACAGCTCTAGCAAGCAGTATTGCAAGATCCACCGCACCAAGGGCCATGATGTCCAGAGTTGCAAGAAGGTTGAGCAGCTTGTTGAGCTGCAAAAAGCTGAGTACGAGCGACGCGACAAGGAGAAGGCCCAGGAAGGTGCTGGAGGAGCCGGCAAGAAACGCCCCGGTCGGGGAGGACGCCGCGGCAAGACCAAGCAGCGGCAAGGAGATAGGCCTCCCCGTGGCTGCGACAAGGATGAAGACAACGACGATGACGAAGACATGGATGACGATGAGGCCGATGAGCAGGAATTTCAGAAAGCCACAGAGGTCCTGTGCGTTGACAGTGGTGCTTCTCTGCATACTTCGCACCGCCAACTCAAGCAGTTGATGCGGGAGGTTAATGCAGCAGAGCCATCCGTAGAGTCACGCAAGCCTCTGAAATGGTCCAGCACGCCTATCATCTTCGGTATTGAGGATCACCCTGATCGCATAACTGCGGTCGGGTGCTTGCCGATGTTGGTTTCACCAACTATCCGCAACCTCAAGGTCACGAATATGTTAGTTGACGGCGGGGCCGGCTTGAACCTGATATCCTCCGCGGTCCTTCAGAAACTCCAGATCCCCGACAGCGAGCTCGAAGAGACCGGCACATTCCAAGGAATCAACCCGGGAAGGAGCAAGCCGAAGGGGAAGATCACGCTGCCGGTCACATTTGGCAGCAAGCTGAACTTCAGAACTGAGAGGGTCACATTTGACGTTGCCGAATTTCCATTGCCCTACAATGGGATCCTTGGCTGTCCAGCACTCGCCAAGTTTTTGGCAGCCTCTCACTATGCATACAACATGCTCAAGATGCCAGGCCCGATAAGTGTCATCTCTGTCCCTGGCAACAAGAAGGATGCCCTTATCTGCGCCGACAAGATCTACCGGGAAGCAACAGCCGCAGCTGATCGCAACACACTTGCCGCTGAAGCTCCCGGGGGGAAGAAGAAGACCAAGTCCGGCAAGAGCTCTGATGCCCACTCCGGCAAGTGCACCTCTTTGGAGTGCTGCGCTACCGTCGAGGACGCACCATCGAGCTCCACCGGCAAGTGTAAGAAGACGATGGCAGCTCCACCAGAGACCAAGAAGGTGTCCGCCAAGGAGGACGGCACTGGTGGTACCTTCACCATAAGTGCCACTCTCGATCCTAAATAGGAAAGCGCGCTCGTTGCTTTCCTGCAGGCGAATGTCGACGTGTTTGCATGGCAACCGTCTGATATCCCTGGTGTTCCCAGGAAAGTGATTGAGCACCACCTAGCCGTTTGTCCTCATGCGCGGCCCGTCAAACAGAAAGTCAGGAAGCAAGCAGTGGAGCGCCAAGAATTCATTGCAAAAGAAATCAGGAAGTTGGAAGCAGCATGCCTTGTCAGAGGAGTGCTTCATCCCACGTGGTTGGCCAATCCTGTAGTTGTGCGCAAGGCCAACGGGAAATGGAGGCTTTGTATAGACTTCACTGATGTCAATAAAGCTTGTCCCAAAGACCCATTTCCCTTGCCGCGGATAGACCAGATTGTTGACTCCACAGCCGGATGTGATTTGCTTTCATTTCTTGATGCATATTCAGGATATCATCAGATCTTCATGGCAGAAGAGGATGAGGAGAAAACCGCATTTATCACCCCTTGCGGCACATACTGTTTTGTACGGATGCCCTTTGGGTTGAAGAATGCTGGTTCAACATTTGCAAGGGTAGTCCATGTCGCTTTTGAGCCACAGATACACAGAAATGTGGAAGCCTACATGGATGATATAGTGGTCAAGAGCAAGGACAAGGCGACCCTGATCCAAGATTTAGAGGAAACTTTTGCAAATCTGCGCAAGATCAACCTCAAGCTCAACCCCGAGAAGTGCGTGTTTGGAGTCCCTTCCGGCAAGCTTCTCGGGTTCTTTGTGTCTCAGCGGGGAATTGAAGCCAACCCCGACAAGATCAAGGCCATTGAGCAGATGGAAGCACCGAAGCGCGTCAAGGACGTACGAAGGCTTGCCGGTTGCGTGGATGCTCTCAGCAGGTTTATCTCTAAGTCTGCTGAGCGTGCCCTGCCATTTTTCAAAATATTGAAAAATGCAGGTCCTATGAAATGGACTCCGGAAGCGGAGGATGCGCTGCAGGACTTGAAGAGGTACATGTCCTCCACTCCAATACTTGTGGCACCTAAGCCACAAGAGAAGTTGCTGCTGTATCTAGCGGCAACCAATCAAGTGGTTAGTGCTGCGTTAATAGCGGAGAGGGAGGCGGACGATGAGCCAGCAACCGCGGCTTGTGGATCCAGCGACAAGCATGGGGCTTCTCCGACAAGCTCTGGTCCCGACAAAGATGGATCTGCGCAGGCATGCAAGGAGGTGTAGAAGAAAATGGTGCAGCGCCCAGTTTACTTCGTCAGTTCCCTTCTGCAGGGGGCTAGATCGAGGTACTCTGGTGTGCAGAAATTGCTTTTCGGCCTTCTCATGGCCTCGAGAAAGCTGCGCCATTACTTCCAGGCACACGAGATCACAGTTGTCACTCGCTTTCTGCTGAAGAGGATACCGTAGAATCTAGAAGCAACAGGCAGGATTGTCGAGTGGGCACTGGAACTGTCAAGCTTTGGCCTCAAATTTGAGAGCACTACAACGATCCAAAGCAGAGCATTGGCAGAGTTCATAGCAGAGTGGACGCCAACCCCAGACGAAGAAATTCCAAAGACGAGCATCCCCGTCAAGGAAACAAGCAAAGAGTGGCTGATGTACTTTGATGGTGCCTTCTCGCTGCAAGGCACCGGTGCTGGCGTGCTGCTTATCGCACCCACTGGAGAGCACCTCAAGTACGTAGTCCAGATGCTCTTTCCCAAGGAACAAGCAACAAACAATACTGCAGAGTAAGAAGGCTTGCTTGCCGGTCTCAGGATTGCGGCAGACCTTGGGATCAAGAAGCTCATTGTAAGGGGTGACTCGCAGCTTGTCGTCCGCCAAGTAAACAAGAACTACCAGAGCCCGTTGATGGAGGCATACGTTGATGAAGTGACGAAGCTAGAGGAACACTTTGACGGCCTGCAAATGGAACATGTTCCGCGAGCTCAGAATGGCATTGCTGATGGCCTGTCAAAGTGTGTTGCACTAAAGTTACCTGTGGAACCAGGAATCTTTGTGCTCAAGCTGACTCAACCATCCGTGACACCATCAACTGGACAAAGCAAGAAGAGGAAGTTGATTTCTGGCGACTACTTTCCGGCGGAGCTTCCCGAAGCCGCTGCCAAGAAGGTCCCCAGGATCGACGCCAAGAATGCTGAGGAGCAGTCTTCTCCAGCAAGCCTTGTGGTTTGTTCCGTTGAAGCAGACGCTCCCGACAAGTTTTGCTCCGGCAAGCTTGCCGGGGAGCATCACGCTCCGGCAGAGCCGCAGGTTCTTGCCGTGGAAGCAGATGTTCCCGCAGCAACAGATACGCCTTTAGTCCTTGTTGTCGAGCCGCAAGCTCCAGCATGGGCGCAGCAGATTGTCCGTTTCCTTCAGACAGGAGAGCTTCCCAAAGAGCAAGAAGAAGCGGAAAGAGTAGCCCGGCAGTCAAGTATGTACAAGTTTGTCGACAGCACACTGTACAGAATAAGACTCAATGGTGTGAAATTGAAGTGCATTTGCCGGGAAGATGGACAACAGCTGTTGGCAGAGATACATGGAGGCATATGTGGTCACCACATTGGCGCAAGAGCACTTGCTGGAAAAGCGTTCCGGCAAGGTTTCTTCTGGCCGACAGCCCTCCAGGATGCAACTGCACAAGTAACCAAGTGTGAAGCGTGCCAGTTCCATTCCAAGCAGATACACTAGCCAGCTCAAGCTCTCCAGACGATCCCTTTATCCTGGCCATTTTCGGTCTGGGGGCTCGACATCCTCGGCCCCTTCCCCCAAGCTGTCGGAGCCTTTGAGTTCTTGTACGTCGCAATCGACAAGTTCACAAAGTGGCCGGAAGTGGAACCAGTGAGGAAGGTGACAGCACAGTTAGCAGTCAAGTTCTTCAGGTCGATTGTTTGCCGTTTCAGGATCCCTAACAGGATCATCACCGACAATGGCACACAATTCACGAGCCGCACCTTCATGCAGTATGTCCAAGACCTTGGCGCCAAGGTCTGCTTCGCTTCTGTTGCTCACCCGAGAAGCAACGGTCAAGCGGAGAGGGCAAACGCTGAAGTGCTGCGGGGACTCAAGACCAGAACTTTCGACAGACTGCGCAAGTGCGGAAGCAACTGGATCGAGGAGTTGCCGGTGGTTCTTTGGTCGATCAGGACGACGCCAAATCGAGCCACTGGCCAGACACCTTTCGCTCTAGTCTATGGAGCAGAGGCAGTTCTCCCCACGGAACTCGTTTACGGGTCGCCTCGAGTGCTCGCTTATGATGAGCTCGAGCAAGAGCAGCTGCGACAAGATGACGCGCTGCTCCTTGAGGAAGACCGTCTTCAGGCTACTGTGCGAGCCGCTCGCTACCAGCAAGCTTTGCGTCGCTACCATAGCCGTAAAGTTAAAGCCAGAAGCTTCGAGGAAGGCGACCTTGTTCTTCGGCGTGTTCAGTCTGCCAAGAATCACAACAAGTTGACGCCGAAGTGGGAAGGCCCTTATCGGGTGAAACGAGTCACTAGGCCCGGCGCTGTCCACCTTGAGACCGAAGATGGCATTCCGGCGAGGAACTCCTGGAACATTGAACATCTTCGTAAGTTTTACCCATAGGGCGCGGTTGCCGGAAGCTTTTCCGGCAACCACCTTTTGTACAAGTCTTGCCGCTGTTGCATGTAATCCTTTGTACAAAGCCGGGCGCAGACCCCGTGCATAAATAAAGCTCATGTGCTTCGCACATCTTGTCGATTTCATGCTTTCTTTCTTTTTCACATGTATTATCTGACACTTTGTGCAGCACCAGCCTCCGGTAAGCAATGACGAGCCATAAGGCTCCATATCATTACTTTCTTTTTCTTTCTCTTTCTCAAAAGGAAGAAGGTTCCCTCGCCCACTAGGTTTGCCGGGGGGGAGGAGAAGATAATGGTGTGGACTGAGCCGTTCAAGAAAGTTTCGCCTTACCGGGAAGCGAATGACAGAAAAGCTAAGTTGCCAAAGTTTGAGCGATCAGTTTTTAAATTTTTAAGTTATTTTGCTTGAACGACCGCGCATTGTATGGAAAACCTGTGCGCGAAGGAACCAACTCGCAGCTAGTTGCGCCCTTACTTTGTTTCGAGTCCGCTCAACAACTTAAGTGAGCTGCGACTAGTTGCGACAAGGTTGATTGTCGGTAGCGGCCCCGCCAGCAGGCTGCTGAAGTTCCGCACTCGGCGCTCGCGGCAAGGGTGCCTGCGCCGAAAAGTTTCCCTAGAAAGCGTAGGGAAGAAACATACAAAGCCAAGAGTCGAGTAAAGGAAGTAACACAACAATTATTACCTAAGATAGAGTTATATTACAAAAGTAACTTGTCGCGCCTCTAATAAAGTGTTCCCATGACATGAATGGCAGCGGCAAGAAAAGAAGAGAACAGACGGCCTAATCTACGCGGCCGCCTTCAACCCTCTTGACCTTGTTCACCCTGTCTACAATGGGTGCTACGAGGGCCTTGAGGGCGTCAAGATCAGCGTCCGCCGGCAGCCTCTTGAGGACGTTGGTGAGGTTGAGGCCCAGATTGCGGAAGGCCACCTTCACCAGCACCTTCTCCAGAACTCCGGCACAAATCGAGCGCGACTCATCGGCCAGCTGCTTTGGGATCCTTTCCCGGAGTTGCTGGAGAGCCGTCGCCACACCCTTGAAGAACAGAGTGAGCTTGACGCTAGGCTGGAGGTTCTCGTCGGGGGGATACCCGAAGCCTTCCACTCCCAGCTGCGCCAGCTCCTCTCGATAACTGCAGCAATGTTCACGAGGCCCTCCGTCCAGAGCTCCACAGTATCTCGAGGAGATTCTGGGTTTCGGCGGCCCTCGTCAGCAGCGCCTCGTTGGCCTTGATATCCTTCTTCAAGTCCGCCTCCCGTTTCTTGGCGGCGTCCAGCGTCTCCGTCAAGGTGGACAGCTTCAGCTCCAGATCGGCGTTGGAGTCCTTGGCGGCGCTCAGCTCCTTGCCCTTCTCGGCAAGTTGGACCTGCAGATCACCGTGGGCAAGCGCATCCTTCTCGCGCTCCTGCTTGAGCGCGGCAAGCTCTTCGCCGCCCGCCTTCAGATCTGCCTCCAGCTGCGCTACCCTTACCTCCAACTCCTTCTTGGCGGTCTCGGCAGCTGCAGCCGCATCCCTTGCTTCTTGGAGCGTCCCGCCAAGCGCCTGTTCGCGCGCGGCAAGCTCCTCCTCGTGGCTGTCGAGGTTCACCTTCCGTTGAGCCAGCTCGCCTTCGTGCGCGTACAGCTTCTCGCCGGTGAGCCGCTGCTACTCTTCGGCTTCGGCCTTCTCGAGGAGGAAGGCCTTCCGCTCCTCAGCAAGCTGCTCCCGCTCCTCCGCCAAGGCCCGGAGAGTGTCCTGGCGAAGACCCCGGAGCTCCTCCGTGCGCTTCTCTATGTCCACGCTCGCCTTCGCAACGAGCGCTTCCCGGGACTCCAGTTTGGTTTGGCGGGCGCGGTAGAGCGCTAGCAGCCTCCGTAGCAGCCGCTCCTCCTCAGGCTCGTCGCTGCTTCCCGGTGCGTCGACGATTGACAACCCAGCGGAGGCGAGCACCTCCCCATCCAGAGCTTCTCCTTCCACCGGCGCCATGGAGCTTGACGCCCAGGGGAGCTTGATGAAGATGCCCTCGCCGGCCTTCAGATAGGCACCGGGTTGGGGCTCCTCGGAGCCTGGCGCTGCAGCGGCGGCGGAGGGATCGCCGGTCGGTGCAGCGCCAGGCGCTCCTGCGGCCTCTGGGCCGTCAGTACGATCGTCGGATCCCCCACCAGCTCCCGCGCCAGCAGCCCTGGCGGCCTCGTCGCCGGCGGGATCTTCAGCGCCGGCCTCTTCTTCGGTGGCAGTGGCGTCGCCGCGCGCGTCCTCCTCGCCGGTGGCCTCGGTCTCCATCGGGTCCGCGGAGGGTGGATCTGACGACCGGAGAAGAAGGAGAAATCAAATAAGCACTCAAGAAGAAAAATCAGCAGAAGAACATAAGAGATATTTCAAGCAATGAGTTACCTGCGCTGGGTTCCGTGACCATGGGCTCCACTACCGGAGGCTCGTTGGTGCTGCCCCTCGCCGGAGACTCCTCTCTTGCCAGAGATTGTTCCCTTGCCAGGGAACACTTCCTTGCCGGAGAGTCCGCCCTTGGCGGCGTAGTCAAAGCAGACGACGAGTCGGAGGTGATCACCACGCCCTCCTGATGAAGCTGTTCTGCTCCTGCACAAACAAACCAGCGATCAGATGTCAACAAAGGAAAAGAGCGACCGCGCGCGCCCAGAAGCGGAAAATAAACCAAGTACTTACGCTGGGGGCTGCGCTGGGGGCTGCTCTGCGGAGTAGTGGCCGGATCCAGCAGGGTGACCTCGGGTGCGCCTCCCGCCGTCGGAGTAGGCTCGTCCTCGATGGTAACCATCGGAGCCTTGGCCCTCTTCGCCGCCCTCTGGGCTAGAGTCCTGAAAAGGGAAAGTCTAGGGTGGATCAGATCAGATGCAAGACAAAAATAGCAAGTTGAAGAACTACAAGAATAACAAGGGAATCTTACTCTTCTTCTTCCTCCTCGTCGGAGCTGAGCGCGGAAAGGTCGAAGTTCGGCCCACCCCCGGCGCGACGAGGTGGAGGGGTGGGATCCCTTGGCCGCTTGGCGGGGACTGCGGCGGCGGCCCGAGACGACCCTGATCCAGTTGCTGCCGCGGCGGAAGGCGCTCCCGCGACAACCGTACTTGCCGCGGCGGAGCGCGTCGCACGGTGCTGCGGCTGTTGGCCCACTTGCCACCCTGCTGCATCCCCGGTCCTGCGGAGGCGCCTTCTCGGCTACGCTGGGGACTGCGCCCACGGCAAACTCCTTGGAGATGGCGGGCCGCTCGCACCCTCAGCGGGCTCGCTCGATTCGGCGTCAGGCGCGGCGAGCTCTTCTTCGTCTTCGGGCCACTCCCGCTCGGCAAGGCTCGTCGCCAATGCCGCGTCTGCTTCCTCCACTGTGAACCCAAATTCACCCGCGGCTGCGGCTACCGCCGCCTCTTCCGCCCTGGTGGCGATGCGCTCCATCTCCTGGTCGGTGGTGTCGCGGGTGAGGAGCTTCTTCTCGTCAGCATTGACCGCCACTTCCACTAGGTCGTCGAAGAACTGCTGCACGACCTCGTCGGCAGGTTCTTGCCAAGTGGGGATGATCCCGTGCGAATCGCACAGCGGCATCATCGCGCAAATGCGGTCCTGCGAGGAGTTGTTGCACAAAGGAATAACGCTTGCCGGCAACCTGAACCACTCGGGGTGCTGTGGGTCGTGCTTGAATCTCTCCTTCAGTATCCCATCCAGCTCCAGGACGGTGAAATTGTAGTTGAGGCCCGGGCGCAACCTCATGATATCTGTCGGGCCTCCAAATTCCCAGGCCGGTCTCCCCCTCGCCTGCAGGGGGGCGATGCGGCGGCGAAGCTAATCTGCGCCGACAGCACCTACGGTCAGCCCGGCAAGCCTAAGACGCAAAATCTGGGTGGTGGGGATCTTCAGCTTGTCGTCGTCCGCGGACAGGGCGCTCCAGTCATTGCCACGCACTGCTGGGGTTTGGCGCAGGGCGGTGAACGGCTGCGGGTTCTCCTCTACAACCCAGCACCAATCTACCCTCCACTCATCCCATTTGCTGCGGAGCTCCCCCTCCAGATAGGTCTCCTTCTTGCCGGCCCGTGAGATCCAGGCGATCCCTCCGGCAAGAGTCTCTCCTCTCTCGACACGAGGCATAAAAAAGTTGCGGAAGAGGGCTACGTTGGGGTGGACTCCGACAAAGTTTTCGCATAAGTGGGCGAAAACTGCCATGGTCAAGACAGCATTGGGGGTGAAATCGAGGAGGCGAAACCCGTAGGTGTTCATGACATCGCAGAAGAAATCAGAGAAGGGCGGGCAGAGCCCGCAGTAGAAGAAAATGGCAAAGAAAGGGTACCCGCCAACCGAAGCTTCTTGCGAGGTGATGGCGGAGAGTACCTTCGTGCGCGGATGCGCACGCGTCTCCGTTGCCCAGAAGAGGTAATACCAATCCCTCAGATCCTTTGCGGTGAGCTCGGGGGAGAAGGTGGCCCGTTCCTTCCGCAGCGCCTCGAGCCGCTGCGCTTCGATCGACTTCACGGCCTTCGCGGCCGCGGTCTTCGCGGCCTTCCCCTTCACGGCTTTCGGAGCCATGGAGGGGGCGGTGGGGGAGATCGATGGCACAGGTGTTGGCGACGGCGACGGGGGCGGAGCACTGCTCTCTTTCTGCTTTGGAAGCGGAGGGGAGCGGCGGAGATTTCTGAGAAGGCAACAGCAAAATGGCGAAGGTGGGTAACTGCCTCTGTCCCCTCTGCTTATAAAGAGGGAGGGGACGGACGTTACGCATTGTCAGAATAAAGAATACCCCATGATCTCTCCCACGATGCCGCAATCAACGCGTGCCGTTCGGGGAGGGCGCGGTGGATGCGGAGTAGGAAACAGCACGACCAGGCCGCGTGTGCCCGTGCCCTGTTTCGGGCCTGGCCCAATAGCGCTCGGCACCGTGTGTGGCCCAGGCCCGGGGGCTCCTGTCGGTGTACTAGGGTATGGGTACCCTAGTACCCCAAACTTGTGCACGGGCAGTTGCAGCACCCCGCGGCAGGGCCCGCCAGGTCAACGCCGAGACCCTCTGTGGCTCTTCAGAAAACAAGACCCCGGCAAGAGGAGCTTGTCGGGAAGCCATTCAAGAACAAAGTATTCAAGATGAGAAGACAAGGCCCCGGCAAGAGGAGCTTGCCGGGAAGAGACAAGACCCCGGCAAGAGGAGCTTGCCGGGAAGGCCAACCACGGCAACTCAAGAAACTTGCCGCGATGCACCGCGCATCCCGGCAAGGTCCGGTGAGCGACAAGCTTCCGGACGCGGCAAGATGACGACCCCGACAAGGTACTTGCCGGGGGCCAGCTGCCATTCTGTGCCCGCGCTCCAGCGCATCCGCCTGCGTATCGCCCTGAGGCTTTCTCAGAGGCGCGTGGCGGGAGCCTGTGCAGCCAGGGGTACGCGGTGGCCAGCGGGGATGAAGAGAAGGCCATCGTGGCGAATGGTGGCGCTCCTAATGGTCACTTTTTGCACTGTTTAGGCGACACAGACGGGCATCCAATGCCCTTGTCTCCTGCCGTCAGAATTAGGTAGGATACACTGTGTCCACAGTAGCGGTAGCTATACCTACCGCACTCTTTTTCCATTTTTACCCCTCTAGCCTACGTTGCCACCTGTTGGTGACCCCTTGAGCGTATAAAAGGAGGCCCATGCGCAACGTAGAAGGGGTTCGACTCATTCGAAGCTAGCACACTCCCACGGTCGGTCTTGTAGCTCATCTCGCTCCCGAGCAAGAACACCCAATACAATCAAGCAGTAGTAGGAGTGTTATCTCTCCGGAGATCTCCGAAGCTGGGTAAACTGCTCGTGCGTACTGCCTCGATCCGCTCTTCGTGCGACCTCCGCCCTCTGCCGAACCGAAAGGGGCTCGGTCCCCATAGGTGTCCGTGGATCAGCTTCCCCGACAACCCCCTTCTTCTTCTTCTTCCTTGGCCTTCTCCCTAGATGGGAGAAGGGTTTCCCCTCTGGTCCTTGGCTCCCATGGCTTGGGAGGGGCGAGAGCCCCTCCGAGATTGGATCTATCTCTCTGTTTCTGCGTTCTCTGCGTTGCCAGATTCTACCCCTTCACCATTTCTTTTATATCCGGAGATCCGTAACTCCGATTGGGGTGAATCTTTCGCTCAGATCTTCCTTGTAAAATTAGATTTCTTGCTCCAGAAGGAGAGCATCAACCGCCTTACGGGTGGACCACGAGGGTCAGGGGCGCGCCTAGGGGGGGGTAGGGTGCGCCCCCTACCTAGTGACCACCTCGGATACCGTTTCGCGTTGATTTTACTTCCCAAAAATCATAAATATTCCAAAAAAACTCGGTCCGTTTTTATCCCATTTGGACTCCATTTGATATTGGGTTTCTACGAAACAAAAAACATGCAACAGACAGGAACTGGCACTGGGCACTTGATCAATATGTTAGTCCCAAAAATAATATAAAAAGTTGCCAAAAAGTATATGAAAGTGAATAATATTGGCATGGAACAATCAAAAATTATAGATACGACGGAGACGTATCATGTGTTTACCTTACATCAAAGTAGTGATTGTCAGTATCATGCATGAATGAGTTCTGAAGAGAGAATTTTATTGCTTTTTCTTGTCGGTTTTACTTGACACTTCAAAATCAATAAAGCGGAAGGAAGTTAGCAAGGCAACGGATAAAGGTGCTCCTTCCAAACGGAGGGCCTCTACAATTTCTACTCCTCCACACCCCCAAGATGATTTCCAAGACAACACATGCATAGACACTCAACAAAGTTGTGTTTATGATGAGCACGTCTCCCCTAGTGCACCATCACCAGTGCTCCCTCTAACTTGGCACTGTTATATGTGGTTGCATGTTATGTGTGATGTCTAGCTTGTATTGCTTCTAATTTTGTTGAATTCCATCTGCGTATTTTACACATTATACTTGAATAAGACACGTGTTCCTGTTTCTAAAACATAAAATATCTGTCTATCACACCATGTTCTTACATCAAATTACTACTGTTGTGTAACCTGCAACAATCACTTATCATAAGACACGTTTGACTTTGGAGTGTGATATAGGTTACATCTCGCATTCTTTTCTAGCTTGTACTACTAATTTGTTGAAATGGCACTTATGACGAGAGAATTTTAACTTGGTAGAGTGATATTCATTGCATCTTTCATATGGTGTCTAGCTTTTATTGCTTCTAATTTGTTGAATGATTTCTCCTTAGTTTACACATCATAAGCTGTGAATACGCAATGCTGTGAATATGCAATGGCACTAATGATGAGAGACCTCTAACTTGGTAGTGTGATGTTGTTTGCATCTTGTATATGATTTATTTCTTGTACTGCTTCACATTTGTTTAAATGTCATTTATGATGAGACACTGTTAACTTGGCAGAGTGATATTTGTAGCATCTTTCACATGGTGTCTACCTTCCATTGCATTGTTTCTAATTTGGTGAAATGTCTTCTGCTTAGTTTACACATCATAGTTCTGGTTATCTCTTCCGTCCTGTTTTTCGTACATATTACATCCTCCTATCATGTGGTTGTCTAACACCAAAGTTTAGTTCGTCTACATCATGCATCAGTTTGTTCCGAAGAACTAAATTGTTATTCGTTTTTCTTGTCGGCTTGACTTAACATGGCACAGAGAAAGAGGAAGAAACACAAAATGGCAGGGAATGAGAAGCGGATGAATCCTGTAGATTATGCTGGTACTGATGGTGCAATAGAAGGTCAAAGTCCAGCGGAAAATTCTAGAAACACGACATCCCATGCTACACGAGCTGCAAAAAAAGCCAAACAGAAACAAATAGCTGCCACCAAACAAGCAGAGATAGCCCTAGTTCTTGCAACACCTACCACAGTACTACTAGCTGCACAAGTTACTCGTGCGTCAACTGAGCTAGCAGCACGTTCCTAAGCTCCCTCGCCACCTGACACTACTTCCCAAGCACTCTTGACACAAGACGAGTTGGAAAGATCAGATGAACCTTGTGAGCTTCAACATCAAGAAGGTAATTGCTGGAGTCAAGTTAAAGTTGCATGCTTCTTTATATGTAGTCTCACAGTTTAATGTACACTAACACTTCCTATGTTCGTTGTTGGACTAGCACCTAGGCACAAGGAGAAACAAACATTAGGGATAATGCTCGATAGGTTAACTAAATCTAGAGGAGGAATAATGGAGATCCATTTTGAGGCAGGTTTAAAAAGGCCACGTGATGCTACAGAGTCAGCCAAGTTAGTATCAGAGGCAGCGGTTGCCGTTAGGTGTCATGTACGTATCCTCCCAACATGGATTCAGTACAGGAATGACAAAGACGAAACCCAGTTCAACACCTTCCTCGACCATTTATCTGTAAGTATGGTTACGTATGGAAACTAGTAATATTGTCTTGCTCTGTCCCATACTTTCTAGGTTGCTGATAATGAGACTCCCATAATTTTCAACAGATGAGGTTCAAGTTGGATAGCCAAGATGATGCAACCAGACAAGCTTGCACCCATGTTTTCAAGTCTGCTCTGCGGCAGTATCGGTGTAACTTGAGGAAAACTCACTTTGAAGGCAAGGCTAACAGTGAACTTTCCCAAACATCTCCAGTGGAAAATATATCGGATGAAGACTGGAGGGGCCTCGTTAAACACTGGTCTGATCCGAAGTATCAGGTACATTATATATATGTGATCAGATCACAGGTTGAAGTCCTATTTACGCATGTGCCACACAAATCTATCTTTTCGTAGGTGAACTATTCAAAGAACAAGGCCAACCGTATGAAAGTGAAATTCCAACAGACGACAGGATCTCGTAGCTATATTGCACACTGCGAGGCTCTTGTAATTAGCTGTTGTTTCACTCTTTTCGCTGTACCATATTATCAGATCTATATTGACTTGTTCCAAATGCAGAGGAAAGCCTGCAAGGACCAAAAAGTACCTGAACCAAATGTTGTGGAAATCTTCAAGGACTGTCACACCAGCAAGAAGAAGGACATGACTACACCAGTCAAAGCCGATGTTGTAAGTCCTTAATCCTCATGCCTTTTAACTACTACTTACTCTGACTTGTACCTTGAACTGCATGATTTGCAGCCAATGTCTATTACTCTTTTCAATTTTATACATAATTGTCTTAGCGTATCATTGCACCTCACAAGGTTTAAAAGAGAGGAGTGATGTTCCTTTGATCTTGACCCGTAATCTAGTTCCGTGCTGGACTTGCCCACACAATGTTACAATTGCATGTTTGTCTGTTCTCAGTTGTTTTGTGATATGAATGATGTCATACTATGCTTACCGTATTGTAAACTTCGTCTCTTTATCCTTAGCCCTCAATACAATGTGAAGAAATAGACAATACTTTAGCGATGGTACATGGTCATATGTTTGGAACCTGGTTTTATTATGTACTTTGCAATAAAATACAACTAATATTTTACATGGGTTCACCAGAATAAGTTCTGTATATAGACCAAAGCTATTTTGTTTGGTTTTGCTGCCTCCTTAATATCTTCTGTTTTGGTACTACTAATGTAAAAACTCAACTTTTCAGCAAGCTATGGAAAAAATGGTGGAACCACCACCTTCAGAAGGTGGCGAGGTAACTATAACCGCAATGTCAGCTCTTGCTGTAGTGGGTCAGTACCTGTCCACTAACAGTGCCAAAAGCACGTTCCTGCGTAATACTAGGTTTGTTGTTAAGGCAATCTCGTCCAAACTGCCTCATGATCAAGATATGCAAGCTCAAAGCAATGTTGTATCTGCGCTCCAGACACAAGTCCATTCCCTAAAGAGACCCTTTGTGAAACAAGGAGAGACATTGTTCAATGTCGTCAAGATATGCATGGTTTTGAAACCAGACTATCAGACATTTGCTATGTTGTTCAGGAGCCTAGGAGAAATGAAGGCGAGGGTTACGGTGCTCCATCGGACAATACAACATGAAAACATAACAGTCAGGTCAAATGAACAGAGCTTCTGAACTTCTGGTGGTGCATTTATCTGCTAGACTGTTAAGTTTTATGCCAACCTTCCTTTTGTTATATAGTTGTAATTTGTTTTGGTTCGATACAAAGTTTATTCTTAACGTGCAGCCACCGGCTGAAGAAAATAGCAAGCCATTTTTGTATAGTGTAGGGTGTTCCCTATATTTGCACTGGTGGCGATCTTTGATGCCGAGTGGATGTAATCTATGCAATCGCCTTATAGCCTAGCGTTGGTTTCAGCCTTATTAATTTCCTAGTCTTCTTTTTCCCTGGTTTGCTAGTGGCCGCAACAACCATGGGCCATATACGGGCCATAGGATCCATGGGTCTCCTACGGGCTGTCGATAAATGGTCCTCAAACTGGGCGGTAGAATCGGTGGGCCTCGGGCCGTCGGATAAATGGGTCTACATGGGCTGTAAACGGGCATAATTGGTATCGGCCCAGCACTGTAACGGGCCGTTAACAGGCCGGAGGACAGCAAAGGCTTAATTCTGTCACAGGCATAACGGGTCGTTAATGGGCCAGAATATAGGACGGGCTGGAAACGGCGCAACGGGTTAACAGGCCAGAAACGGGCCGAATCTTGCCATGGGCCGAATTTGGCCCATTAGGGGAACATGCCAGTAACGGGCCGGAAGTAATCGAGGGCCGGAAAGGAGCCCAAGAACGTATGGGCCATCAATAGGCCGAAAGCTAACACGGGCTGGAAATGGCCCATATGAATCACGGGCCATTAACGGGTACAAAGAAAATTACTGTTCCTTATGGGCTAGATTCACCGTGGGCCTCTAAAGGGCCTAAAGATACGAAGGCCTCATATGGGCTGAAAGACATCATGGGCCATACATGGGCCGAAAGTGAAATTGGCTGGTGTTATATTTGACGGCCCACATGACGTTGTTGGGCCGATTTCCTTTAGGGCCTAATGGGCCATGAGTTACCGGGCCGTAAAATGGGCTATTTGCAAAGAGACCATTAACATGCTTTTCATGGGCCAGCCCGTTAACTTTTGACCAAGCCAAACGGGCCGGCTTTTTAAGCTAAATGGGCTAGTGGTGGGCCGTGGCACATGTCGACATATCATAGGCACCTATCTGACCCACTGCCAAGTTGACACGTGTTTTGTCCGGCCAATAAGAATTTTACACGTGGAAATTTCCCATTGGTCAGGGTTGTTAACGAGTTATCGGATCCAAAACCCGACCCGATAGCTTAACGACGTTCCGTTAAGGTGGATGCCACGCGTAGGTCACCCTTGACGAAAGCACTTCTGTGACGCGTGATTTATCGTCATGGAAGTGGACACTTCCGTGATGATAATTTTGGTAATGTCATGGAACACTTCTATGACAGCACAGGCATGACTATCTTGATTCTATCATAAAATCGTCATGGATGTATATGCGTGACAAAAACGCGACCTACTGTGACAAAAACGTATCACCACAGAAGTGTATTTTTTTGTAGTGGAAGGACGAGGTGATGATGCACGTCGAGAATGGTTCCAAGGTCGATGGGATCACCGTCGGCACGCTACCTCTACATTAACCTACGGGATTAGCTTTAAACCTCAATAATTGTTATTTAGTGCCGGCTTTGAGCATGAACATTGTATCTGGATCTCATTTAATGTGAGATGGCTACTCATTTAAATCTGATAATAATGGTTGTTCTATTTATTTGAGAGATATGTTTTATGGTCATGCCCCGCTCGTCAATGGTTTATTCTTATTGAATCTCGAACGTGATGTTACACATATTCATAGTGTGAGTACCAAAAGATGTAAGGTTAATAATGATAGTCCCACATACTTGTGGCACTACTGCCTTGGTCACATTGGTGTCAAACGCATGAAGAAGTTCCATGCAGATGGACTTTTGGAGTCTCTTGATTATGACTCATTTGACACATGCGAACCATGCCTCATGGGCAAGATGACCAAGACTCCGTTCTCCGGAACAATGGAGCGAGCAACCAATTTGTTGGAAATCATACATACTGATGTGTGCGGTCCAACGAGCGTTGAGGCTTGCGGTGGCTATCATTATGTTCTCACCCTCACTGATGACTTAAGTAGATATGGGTATGTCTACTTAATGAAACACAAGTCTGAGACCTTTGAAAAGTTCAAGGAATTTCAGAGTGAGGTAGAGAATCAACGTGACAGGAAAATAAAGTTCTTATGATCAGATCGTGGGGGAGAATATTTGAGTCACGAATTTGGTATGCACTTAAGGAAATGTGGAATTTTTTCACAACTCATGCCGCCGGGAACACCTCAGCGTAATGGTGTGTCCGAATGTTGTAATCGCACTCTACTGGATATGGTGCGATCTATGATGTCTCTTACCGATTTGTCGCTATCATTTTGGGGATACGCATTAGAGACAGCCACATACACATTAAATAGGGCACCATCTAAATCCATTGAGACGACACCGTATGAATTATGGTTTGGGAAGAAACCTAAGCCATCGTTTCCAAAAGTTTGGGGATGCGATGCTTATGTCAAGAAACTTCAACCTGAAAAGCTCGAACCCAAGTCGGCAAAATGCGTCTTCATAGGGTACCCTAAGGAAACCATTGGGTATACCTTCTACCTCAGATCCGAAGGCAAGATCTTTGATGCCAAGAACGGGTCCTTTTTGGAGAAAGAGTTTCTCTCGAAAGAAGTAAGTGGGAGGAAAGTAGAACTTGATGAAGTAGTGCCTCTTGAACCGGAAAGTAGCGCAGCTCAGGAAGATGTTTCTGTGGTGCCTGCACCGACTAGAGAGGAAGTTAATGATGATGATCAAGGTACTTCGGATCAAGTTGCTATTGAACTTCGTAGGTCCACAAGGACACGTTCCACACCAGAATGGTATGGCAACCCTGTCCTGGAAATCATGTTGTTAGACAACGATGAACCTTCGAACTATGAAGAAGCGATGGCGGGCCCGGATTCCAACAAATGGCTTGAAGCCATGAAATCAGAGATAGGATCCATGTATGAAAACAAAGTATGGACTTTGACGGACTTGCTCGATGATCGGCAAGCCATAGAAACTAAATGGATCTTTAAGAAGAAGACTAACGCGGATGGTAATGTGACCATCTATAAAGCTCGGCTTGTCGCTAAGGGTTATCGACAAGTTCAAGGGTTGACTACGATGAGACCTTCTCACCCGTAGCGAAGCTGAAGTCCGTCCGTATCATGTTAGCAATTACCACATTCTATGATTATGAAATATGGCAAATGGATGTCAAAATGGCATTCCTTAATGGCTTTCTTAAGGAAGAATTGTATATGATGCAGCCGGAAGGTTTTGTCGATCCTAAGAATGCTAACAAGGTATGCAAGCTCCAGCGCTCCATCTATGGGCTGGTGCAAGCATCTCAGACTTGGAACATTCGCTTTGATGAAATGATCAAAGCGTTTGGGTTTATGCAGACTTATGGAGAAGCCTGCGTTTACAAGAAAGTGAGTGGGAGCTCTATAGCATTTCTCATATTATATGTGGATGACATACTATTGATGGGAAATGATATAGAACTTTTAGAAAGCATAAAGGCCTACTTGAATAAGTGTTTTTAAATGAAGGACCTTGGAGAAGCTGCTTACATATTAGGCATCAAGATCCATAGAGATAGATCGAGACGCCTCATTGGTATTTCACAAAGCACATACCTTGATAAGATATTGAAGAAGTTCAATATGGATTAGTCCAAGAAGGGGTTCTTGCCTGTATTGCAAGGTGTGAGATTGAGCAAGGCTCAATGCCCGACCATGGCAGAAGATAGAGAAAAGATGTGTGTCATCCCCTATGCCTCAGCCATAGGGTCAATTATGTATGCCATGCTGTGTACCAGACCTGATGTAAACCTTGCCGTAAGTTTGGTAGGGAGGTACCAAAGTAATCCCGCCATGGAACACTGGACAGCGGTCAACAATATCCTAAAGTACCTGAAAAGGACTAAGGATACGTTTCTCATTTATGGAGGTGACGAAGACCTCGTCGTAAAGGGTTACGTTGATGCTAGCTTCGACGCAGATCTGGATGACTCCAAGTCACAAACCGAATACGTGTATATTTTGAATGGTGGGGCAGTAAGCTGGTGCAGTTGCAAGCAAAGCGTCATGGCGGAATCTACGTGTGAAGCGGAGTACATGGCAGCCTCGGAGGCAGCACATGAAGCAATCTGGATGAAGGAGTTCATTACCGACCTAGGAGTTATTCCCAATGCACCGGGCCCGATGACTCTACTCTGTGACAACACTGGAGCTATTACCCTAGCCAAGGAGCCCAGGTTTCACAAGAAGACCAGGCATATCAAGCGTCGCTTCAACTCCATTCGTGAAAATTTTCAAGATGGAGACATAGATATTTGTAAAGTGCATACGGATCTGAATGTCGCAGATCCGTTAACTAAACCTCTTCCACGAGCAAAACATGATCAACACCAGAACTCTATGGGTGTTCGATTCATCACAATGTAACTGGATTATTGACTCTAGTGCAGGAGTGCAAGTGGGAGACTGTAGGAAATATGCCCTAGAGGCAATAATAAAATGGTTATTATTATATTTCCTTGTTCATGATAATTGTCTATTATTCATGCTATAATTGTATTGACCGGGAACCGTAATACATGTGTAAATACATAGACCACAACATGTCCCTAGTGAGCCTCTAGTTGACTAGCTCGTTGATCAATAGATGGTCATGGTTTTCTGACTATGGACATTCGATGTCATTGATAACGGGATCACATCATTAGGAGAATGATGTGATGGACAAGACCCAATCCTAAGCATAGCACAAGATCGTGTAGTTCGTTTGCTAAAAGCTTTTCTAATGTCAGGTATCATTTCCTTAGACCATGAGATTATGCAACTCCCGGATACTGTAGGAAGGTTTTGGGTGTACCAAACGTCTCAACATAACTGGGTGGCTATAAATGTACACTACATGTATCTCGAAAAGTGTCTGTTGGGTTGGCACGAATCGAGACTGGGATTTTTCACTCCGTATGACGAAGAGGTATCTCTGGGCCCACTCGGTAATGCATCATCATAATGAGCTCAATATGACTAAGTAGTTAGTCATGGGATCATGCATTATGGAACGAGTAAAGTGACTTGCCGGTAACGGGATTGAACGAGGTATTGGGATACTGACGATCGAATCTCGGGCAAGTAACGTACCGATTGACAAAGGGAATTGTATACGGGATTGCTTGAATCCCCGACATCGTGGTTCATCTGATGAGATCATCATGGAACATGTGGGAGCCAACATGGGTATCCAGATCCCGCTGTTGGTTATTGACCGGAGATATGTCTCGGTCATGTCTACATGCCTCCCGAACCCGTAGGGTCTACACACTTAAGGTTCGATGACGCTAGGGTTATAGGGAAAGTTTGTATGTGGTTACCGAATGTTGTTCGGAGTCCTGGATGAGATCCCGGACGTCACAAGGAGTTCCGGAATGGTCTGGAGGTAAAGAATAATATTTTAGGAAGTGAGGTTTTGGCCACCGGAAGTATTTCGGGCGTCACCGGTAATGTACCGGGACCACCGGAAGGGTTCCGGGGGTCCACCGGGAGGGGCCACCAGTCCCGGAGGCTTGCATGGGTAAAGAGTGGGAAGGGACCATCCCCTGAGTGGGCTGGTGCGCCTCCCACCAAGGCCTAAGGCGCAGCTAGGAGGAGAGGGAGAAACCCTAGGCGCAGATGGGCCTAAAGGCCCACCCTAGGGCGCGCCCCCTCTCTCCTCCTCTTGGCTGCCCCCTCCAATCCCATCTAGGGCTGCCGCACCCCCTAGGGTGGGAACCCTAGAGGGGGCGCAGCCACCTCCCCTCCTCCTATATATAGTGGGGGTTTATGGGCTGCCAAAGACACGAGTCTCTCTCTCTCTCTCTCTCTCTCTCTCTCTCTCTCTCTCGGCGCAGCCCTACCTCTCCACATCCTCGTCCTTCGTAGTGCTTGGCGAAGCCCTGCTGGAAACCACGCTGCTCCACCACCACCACGTTGTCGTGCTGCTGCTGGAGTTGTCTTCCCCATCCACTCCCTCCTCCTTGCTGTATCAAGGCGCGGGAGACGTCACCGGACTGCACGTGTGTTGAACACGGAGGCGCCGTTGTTTGGCGCTTAGATCGGAATCGACCGCGATCTGAATCGCTGCGTGTACGACTCCTCCAACCGCGTTCTTGTAACGCTTCCGCATCGCGTTCTTCAAGGGTATGAAGATACATTCCCCCCTCTCTCGTTGCTAGTCTCTCCGTAGATTGATCTTGGTGATGCGTAGAATTTTTTTAATTTCTGCAATGATCCCCAACAGCTGTGCCGCCCGTCGCTAGTGTTCCGGAGTCTGGAACTGTCGCTGTGCCACCCCTTGTTGGTGTTCTGGAGCCTGTAACTGTTGCCCATCAATCTGACAATCCCGTTTCCAATGATCTGATCGAGGAGCCTTGTAGAACTTTCGCCTAGGCCGATTGATCCGAAGATGGATGATCACGTTTCCTATAGGCTGTAGTGACGCAAGTGCTTATGCTTGTTGCAATCCGTCAATCAATCTGATGATTCGGTTTCTTTTTTTAGGGTTGACGATCTCTTTTTCCTAATTCCTACTCCCTCCATTCCCAAATATTTATGTTTCTAGACATTTTAAATGAAATACAATATACAGATATATGTAGACATATTTTAGAGTGTAGAGTCATTCATTTTACTTTGTATGTAGTCATTTGTTGAAATCTCTACAAAGACAAATATTTGGGAACGAAGGGAGTATCAAGCATCTCTACAGCGGTTTTTTAGGGGAACCTGGGGCCCCCAAATTTTCTGGGCCCTGTGCGGGCCGAATGTTTTGCACAACTATGGGGCCGACCCTGAGCGCGGGCGGCGAGGACGTGAGGCACTTTGCGGCAGAATGCCGACCGGACGCATAGAGTGTCTCTATAAAAAGAATGCTCTAACCAGGGTTCGAACCTGACACCGGATAGGTGAAAGAAGTGCAGCTAACCAGTTGAGCTAGAGAGTTACCTAGTTTCTAACGCAACACACCATCTTAAGAACAAAACCGAGCACACATCCGAATGTTCCTAATATTTGTACGCAAAACGTTATCTTTGAGAAAAAAAGTGAAGGTCGTATGAAATGGCGAACACTTTAGAAGTTGTGAATAAAATTGAAAAAACTCAACAATTCGAAAAATGCAAACAATTTTTCAAAACGGGAACATTTTGGTAAAATCTCACAAAAATATAAAACCTGAAAGTTTTTTTGAAAACCCAAACATTTTTCAAATTCGAAAACAATTTTTGTATACTCGCACATTTTTTAAACTCCCGAAACAAAATTTGAACACATGAACAGTTTTTAAAACATGCATACATTCTTTGAAACTCCCGAACAAAAATAGAAACATGAACATTTTTTAGAATTTGTGAACAATTATTTAAATGGAAACATCGCAACAAAATTTGAAAACATGAACATTTTTTAAAATGTGCGTACATTTTTCAAACTCCCAAACAAAAATTGAAACATGAACATTTTTTAGAATTTGCGAGCAATTCTTTGAATGGAAACATTTATGGAAACTCGTAACAAAATTTGAAAACATGAACATTGTTTTTTTTTAAATAATAAATTTTGAAACGGGAAGAATTTTTGAAACTCTGAAACATAATTTGGAAAAGTGAACATTTTGTGAACCTGTAGACTTTTTTTGAAAAGTGAACATTTTCAGTAATAGGGGAACATTTTTAAAAAATGAAGAACATTTTTAAAATTTGTGAACAAAAATTAATAACAAGAACATTTTTTGAACTTTTGAACATTTTTAGAATTTTAGAGAAGATTTTGGAATTCTTAAGAACAAAAAGAAAATAATAACAGAAGAAAAAGGAATTAGAATATGAAATAACAAAACAGAAAAACAAAGAAAGAATAAGAAAAAAAGAAACTGAAAAAACCAAAAAGAAAAGGCAAACAGAAAAAACCAGTAAACTCGGTTCAAGAACCTTCTAGAAGGTTCCCAAAACCGTTCAGGTTCCCTCCAGAAGGTTCCGAAAACCGGACGCTATAGATCTCGTAATTGGGCCCGCCCATCTTGATCGCTAGCTCGCTCCCCTCTATTTGAGGCCTCGACAACTTGACACAACGAGCATCCGTTTGGAATTGCCGTGCGACACTGCACCAAACAACAATCTGTTACGGGGTGGTTTGCTACATGCTACAACCGGCATTGCAATTTGCTACTACCGGCGTTCCACCCGGCTACAACCACCGTAACGTTTTGCTGCATCGCACCACCTTATGTTCTTTTTTGCTGGAAGTGATGCCCTATTTTGCTGGAATGGGGCTAGCGAGTTGTTGCAACGGTGAGTCCGACTGGCAAGCTGCGTCTGGCGGGCATGAGCAGCGGCAACCGCGCCCGCGAGCTGCTGCCGTCACCACGCCAACTGATACGTGTCCAACGTATCTATAACTTATGAGGTATTCAGACTATATTAATTTTAATTGTATTTGGATTTGGTGCATTTTTATGTTGATTTTATGAACTAACCTAGTAATCTAGTGCCTAGTTTCTCTTTTTTTGCATGTTTTTTGTTTGCAGAAAATCATATCTAGAAAGGTCCAAACATGATAAAAATTTACCATGATTTTTTCTGGACTGAGAAGGACCCTAGAAGCTTTGGGAGGCAACCAGAAGAGGCCCTAGGGGCCTAGAAGCCACCATGACATGCCTCTAGGGGGCGCCACCAGTCTTGTGGGGCCCCCGACACTCGTTTGGCGTGATTATAGCGCTGAAAATCCTATAAATATATAAACCTCCAGAAAGAAACCGAGAATAATTTCTCGCCATCGCAAGCTTCTGTTTCGAAGCGATGACATCTGAAGGCCTTCGCCAGCACCTTGCGAAGGGGGGAAACCATCCACAGAGGCCATGTTCATCATTCTTGCTGGCTCCATGGTGATGTGTGAGTAGCTCATCCTTAAGGCTGAGGGTTTGAACCAGTAGCCATGTGTCTGGTCTCCCTCCTCATTTTCTTGATTTGACACGATCTTGATTTATCATGAGCTTTATGTTGGGAAAGTAGTAGAAAACAAAAAAAATCGCACCTATGCTCACCAAGATCAATATGAAGATGCATATCGGGTTGAGATCAACGATAGTTACTGAATCCGAAGTGCAGCGAACGAAGAAGAGTCGGTGTAGATCGTGCTTGAAATCCCTCGAACATTGATGACGATCCCGCAAACCGTCCTCGAACGATCCCTCGAACCGAAGACCGAAAGCACGGCCTCTCTACTTAATTGCAAGTGTACGGTCTTCTCGATCTGGTAGCGCTTCACCGTCCAGAGCTAATCATTGTTGGAGAATTAGAGGGAGGAGATTAGAACCATACTGGGCTTCTAATTATGAGGATTAGAGGTGGCTAGGGCTAACTCTAATTAGCTTAGGACCAACTAGAACTAGAACTAGATCAACTAGAAGAGGCACACAAAAGCATGTGTTTCAGTAGGTGCAAAACCTCTAGTACATATAGGTTTAGGGGGAAGGAGAGGGCAGCCACCAAGGGGGAAAGTTCCCCCTTGGTGCGCCAGCCTAGAGCGGGGGAGTAGGACTCCCCCTCCTAGTTGGATTCGGCCCGCCCACAAGGAAAAGGGGGATGCCTTCCTACTTTGGCATTTGTGGCCCAAGTCTTCCTTCTACTCTTGGCTTATTAAGGCCCGTTGATATTTAATTAATATATAAAATACTTAAAAAATTCAGAGTATTATATATATAATTTAACATATCTTGAAACATTTTCCACCTATATATGTATTTAATCAGTAATACCCGGTATTATCTGATATTCACTGAAACCCTTCCGGTGACCCTAGAATGCTTCCGGAACCTCTCGAAACTATTATGGATATTAATCAAACTATTTCATGAATATATTCTCATCACATAGACATGAATGAAACCCCTTCGTTCAATGACCAATAGCGGAACCGTGGACATCCATATCAATCCCTATGATTACACGAATGATATTCCAGTGAACCTTTGGTTATCATGTGACGTTCTCTTTGATTTACGATACTTTACAAAACCCGGTGTGCATCGGTATCCTCCCGAGCCATCACCATGCTCATTATACCATCGCTCCCGTTATCGGTTTTTTCTTCTTTCTCGTTGACATGTTCCAACATCCCCGTGACGAAGTCACCTATGTCTGGCCAGATGATGATGGATGCCGTCACACCGAGAGGGCCCTAAGAATATCTCTCCATCGTCGGAGGAGCAAATCCCACTCTTGAGTTGTTCGTTCACTTGTCAAACTTTCCGGTGAGCCTGGAAGTTGTGGTTAGGATCACCTTGTTACAGATGACGTTTGAGCAACCCTAAAGTCCACCATCTGGTAGGAAGTGGCCGAGACACTCTCATGGTTTGGGGAACTAAAGAACACACGCTAACACTCCATGTTATAACAGATGATTTCCGACGATATGATCACAAAGTATAACATACAATGTTGGGTCAATTCAATATGGTCATTCTTCTAACGTCATACCGTCAATGTTGTTTTAGGACTATCGTTGCATCTAACAATATCCTAAGATCCGGAAAACGTGATCACCAACAACACTTGAGCCAGTCCTAGAGGCTAGACCGGGAACATATTGTTTGACCATTTATCATTTCACACGTGCATATGAGTTTTCCACTGAATCACATATTCTAGGATCATAACAGTTATAGCATGAAATGTAAACTCTTAATTGTGAATAATGGGAATATGATAATACAATATTATTGCCTCTAGGGAATATTCCCAGTAGTCTCCCACTTGCACTAAAGTCAATAATCTAGTTGCATAACACCTAATAGCTTATCTGGTGTTTATCAATGCTTTGCTTGTGGTAGAGCCTTTGTCATCAGCTTTCAATATTTGTGTATGCTTCGCATGATTTTGGGATCTTAATCTATCTTGCTTTCAAGCTATAATATTTTATTCAAAATAAAATATTACTCGATTTCAGATCTTTTTATGTCAAGAGTTATCTTGATCATTTCTTGAATTAACCCATTTTGTAAAGATTCTTCTTGCAAAACCTTTTATGGGTCTATTACAACTCTTGTAACATTCGTTCAGACAAAACATTTATATCAAGACATTTCTTAATACATATAAAATTGAAACATCTCATCTTTTCAAGATGTATATCTTTATCGTTTATAGATCCAACCAAGTTTGTTCATAAATATTTCTGAATTATCATAGCCCAATCTGTGTGCATTCTAGGAACTAGGGTACTCAGACTTGCCTGCCTGCGGCCCACGGTATGGCACCCTTGACGGCTTGGCATGGCCCATCTGTAAGACCACCAAGACAAGACCCTCATGAGGGCCCTAGCCTCGCGAGGCGGATGACACCAAGACCTCCAGGGGGAGCGGCCTCCCCAGGAGCGGAGATTTCTATGCAGGTACCCAGCCTCGTGAGGCTGCGATCACGTTAGTCATGACAACCAACTCCAGGCAGGCGCCAGCAAGCGCAGAGAAGCCAATTTCCCTTTTGGTGCTAAGGGAGCAAGGACAGACGGGGGTTCCCAAGCAATCCCCCCAAAGGTTTCCATTCCGGTGCAACGAGACCAAGACCACGAGATCGGTAGGACAGATGTCATCGTCGAGCCCACTGCATCGTCACGACCAAAAGCTTTGTAGGCGAAGACCACCTTTTGTCAGGATAGGGTGTACCTCTTGTCCCCTTCCAAATTGGCCATTGTGGAATCCCTTCCCGCCTAAGTTTTGGGGAAGAGGACCGAGTGTAATAGCCCCAAAATTGGGTTATCAATTTTTGTGTTGTTATTCCTTCCTGGTAATCATTTTCAAAATCTTTCTCTTGAGTTTGCTGGATGAATCTGAAAATTCTTGTCATTTCCAACCTTTCAAAACCTTGCTCATGTCTTTGTCAGTGGGCAAGACCTCATTTGCATCATCTTAAACCCATTCAAACCCTAATTCCAATTTTTTGGAATTTGAATATGCCCTTTGTGAATACAAAGGAGCCATCATTTCGCTTGATCTTTTGGTCATCCCAATTGTTCCCACAGACCCTCCTACCTTTCTAAACCTTGGATATGCAAAAATATTGCTAAGTCATATGCAATATTTTTCATTTGAGATTTATTCCTTTTCTTGTCTTTCTGAGGAATAAAATCCAAAGGCATAGCTGGCCACCTCATAAATTCATGAAAATTTGTGGAGTTGATATTTATGCCTAATCCAAGATCTCGCAAAAATATTGGCCATAATTAAATAGGGAAATCACCTTTTCCTATTTTAAGCCAATATTCCATTTCTGCCATTTTCTAAAGGAACTACCATTTTTATACTAGGGAAAATTCCCAAATAATTTGTGGAGCTTTTCCTTACTATATCTTCACTAGTTCCATCCAAAACTCATGTTCCGCAGAACAAAAATTGGGCACATGATCCAATGCAAGTTTCTGCCTTCTCTGAAATTTTGCAAAGGAAGTGCTGGATTCCTAATTCCAATTGAGCTGAACTTTGTTAGAGTAATTAGAATTGATAAATCACCCATGGATACCAAAAATCGGCTCCATCCCTTCATCCTATCTCCCTATGCAATTTTTTCAAAGTTCCTGACCAGATTGCAACTTTGTGAAGGAAGTACCTTCATAGAGTGTCCAAATGGAATGAAACTTTACTAGCCTATCATGTATCCCAAATCATTAGTCTCCACCAAAATTCATCTCATTCCCGTGATTTATGTGATCCCAGGAGCAACTCTTTGTTTCTGTCCAAATTTTCAGTTTGTGAAGCAAGTACATTTTATCTTGCTCCACTATGGCTGAAATTTTTTCTAAGCCTTCTCCTATGCATATAACCTAGTTTTGTTTTGCCACGACGATGGCCGTTGATGCCTTTGG
This sequence comes from Triticum aestivum, assembly GCF_018294505.1. Taxonomy (NCBI): domain Eukaryota; kingdom Viridiplantae; phylum Streptophyta; class Magnoliopsida; order Poales; family Poaceae; genus Triticum; species Triticum aestivum. The sequence goes on along the minus strand of NC_057807.1, from coordinate 213,764,984 downwards.
TAGGCATGGGGCCACCCATGACTTAGCCCAGATGGGAGTTGGTCGGAGTAGCCGGGAGAGTGTCATGAAAGTAGATCAGTTTTGTCAGAACATCGTTGGTCCACCCGAATGGGAGTGCAAGGCCATGGGTTCCGTGGTGTGGGTACAGTGTGCTACCTCTGTAGGGTGTGTGTTAAATCTATCTATAGCCGCGCCCTCGGTCATGGGCACAGTTCGTAGTAGGTCACACTATCGGGTCTTGGTCAAATGGAGGATAAACTTGAAATAACTAAGTTGATAACTAATGTGCAATAAAGAATGTGGTGACTTCGACTATGATATAGTCATGAGAATTCACGGTGGTGTTTTGATATGATCACGAGACGAGGTCTCGGTGAGTCATGAGTTTGCTCCGAGGAGCCGTGGCAGAGTAAGAGATTGTTGCATAAAGTTAATACAATATGTCTTCATGGGAGGTAATTGGTAGCTTATTTTCAGCATAGTTTCATAATGCCATGCCATGCTTTGATTGAATTGCTAGATTATGTCATGTTATGATTGAAACGCTATGCTATGCCATGTTAGAAGTACGCTTTGATATGCCATGTTATCTCCATGCTAGTAGATGTTAAGATGTTGATGCTTAGTTTGATCTATGTTTCTAGTTAATATCATGCCATGCTTAGTAATTGCTATGAGATAAGTTGTTGCATACGCTTGGTTCTTGCCTTGTCATCTATTTGTTTGGATGCTATATATTTGGTTGTCTTGCAAGTACATTCAATGTACCAACCTGGCGTGTCATGGCAGTTTGTAGGTCGTGCCTGGATTGTTTGCTTGTTTGGTTGCGCTAGGCTGTAACCTTGCAAGTCCTATGAGTTGTGGAGCCCAGCCAGAGTCGGTATGCTGCCAAACCAAGACTGCCGCCGCCATTTAGATAGCCTTAGAGCTATGCCAGATGATTGTATTCATCAACGATGTAATTCTCTGTACATTTATTTGATGAATGTTCTTATACCTCGAATGTTGTATCATGGACCTGTCGTGCGTCAGGTGTTATCCTGGGCTGACGTGCGAAGGCCCCCTACTCCATGCGGATCGGGGTGCCACAGGAGATGGTATCAGAGCAGCCAGGCTGGCATAGGATTACCCTAGCATTAGACCCCCATTACCATCAACCCGTAATGACCTTAAGGGATTTGACCCATCCCTGGCATCCGCCATGGTCACTGTTGAGCAGCAGGTGGCGCAGCCGGGATTGGCACGTCCCTACCTCGTTGTCCCCACCTAGTTTTTTGTAGATTGGATAGCAACCCTATCCTTCCTGGTCAGCCGCACCGCGTACCCTTCACCATTAAGGGAAAGGGACCACGCCATGCGGGCATGTCCCGCATAGCTGCCTATAAAATCCCCTTTCTGCTAGCCGCATCGCTGACCACTCAGTCAGCGATGTCCCTATAGAGAAGCCTAGCTAGTAAATACGCAGCCATGACTCGCTCCCTCAAAGCTCCCAAATTTTACACCTGAACCTTTGCCGTCAATCATTCTGGCTTCCCACCCGTTCTCATTGATATGCTCACCAAAGCCCTTGGCTGTAATGCTAGCCCCAATTACCCAGTGTTCCAATTGGCACCCGTCCCTCACCTTCATCGCTACGATGCAAGAGTGCACATCTGCGCAGGCCCCGCGGAAGATGGTCAGCCCTTGGTTTTTAGGGCAGACCCATGCACACTGCTGATTTGGCAATTCAGGTCGCTGCCGTGGAGGCTATCCTATACCTATGTACCAAGTTTCCACAAGTGGCAGAGAGGTGCGAGTTTTGCTTTTTCCCCGTTGTGGCAGATGCAGGAAGTCAGCCTCCCATCACTATCAACGAAGATGACCCGTAATCGCTCACCTGGTGCACTATATCACTGCCCAGGGGATGATGATTGCAAAGATGATTGCTGAGTTTAGAACCCTGGACCGCTATGCTACTCGGGTTGTCACGGAAGCTTATCGTGAGGCTCGTAAATTTGCACCTCAAGCCATTCGCCCAACGCCATCCAACCTAGTGCTACCCTCTCAGCCTATGTCGTGGCTAAAGCCAAACATCATCACCCTCGACTCCTTCAACAAGGCTCTTTACTATATTCACCAGCAGCATTTGCTTGGATTAGTTCTAGCCGCATCCCCAAAAGCTAAGCCCTAACCCATAGAAGTGTCCGACGATGAAGGTGAAGGTTGGCTCAGTCTTCGTCTTTCAGGAGAGCCCCAGCAGGACCAGTCCTCTGCATGACCTCAGTCATGCAGTCGGGTGGTACTGCGAGTAGGTCGGTCTGTCGGTTCATCCTCCACATGAGGATAGAACCATGTATCCCAGAGTGAGTTGTTTTGTTTAGCGCGTAGCGCGTTCGTGCTTTGTTGTATGCTTGTACTATTAGTAACCTGTATGCTGTGTTTTATGTATGCTTCCTTGCTTTTTTCTTTTTTTGTCGCTCTGTCAAGCAGAAATGTTTGACAGGGCCGACAATGTGTTACAAACAAGATTTTAATCTGTAGAACACATACACGAAACAACATTGACTCATCCCGAGTCTATAATAAATGCGCGCTGGTGTAGATATATATGTATACCACGAATACATATACCCACTAGCATTAAAACACCTTAGTATGATTTGTCTTGTGTGCTTTCCTTTGCATGTATGTTGCATCTGTCCTACACGCATACTAGGTTCACCCACGAGTACATTTGAGCAGTACTCGGGGAATGCAAAGTCGCATCTCTAGCTCTATCTGTGCATACCCCATGTGCCAGATTTCCAGACCCAGAACCTCGAAGAGGCATTTCCATCTGGCCATTTCTCGTCCCTAATTCTTTTTCGTTAGCCCCAATTTAATTTTCGGAGAAACACTGCCAGCTTTATTTCACTCGATCCAGTACATCAACCCCAATACAGGTTTCAACTCTGATTCTACCTCGATGCCTTCATTTCATGGAGCTATCCGCGAATTTTTTTCCCGTGCCCTAGTGTGATTCCTGAGCTGGCGCAGCCACCTCACCCGCATCCACACCCCGTCGCCACCACCACAACACGTGATTACTTTGTCGGCGCGAAGCGACGGAGGATCAAGCGTGGCGGAGGACCACCCAGTGCACCATCTTCTCCCACATCTCGAGCCACCGCACCTAGTTGCGTGTTGTCTCGGGCCCGATCATTCCGAATGAGTATCACTAGGAGGATCGACGAGCCGATCAGCGTGCCCAGCAGCGCAGCTAGGAACAACCGCAATGCCACCAGGAACACAACCTCGCCGTAGGAGCTCAGCTCGATCTCGTCCAACCCGAAGAGGTAGTAGAGCGGCATGGTGTTTGTGTGTTGGAGAACAGCCACGCTACCATCCTTTATAGCCCAACCCTAGTGTATGATGAGCAAGGTCAAGGAGAACCGCTCGTCGCCCGATCACCAGCGTCCAGGAGGCGAATCCATGAGCAGTGCCGACAAGGTGCTGGCCCGCGACGTGAGTGCTCGGTGCCCCGGCACCGTGCATGCCGTGCACTACGGCACTAGGGTCCTCATCAACCTAGGAGCTAGATTCGCGTTGCGCTAAGCCGCACACGGAGCAGCAACAAAGAAGAAGCAACGAGGTGGAGGTAGAAGGAGGCTGCCAGTGGACCCTGGCCCCACGTGTCAGTAGGTGAAACCACTATTCATTGGGGTGCATCCGACATTTTCCAAGAATTTGATCTTGAGTGCCCCTAGCCGTGGAAATAATCTTGTTTGCCCATATCTCTCCCTGGGTGTACCAATTATCGGTGCCCCCAACTCGTTTGTATCCGATCAAAGGGTTAAAATTTAACCCAACGGTTTTTCCCTGGAGTGGCTATCATTTCATCTTTGCTGTAACCCTAGGAATCTTGAGGAAGAGATTCTATTAAGGGGGAAGGTTTGTAACAACCCCAAAATTGGGTTATCAATTTTTGTGTTGTTATTCCTTCCTGGCAATAATTTTCAAAATCTTTCTCTTGAGATTGCTAGATGACTCTGAGAATTCTTGTCATTTCCAACCTTCCAAAACCTTGCTCATGTCTTTGTCAGTGGTCAAGACCTCATTTGCATCATCTCAAACCCATTCAAACCCTAAATCCAAATTTTTTGAATTTGAATATGCCCTTTGTGAATACAAAGGAGCCATCATTTCCCTTGATCTTTTGATCATCCCAATAGTTCCCAGAGACCCTCCTACCTTTCTAAACCTTGGATATGAAAAAATATTGCTAAGTCTTATGCAATATTTTTCATTTGAGATTTATTCCTTTTCTTGTCTTTTCGAGGAATAAAATCCAAAGGCATAGCTAGCCATCTCCTAAATTCATGAAAATTAGTGGAGTTGATATTTATCCCTAATCCAAGCTCTGGCAAAAATATTGGCCATAATTAAATAGGGAAAATTGCCTTTTCCTATTTTAAGCCTATATTCCATTTTTGCCACTTTCTAAAGGAACTACCATTTTTATAGCAGGGAAAATTCCCAAATATTTTGTGGAGCTTGTCCTTGCTATATCTTCACTAGTTCCATCCAAACCTCATGTTCCACACATCAAAAATTGGGCACATGATCCAATGCAAGTTTCTGCCTTCTCTGAAATTTTGCAAAGGAAGTGCTTGATTCCTAATTCCAATTGAGCTGAACTTTGTCAGAGTAATTAACATTGAAAAATCACCCATGGATACCAAAAATAAGCTCCATCCCTTGATCCTATCTCCCTGTGCAATGTTTCAAAGTTTCTGACCAGATTGCAACTTTGTGAAGGAAGTACCTTCATAGAGTGTCCAAATGGAATGAAACTTTACCAGCTTCTCACATATCCCAAATCATTTGTCTCCACCAAAATTCATCTCATTACCTTGATCTATGTGATCCCAGAGCAATTCTTTATTTCTATCCAAATTTTCAGTTTGTGAAGCAAGTATATTTTATCCTGCTCCATTATGGCTGAAACTTTTTCTGACCCTTCTCCTATCCATATAACCTATCTCCAAAAGATTTTGGCTCATTTCAACTAGCCAATATTTTCCTAGGATTTTCTGTAGATTTTGGGCAGAAAAGATGTTGAAACAAGTACCACTCTGGAAGCTCCAAATGGTATGAATTTTTTACACAATCTCTGTGTGTCCAAATAACCATGCCATATTCATTTTCAGCCCAATCCAACACTCCTAGTGAGTGCCTTTTCCTCATTTTGTCTCTGGACCAGAATTAGCAGCTGCAAAGTAACTATGCTAAATACTTGTCCAAATGACCTCATAATTCCCATGACTGTAGTCCTTGCTACCCTAAATCTCCCAGACAACAAGTTTACTTCTTAACCTCACTAGTTTGATCACAAAGATGCGGTCAAGTTTGCTACAGCAAACTTGTGGAGCTTGGTTCTCTCTGATCTCCGTGCCTCTTCCCGTGCCATCACTTAAGTGTTAATGCATCTTGGAAGGACTTCACCGCTGACATGGTTTGGCATGAAGTCAGAGTCCAGAGTGTGTGTTGTCTATGGTGATCACGAGGTGATGCCGACCAAATCGGTGGTATGCGCACTATTCTCATCGGCAGCCCTGCTTCGGCCGGACCTGGTTCGTTCGAGCGTGTCCAACCGCGACGTCCTCTTCCCCCTAGTCTCATCCCCCTTCGTTTTCTTCCTTGGCGTGCCGTCACCGTCGCCGCACAGTGCACGCCCGTGAGCTCCGTCTTCTTCTAGCTCGGTGTCCTCTTCCTCCTCTTGTCCTCGAGCTCTGCTCGTCTCCATGACCCTCTGGCGCTCATCCGCATCCTCCTTGGTGTCTTCCCGCTCCTCCCCGTGACTGCTGCGACCGGCAGAGCCTTGGCCGAGATCGCTCGGTGGCGAGCAGCTCGGGTGCCCTCGCCCGGCTATAAATAGCCTGCCCACGACCCGTCTGAGCACACAAGCAGCTCCCCCTTCCTTCTCTACGCCTCCCCAAGCTCTCCTCTCGTCCCCGGAGCTCCTCTATGACCGCCACCGCCGCCGTGGTCACCGCTTTAGTCCTCTCTGGTTCCCGCAACCTGGCGCTCCCCTCGCTGTTCCACCTCCACCACTACATCACCTGAGGTCCGACAGGTCTTCCTGTGGCCCAGCCCCTCTTCTCCCAACTGTTGCGCCGTGTCCGACCGGCGGCCGGACCCCTCTCCGCCGCGCGCTTTGTTGCTCCCTCTCCAGTGCTCCTAATCGGCAAAAACCACCACCTCTAGATGCGCATTCCTCCCCTGAGAAGATCTGTAGGTCACACGCCCTCTGCCGTGGCCGGAATCGCCGGCAGCCGCCGTTGGGGTGGCCGTTGATGAGGATACAGACCTGGGGTAGGGTCATAGGCCTGACATATACGTCCTACCCAAGGTCACTACCCTAGAAGATAAGAAGTCCAAGAGGCAGCAAGAGACCCCCAGTCAAAGATGTCGAGTGCAATCCACTCGACAGTCATGTCAATCGGGAGTCCTCCTACCTACTGTCACTCAACCATCCAGGGAATCACTCGACCTACCAAATATCAGGAGTCACTCAGCATTGCAACGGACAGGCGTTCACTCCGTAGTCTTTAAGGTCATTAACAACACTTAAGGATGGCGTTACCAGTAATGCCCCCACTTTATGTACATGAAGTCCCTTGTAATGGAGGGCGGTGAGGGTCCTGGCGTACTCTATATAAGCCACCCCCTTCCTCTGGCACAAGGGTTCGCACCCCCTGTAACATCACACCCATATAATCCAATCGACCGCCTCCGGGCACCGAGACGTAGGGCTATTACTTCCTCCGAGAAGGGCCTGAACTCGTAAACATCGTGTGTACACCTTCACCATAGCTAAGATCTTGCCTCTCCATACCTACCCCTCTTTCTATTGTTAGTCTTAGAACCACGACAGTTGGCGCCCACCTTGGGGCAGGTGTCTTAGCGACTTGTTGGTGAAGTTGCAAGTTTTTCCAATCATCATCATCATGGTTTCCGGCGGTGGATTGGCTGAGGGCCGCGAGATCCATCTCGGGCGCTCGTTTTCATCGCCGACGACTCTACGTGGCTTCAGGAAGCTCCCCTTGACGTTGAGGCACTTCCCGTTTGAGGGGCGACGCACTTTCACGCGTGCGTTCGCGGTGTCCTTCTCCGACAGCTGTCGACTCAGTATCGGTCGGCTTCGATGGTGTCTGCCCTCCCCGTTGTTCACCGACGCAAGCGATCCGGTCGGTCGTGGCTTCGTCGGTGGGTGAAACACATGGTGGCTCGACGTTCGGCCACCCATCAAGTCACGGCAATTGAGCCTGATGAAACTCTCCACGGCCTGTTCGATCTATCGATTGGCTACACGGAGACCGCATCCGAGTGCGATAGCAGCAACCCTGCGGCTGAAGTCTTGATGGTTGATGGACCGCGTGGTCCGCCTGGTTTCCGGCGTGAAGACGGAGAAGATGGTGGTGGCGATCCATTGCACGTCCATGAGGAATACCATCCTGAGCCCCTTTCTTCGTAGCAGAGGGAAGAACTTCGTCGCCGCAACATTGATGCACTCCCCACGCCCATCTTTGGAGAAACCCCCGAGGCTCGGGCCTTAGAAGAGGTGCGCCTGGCTAATTTGGCTGAGCACACTTGACTGGAGTACCTTCAGCGCGCTCTCGACGAGCATGCTCATGAGCAGGTCCCTGAGTCCAGTCAACGACAGCTTTTCCTGCCTCCACCTAAGGTATACCGTACTTCGATCCAAAATCTCACAGCTGCAGCCCGAATAGTAGAGTCAATTCAACCTTCCTAGTCGAAGGCCGGCAGAGGTTTGATGCAGATTCGGGCCTTGCTCCGGGCATCAGGAGAGCCGAACACAACAGTGTCTCAGTCGCGGAATAGGATTCATAGCAGATCCGTAGTAGCGGATAGAGTTCAGTCGGCCCACAGCCCAAGATCGCCCCTGCGGCGTGAAGGCCGTGGACAATATGATCATCGGCTTGACCGCGACAATCGTCGTCGAGTGCCCACGCCTCCTCCGAGGAGTGCATCATATGTGCCTCGGCAGAATGATGATAGACGCCATCACAGTGGCGAGCGCAGAGCACTAGTCGACCCAAGAGAGCCGGGTTTTTGATGCGAGATCTATCCTCATTCAGGGTCTAGTCGATCGGAGCAGAGCGCATAGAGAAGACCTTGGCAGAGATCGTCCGAGCGGCAGCAGAGTGCATGTTTCTCGTCCAGAGTGTGTCAGCAGAGCCATCAGCGCAGCGGTGATTCCTCCCAACTTCAGGTTGGCGACCGGAGTCAGTAAGTTCACTGGAGAGTCCAAGCCTGAAACTTGGCTTGAGGATTACCGAGTGGCTATGCAAATTGGCAGTGGAAACGATGAAGTAGCGATGAAACATCTTCCTCTGATGTTGGAAGGGTCGGCCCGAGCGTGGTTGACTCAGTTAGCTCCAGGCAGTATATATAGTTGGGAAGAGCTTGCTCGAGTGTTTGTCAGAACTTTTGAGGGCACTTGCAAGCGGCCAGCAGGGTTGACAGAGTTGCACCATTGTGTGCAGAAGCTGAGTGAGACTTTAAGGGATTTCATTTAGAGGTGGACCAATTTCCATCACACCGTTGAAAATGTATCAGAGCATCAAGCAGTGTGTGCCTTCAAGGAAGGTGTCAAATACCGAGAGTTGGTCCTGAAGTTTGGTCGGACTGGAGATATGACTCTGACTCGGATGATGGAGATAGCCACCCAGTACGCTAACGGAGAAGAAGAGGATCGACTCCGTAGCGGGAAGAGTAAACTAGTCGGCCAAGAGGCCGGTGGAGGTAATTCCAATCGGAAACAGAAGCGTAAGGCCGAGCCCGCAGCACCCGGTGAGATTGCAGCAGTGGCTCAAGGAAAGTTTAAGGGAAAACCTAAAGGGCCCTGGCCCCCTAAGAAGGTAAAAGATCAAGCAGGAAATGATGTGTCACATCCACACGAAGAAGGACGAAGAGGGTAATCTGATGTACCCTAAGCATACCACTCGGCAATGTCGACTCTTGATCCAGGAATTCTGAGAAAAACAGCCTGGTGAAAAGGAGAAAGAGTCAGACAAAGACAAGGACGAAGAGGAAGACGACGGTTACCCCAAAGTCAATTCCACCCTCAAGATTTTTGCTGATGTTGAGAGAAAGAGTCGGTTGAAAGTTATCGATAGAGAAGTGAATATGGTCGCTCTGGCATCGACGACCACATACCTGAAATGGTCTCAGACAGCCATCACATTCAACCAGTTGGACCACCCTGCGCGTGTAGCCACCCCCGGGAGGCAGGCATTGGTGGTCGACCCCGTGGTCGGAGGCACTAGACTGACTAAAGTGTTGATGGACGGTGGCAGCGGCCTGAATATTCTTTATGCTGAAACCTTGAAAGGGATGGGCATTCCGATGTCCAAACTTAGCGAGAGAAATATGAGTTTCCATGGTGTTATCCCTGGAAATAAAGCAAAATCACTCGGCCAGATCGCTATCGACGTGGTTTTCGGTGATTCCAAGCATTACCGTAAGGAAAAGTTGACATTTGAAGTCGTGGATTTCCAGAGTGCTTATCATGCCATTCTGGGTAGGCCTGCCTACGCACGTTTTATGGCTTGACCATGTTACGTGTACCTCAAGTTGAAGATGCCTGGCCCCAAAGGTGTGATCACGGTTACTGGCAATTGGCAGAAAGCACAGGAATGCTTCCAGAAAGGTTCCAAAATTGCCGATGTGTAGATGGCAGCAGTAGAACTCCAAGAGTATCCGAAGAATGCGGATCCGAGTGATTTGCTCCGAGCCAAGAAGCCTGCCACGGATTCTGCATTTCAGTCGTCTCGTGAAACGAAGCCAATTCATATTCACCCGACCGATCCCAATGCTGCACCGACTCATATATCAACGACACTCGACAGCAAATAGGAAGAAGCGCTCATCCAGTTCCTCCGTGAGAACTGGGACATCTTTGCATGGAAACCCTCTGACATGCCGGGTGTACCCAAAGGACTGGCTGAGCACCATTAGCGTGTCGACCCCAAGGTAAAACCCGTCAAAGAGCATCTTCGGCGGTCCGCCGTACAAAAGAGGGAAGCGATTGGCGAGGAAGTGGCTCGGCTGCTAGTAGCAGAGTTCATCCGTGAGATCTACCACTCCGAGTGGCTTGCCAATGTAGTCATGGTCCCTAAGAAGGATGATTCACTTCGTATGTGCATTGATTTCAAGCATATCAATCGGGCCTGCCCAAAAGATCACTTCCCTGTCCCCCGCATTGATCAGATTGTTGACTCGACGGTGGGGTGTGAGCATTTGTCTTTTTTAGACGCATATTCCGGGTATCATCAGATCCGACTGTATGGTCCTGATGAAATAAAAACAGCCTTCATCACCCCATTCAGGTGCTTTTGCTATGTCACCATGCCATTTGGTCTTAAAAATGCCGGAGCCACATTCATGAGAATGATTCAGAAGTGCCTGCTCACTCAAATCAGTCGGAATGTGGAAGCATACATGGATGACATTGTGGTCAAGTCTCGCAAAGGTTCCGACCTGCTGACTGACCTCGCAGAAACCTTTGCCAACCTAAGAAGGTACGATATCAAGCTTAATCCGTCAAATTGCACATTGGGAGTTCTAGGTGGAAAGTTACTCGGTTTTCTCGTTTCCGAACAAGGGATTGAAGCCAATCCAGAAAAAGTTGATACCATCCTCCGAATGAAATGCCCTGTGCGTGTGCATGACATTCAGAAGCTGACTGGTTGTTTGGCCGCCTTGAGTCAATTCATTTCTCGTCTCGGTGAAAAGGCCTTACCTCTTTACCGATTGATGAAGAAATCTGATAAGTTCGAGTGGCCTGAGGAAGTTGATGCAGCGTTTGCAGAGCTCAAAACCCTGCTCTCCACCTAGCCGGTGCTCGCTGCGCCAATCAGCGAAGATCCTTTACTGCTTTATATTGCAGCCACGGGACAAGTTGTTAGTACAATACTCATGGTCGAGGGAGAAGAAGAAGGAAAGGCTTACAAGGTTCAGCACCCAGTATATTATCTCTCTGAAGTTTTGACTCCATCCAAGCAACGATATCCAGACTATCAGAAACTTGTCTATGGAATCTACATGACCATGAAGAAGGTTGCACATTATTTATCTGATCACTCCATTACAGTCGTCAACGACGCACTACTATCTGAAATTCTGAACAACAAAGATGCAACTGGTCGAGTGGCAAAATGGGCGATTGAACTCCTTCCATTTGATATCAAGTTTGAGGCAAAGAAAGCTATCAAGTCCCAAGCAATCGTAGATTTCCTTGCCGAGTGGATTGAGCAGCAATTGCGACTCAAGTTCACTCGGAGCATTGGACTATGTTCTCTGATGGCTCCAAGATGCTGAATGGTTCAGGTGCTGGGGTAGTGTTGGTATCTCCCTGTGGAGACAAGCTTAACTATGTTCTCCAGATTCATTTTGGTTCCTCCAATAGCGAAGCTGAATATGAATCACTTTTATACGGGTTGCGTATGGCCATTTCACTCGGCGTCCGTCGCCTTATGGACTATGGCGACTCAGATTTGGTGGTTAATCAAGTGATGAAAGAGTGGGATGTCAGGAGCCCGGCCATGACTGGTTATTGTAATGCAGTAAGAAAGCTGGAAAAGAAGTTTGAAGGGTTGGAGCTTCACCGACTGAAAAATCAAGCTACAGATGAGTTGGAAAAGATAGGTTCAAAGAGAGAGGCCATTCCCAGCAATGTGTTTTTGGAACATATTCATTCACCTTCAGTTCAGGAAGATCCTTTCACTGAAGAGTCCCCACAGCCCAAGAGCGCCACAGATCTGACTGAAGTCGAAATCCCAGCCATGGTCAACTTAGTCATGGAGGTTTTGGTCATCACTCCCAACTGGACAGTGCCGTACATTGCACACATTCTTAGAAAGAACTTCCAGAGGAGGAAGAAGAGGCTCAATAGATCGTCCGACGATCTAAAGCCTTTACCGTGATAAAAGGTCAGTTGTTCAGAGAAAGTGTAACTGGAGTCTGCCAGAAGTGCATCACGCCAGAAGAAGGCCGAATGATCCTCAATGATATTCACTCGGGGACCTATGGTCACCATGCGTCCTCTCGGACCATCGTGGCCAAAACATACCGAGCCGGATTTTACTAGCCACGTGCCAATGAGATGGCAAAAGAAATAGTGTACAAGTGTGAAGGTTGTCAGTTTTACTCCAACATGTCCCATAAACCTGCGCCAGCTGTGAAGATTATTCTACTCGTCTGGCCTTTCGCTGTCTGGGGATTGGACATGGTTGGACCTTTGAGGACTGACAGGAGTGGATTTACCCATGTGATGGTGGCAGTCGACAAGTTTACCAAATGGATCGAAGCCAAGCCCATTAAAAACCTTGAAGCAAGTACGGCTATAAGTTTCTTCAGAGAATAGATATTCAGATATGGTGTTCCGCACAACATCATCACAGATAATGGGTCGAACTTCGACTTGGACGAATTCAGAGCCTTTTGTATGTCCCAAGGTACGAGGGTCGATTACGCTTCGGTCACCCATCCTCAGTCGAATGGACAAGCTGAAAGAGCAAACGGATTGATTCTCAAAGGACTGAAACCCCGATTGATGCGTGACCTCAAGCACGCAGCAGGGGCCTGGGTTGATGAACTTCCATCAGTACTTTGGGGACTGAGGACAACACCTAATCGGTCGACTCGGCGAACTCCATTCTTCTTAGTCTACGGAGCTGAAGCCGTACTTCCGAGTGATTTGCTCCACAACGCACCCCGGTTCGAACTCTTCTCTGAAGAGGAAGCAGAACAGGCTCGGCAAGATGCAGTCAATCTCCTGGAAGAGGAAAGAGAGATGGCCCTGATCCGGTCGACCATTTATCAGCAAGACCTGCGTCGATTCCATGCCAGAAACATAAGGGGTCGGGCATTTCAGGAAGGAGACCTGGTTCTTCGAGTGGACCAGCAGAAACCACACAAGCTCGCTCGTTCTTCGGAAGGCCCTTTCGTCGTCACCAAAGTGCTCCACAACGGAGTGTATCGTCTTTCCAACGTCGAGCACAATAAAGATGAGCCATGCGCTTGAAATGTGGAACTACTTCGCCCCTTTACTCTTAAAGTATTTAGACTGTTGAGATGTAATAAGAAGTACCTTTTAGTTTGATTATCAAAAGACATGATTTTACAGTCTTCCGAACGATTGTTGTTCATTTTTTACATGTTCTAAAATCCCCCAGTGGGTGCCTTAGTTGCGAATCCGTTTCGCCTAAGTTGAAGAGAAAATCCTACCAAGTGGTGAGCCAGCCTCTCACTCGGGGGCTTAGCTGCGAATCTGTTTCGCCTAAGTGTTAAAAATCCTACCGAGTGGTGAGCCACCCTCTCACTCGGGTGCTTAGCTGTAGTCCAGTACTCACCTAAGTGTTAAAAAATCCTACTGAGTGGTGAGTCAGCCTCTCACCCGGAGGCTTAGCTGCAGTCCAGTACTCGCCTAAGTTTAAAAGGTCCTACCAAAAGGTATGGTTCGTCCACGACCCCCCCCCCCAGGGCTGCACCGTCAAGAAGAAGGACGAGAATGTGGGAGCAATCCTTCCACTCACGGGCTTAGCTGCAGTCCAATACTCGCCTAAGTTTGAAAAATCCTACCAAGTGGTGAGCAATCCTCCCACTCAGGGGCTTAGCTGCAGTCCAGTACTCGCCTAAGTTTGAAAAATCCTACCGAGTGGTGAGCAATCCTCCCACTCGGGGGGCTTAGCTGTAGTACAGTACTCGCCTAAGTTTGAAAATCCTACCGAGTGGTGAGCAGTCCTCTCACTCGGGGGCTTAGCTGCAGTCCAATACTCGCCTATGTTTGAAAAATCCTACCAAGTGGTGAGCAATCCTCCCACTCGGGGGCTTAGTTGCAGTCCAGTACTCGGCTAAGTTTGAAAAATCCTACCGAGTGGTGAGAAATCCTCCCACTCGGGGGCTTAGGTGCAGTCCAGTACTTGCCTAAGTTTGAAAAATCCTACCAAGTGGTGAGCAATCCTCCCACTCGGGGGCTTAGCTGCAGTCCAGTACTCGCCTAAGTTTGAAAAATCCTACCGAGTGGTGAGCAATCCTCCCACTCAGGGGCTTAGCTGCAGTCTAGTACTCGCCTAAGTTTGTAAAATCATCCTGAGTGAAAACTGATCTTCTCGCTCGGGGACTAAGCCATATGCTCCATCCTAATCCACAAGGATATCAAAGTACGGGTCGACCACGACCCCTGCTTCAGAGTTGTAACATCAAGAAGAAGGACGAGATTGAGCGTGTTGCCAAGGCGATCCACTTTCAGGAACGACAAGACCATTACTGAATGCCTCGCCGATCAGATGACCAGTCCCACTGAGTGGTGAGGGTCAACCACGGCCCCCCAGGGGGGCTGCACCGTCAAGAAGAAGGACTAGATTGTGCGCACTGTCAAAGGCCCATCCAACGGTTGGTGCCAAGGCAAACTGTTGACAGGAACGCCAAGACCATTGTTGAGTGCCTTGCTGATGGGCTGATCAATGCTGCTCAAGGCTCGTACAACTGGTGGACTGCAGATTCTTCTCCAGAAGCTGCATCGAACGAACAAAAACCAATCCGAGAGAAGAACGAGTTTCACTCGAAGATAAACACAACATATTCAAAGATAAGCCCAAAGGTTTCTAACCGCAAATTAAAGTACTCGGGTGTCAGGCCCGAAGGAGTTTTAACGATTACAAAATCACTCGGCATTCTGAGGCAAATGAGGGTGAAGCATAGTGTTTTTTCAGTCACTCGGCGGGAGAAGGACTGGCTGGGCCACAAAAGCTGTCAAGGTCGATGCTATCGGCAATACGAGTGGCTGCCTCCAGGAAGGTGTCCATGAAGGACTAGAAGGAGTGCTTCCTAGTACTCACTACCTTGAGGGCGGCCAGCTTGTCTTCTTTAGCCTCCTTGCAGTGCACTCGAACCAATGACAAGGCGACATCAGCACCACAGCGAGTAGAGGACTTTTTCCACTCTTGCACTTGGCCAGGAATCTGATTGAGTCGAGTCATCAGCGACTCGAGGTCTTGAGAAAGTTCCGCCTGAGGCCAGAGTTCGGCGTCCACTCGGGTCCTCGCAGCCTTCAGTCGAGCTAGATAGGCAACAGTGCTGTCCAGGCGTGATTCCAGTCGTAGCAAGTTCATTGCAACGTCATCTTTCACGGGACAATTGATGGGGTCGAGACCTGTCTCGACCCGCCCAGTTTCAGCTTCAAAGTCCTGGCAAAGTTCTGTTCCATTGCAAAAAACAATGAGTCGACAATATTACAACAGACTTCAATCAACAACAATTAACCAGTTGAGTGACCATACCTTCAAGCTTCAGAACTAGTTTCGCGGCAGGTTGTCCCAGATAGGATTCTAACTTGCCCGTCTTGGCTCTGAGGCCTCCAACTTCAGTGGTCAGGTTCTCCTTGTCCTTCTTCAGCTCTACTTCTTGATTGGCTTCCGAGATGGCGGTCTTCAACTTCACGTTATCCTCTTCTAATTTGCCGACTGAAGCCAGCTTCTGGTCCACAAGCATTGTCTTCTCAGGTGCTTCCTTCTGGGCAGCAGCAAGGTCCTGGTCCTTCTTCTCCACAGCTTCCTTCATTCTATCTAAAGAAACAACACTCTTCAGACGAACCTGAAGTTGACGATTTTCACTATGCACATCTGCTTGTGTGAAGTCACTCGGTTCAGAGAGACTAAAGGAAAAAGCAGTGAAAGATGCGAGCTACTAAATAGGCAAGAGTCGCCGTCTCTTGTTGAGCAGTCTTGAGGTTCTTCTTGGCGAGTTCAAGGTCAAGTTCAATGCTGATATGCTTCTTCTTTAACTCGGAAAGTCGAGCTCCAAGATCACAAGACCTCTGCAGTCAGCGAGAGAGATGTGTCAGTCGACAGAAATAAGAGACAATGACAGTGAAAAGTTACACTAAGACTACTGCCAAATCAAATATTCAACAGTAGTCTCGGGGACTACACCCAGTGGGTGCACTTAGAGTGCCCCCACTGGTTCAGATCAACACTCGGCAGGGTCTGCCCAACGTGAGTATAGAAAAAAAGAGAGATGAGGTTCTAAGACCTCAATCGACTACCAGCAGTCGGCCGTGGTCTCGGGGACTACACCCAGTGGGTGCACTCAGTGTGCCCCCACTGATCCAGACAGTTTACTAAGACTCAGCTTAAGTCGAATGGAGTGGAAGATTTCCTAAACTCTAAGCAAAGGCACACCCTAGTGGGTGATCGGATATAAAACAACATTCAAAAGTTTAGTTGGAGTTTGCTGACCTGAATATTGGTCTGCAAAGCAGTGCTGGTGGTGTAAGCCACCTAACTAGCCTCGTGCATCACCTTCACCTGCTCCATGACAAGGTTCACCTGGCGAAGAGCCTCCCTGGCGGCACTTGGCGAGTCGTCTGGGGTCTGATATGTGGCGAAGAGTGACAGATCCAAGGCGGTCGAAGCAGTTACTGCATCAGACGCGTGGAGTTGCACTGGAGCGGCAGGAGTCGGAGCAGTCGATCCCGATGGACGATCAGTCGTCAGCGGGTTGGCGAATGTGACTTTGGTCCGAACCGGTTCTCCGGAATGTTCGATCACCGCCTCAAGCTCCGGCGTCGACTGGGGGACTTGAACTTCAAGCCTTTTCCTGCTTGAGCCCCCACTCCTCTTCCTCCTCTCCTGTAGAGGCGCTTCTTCTTCTTCATCATCAGGGAGCACGACGATCTCTTGTAGAACTACAAAAAGGGAGAAATATCAGAAATTCAGCTGATTGACGATCCACTCGACTAAATGAAGCCTGGTCGAACAGACTTACCAGCTCGAGAGGTAGCCTCCTCGTCTCCTGGTGCTTTGTCGATGTCCATGTCAGTGGCAGCACAGGTGGGGCTAGAAAGATACATGATCCGGTTGGTCAGAACAAAAACTTCAGTCGGCCTATGTATACACAAGTGAAATACTCACCCCGAAGCAACAGGGACGTCCATCTTGATCCGCGGCAAAGTCTTTCGAGCCTTGGGAGGAGCAACCTTGGGCTACTTGGCGACCTTCTCCATCGGCTCCGGAGTCGATGTCCGAGTGCGCTTCTGAGTGTGAGTACTCGGAGCCATGTTCTTCCCGCGCCCGCCCGCCGGGTCATGTTGCTGCTTGGATCGGTGTTCGGAGCGCGTCGGTGAGTCGACTTCTTCCTCTTCGTCCGACTCCTCGCTCTCCTCCTCCTCCTCTTCACCCGAAGACTCCCAGTCACCACTCTCCTCTACGCTGGCCTCTCGCTCCTAGTCCTGCTCCAGAGCTTGTTTGCCGTTGGGCATCGAATACATCTCAGTGAAAACCTACAAGGCAAAAAGTCGAGTAAAAGTCAGTCGAGATCAAGTACAGTCGGAATATATATGCAAGATAGTCGGAAGGAAGAGCATACCTTGTCGGGCTGGTTGTTGTCGCTGAAGGGGATGACTCGCCTGGATCCTATGGGGTTGTCCTGGTTGCCTGTGATGCTCCTCAACCACATGGCCACGGTCTTGGGTGGCACTTCTTCTGGATAGACCCGAGCGGTGTCGTCAGATCCGGAGTACAGCCACATAGGATGGTCACGAGCCTAGAGAGGCTGGATGCGTCGACTGAGGAACACTTCCAGCAGGTCCAGGCCAGTGACACACTCATTGATCAGTTGGACCACTTTCTCCACCAACATCTTCATCTCCACATTCTCAGCAGCAGTCACTTTCAGTGGAGAAGGAGTCTACACACGGTCGAATGTGAAGTGGGGAAGGCCAGTTGACTGGCCTGGAGCTGCGATGTCCTAGCAGTAGAACCAGGTCGACTGCCAGCCTCTCACTGATTCAGGGAGGGTCATGGCAGGGAAAGCACTCCTATGCCTCTTCTGAATACCCAAACCCCCACACATCTAGATGACATGGGTCTTTGAGTCAGTCGACTTTGCTTTCTTGACCGACTGGGATCGGATGGTGAAGATATGTTTGAAATGACCCCAGTGCGGTCGACACCCCAAGAAGTTTTCACACATCGACACGAATGCAGCCAGATACGTGATGGTGTTGGGAGAAAAATGGTGGAGTTGAGCACCGAAGAAATTCAGGAATCCCTAGAGGAAGGGGTGCGGAGGGAGCGAAAACCCCCGGTCGACGTGAGTGGCGAGCAGTACACACTCACCCGGTCGAGGCTGCGGCTCCATCTCCCCCTCCGGCAGCCTTGTCGCTCCCTTGGCGATCAGACCGGACTCCGCCAGCTCGTCCAGATCTTCTTGCCGAAGTGAAGACCGGATCCAATCGCCCTGGATCCAGCCTGGTGGCAGCCCCGCGCGCAATGACGACCCGCGGTTCTACTTCTTGCCTTTCACCGCCCCCGTCGCCTTCTTTGCATGCTCTAGTGCCGCCGTCTTGTCCTTCACCATGGCGGCAGAGCGACACCGTCGAGAGCAAAAGAGCTGGGCACGGTGAAGACGCGGAGGAAGAAGAAGGAGAAACAGGTGTGCACAGTGCAGACGCCTCGGCCCCGTCGCCTTATAAAGGGTTGCTTCCGAGCGGCTGACGCATGGGACCAGGCAATCCTGTCAAATCCCGCAACAGTCGCGTGCAATGTACGTGGCGAAAAAGGCGGCACGGAAATCGAGGCATCACTGTTTATCTGCTCCGCCCTCTTCGGCGCTCCCCGTCCCGTGCGCGTCCCCTAAATTTCGTATCCCGTGAAATCCGGGATACACTACTGTCAATGGCGCCAAAGATCTTGCACTCTAATACAGCACTCGGCAGATGATGCCATAAGTTCAGTCGACAACTCTCTGAATGGATCAAGGCGGCCGAGTCGACGCTGAAGTACCAACATGAGTTTTCCATCTTGCGGAAAACACTCGTGAAGGTGCAAAGCTCAGAACAAGTTCAACTTCAACCTACTTTCCACCCGAACCTTAATCCATTCAGGGGCTACTGATGAGGATACAGACCTGGGGTAGGGTCATAGGCTGACCTATACGCCCTACCCAAGGTCACTACCCTAGAAGATAAGAAGTCCAAGAGGCAGCAAGAGACCCCCAGTCAAAGATGTTGAGTGCAATCCACTCGACAGTCATGTCACTCGGGAGTCCTCCTACCTACTGTCACTCGACTATCCAGGGAATCACTTGAGCTACCGAAGATCAGGAGTCACTCAGCATTGCAACGGACAGGCGTTCACTCCGTAGTCTTTAAGGTCATTAACAACACTTAAGGCTGGCGTTACCAATAACGCCCCCACTTTATGTACATTAAGTCCCTTGTAATGGAGGGCGGTGAGGGTCCTGGCGTACTCTATATAAGCCACCCCCCTCCTCTGGCACAAGGGTTCGCACCCCCTATAACATCACACCCATATAATCCAATCGACCGCCTCCAGGCACCGAGATGTAGGGCTATTACTTCCATCGAGAAGGGCCTGAGCTCGTAAACATCGTGTGTACACCTTCACCATAGCTAAGATCTTGCCTCTCCATACCTACCCCCATTTCTACTGTCAGTCTTTGAACCACGATAGCTGCCTCCTTCGGCCAAGTGCGCGCTCGCGTGGGAGGAAGAAGAAGGATCAGCCAGGTGGGCCCCACTGCCCAAGCGACCCCACATGTCGGCGACTAGGACACGCCCCTTGCCTCTTTATGTTTTTCCTTAGCCGATGACATATTGTCTGAAATGTAGTAGTTTCATATCTGTTTCATCTGTAGTTATTTCGGTTATGGTATATGTTGTACTGCTTGCCATGTCATGCTTGCCTTTCATGATAGCATTTGCCATGCAAGTTATGTTGTTATTGATAATATCATGCCTCTGTTTGATCTAGTTTCATGCCAGTAATATTGATGCTATGATGGTTCTGTTGCATTGTTGATATGCTTTGTTTCGCCTTGTCCCATATGCTATAGTTGTTCACTTGAGAAGCTTGGTAGTTTGTTCATGCATTTGTATGTTTCATGCTCATTTTTGCATTCATGTTAAATATTCTTGCATGTTGATGATGGTGGAGAAGATAATTAAATGACTTAATAATAATAAACCTCCTCCGTCATTGACGGGATCGAGTCATAGTGCCACCAAATCGAGCTTTCTCTAGTGCAGCCACATTTGCCTTTTATGGGAAGGGCCTTAATGCGATCTGTTGCCATGTCTCTTACCAGTGCCTCCAATGAGAGAAGGTTACGGGCGCGCGCTACCCTGATCAGGTTGGCGGACATAAGCCCTGTGTGCCCATGTTTGGTTTTTGATCTCATGTCCCCGTTTGGGACCGTTTTGTTTTGCCACGACGGGGGCCGGCCGTTGATGCCTTTGGTAGGCACGAGGCCACCCATTACTTACCCCAGAGGGGAGTTGGTCGGAGTGGCCGGGAGAGTGTCATGACAGTAGATCGGTTTTGTCGGAACACCGTTGGTCCACCCGAATGGGAGTGCAAGGTCATGGGTTCTGTGGTGTGGGTACAATGTGGTACCTCTGAGGAGTGTGTGTTAAATCTATCGATAGCCACGTCCCCGGTCGTGGGCACCATTTGTAGTAGGTCACACTATCAGGTCTTGGTCGAAATGGAGGATAAACATGAAATAGCTAAGTTGATAACTAATGTGCGATAAATAATGTGTTGACTTGGATTATGAGATAGTCATGAGAATTCACGGTGATGTTTTGATATGATCACGAGACGAGGTCTCGGTGAGTCATGAGAGAAGGTTGTGGTGTCCGAGGAGCCGTGGCAGAGTAAGAGATTGTTGCATAAAGTTAATACAGTGTGTCTTCATGGGAGGTAACCGGTAGCTTATTTTTACCATAGTTTCATGATGCCATGCCATGCTTTGATTGAATTGCTAGATTCTGTCATGTTATGATTGAAACACTATGCTATGCCATGTTTTGTTGTTGCCATGTTAGAAGTATGCTTTGATATGCCATGTTATTGCCATGCTAGTAGATTTTATGATGTTGATGCTTAGTTTGATCTATGTCTCTAGTTAATATCATGCCATGCTTAGTAATTGTTATGAGATAAGTTGTTGCATACGCTTGGTTCTTGCCTTGTCATCTGTTTGCTTGGATGCTATATATTTGGTTGTCTTGAAAGTACATTCAATGTACCGACATGGCGTGTAATGCCAGTTTGTAGGTTGTGCCTGGATTGTTCGCTTGTTTGGTTGCGCTAGGACGTAACCTTGCCAGTCCTATGAGTTGTGGAGCCCAACCAGAGCTATGCCAGATGATTGTATTCATCAATGATGTAATTCTCTATACATGTATTTGATGAATATTCTTGTACCTGGAATGCTATATCATGGACCTGTTGTGCGTCAGGTGTTATCCTGGGCTGACGTGCGAAGGCCCCCCACTCCATGCGGATTGGGGTGCCAAACCGAGGCCACTATAAATATAGGTTAGCCACCACCGTAGAAGGAGTCGACTCATGCTCACCCCCCGAGCCCTCGCGAGGCATCTCACCCACTTTACTTGTTCATCCTCAAACCTCCTCGTGAGGTCAATCCACCACAAAGCAGGAGTAGGGTTTTACATCGCAAGGTGGCCCGAACCTGGTTAAACTACCGTGTCCATCTCTTCTTCCCCCCTGACGTGAATCCGATAGGGCTAGGCTGTAGGGCGATGAGCTCGAGGCTTAAGAGGTGGAGATCTTCGCACACACCCCAGATTTCGAACCTTCTTAGGTCTGCGGAGCACTAAATCTGACATTTGGCGCGCCAGGTAGGGGGCGTGTTGAAGCCCCGCCTCCTCGTCTGTCATACTCCATCCTGGCCTTGCCAAACCCATGAAAAGAGCCTGATGAGCCCGCGCCGAGCGATGGGCCACACGTTCAGATCAGACGGCACCCTTCGGCCGTGGCGTCTCTCTCCATGCCCAACTTTCCTCAGCTCACCATCGCCAACGGCAAGATTCGTCACCATCGCCCCAGCGCAGTGCAGCGCGCGGGGGGCGTTCTGTCGTGCCCTTCGTCAGGATTGCCATGACGTTGTCCCTCCGCGCCCACCGGGGGCTGACGAGTGCGCAGGCCGCGATCCTCGCGACGCGTGAATTACTACGCTACCGCCCAGCCAATGGCGACCACGCCGTTTGGCTCGACCGGGTTGTTGAGCTGCTTGAATCACCTGCCGGGGTATGGAGCCTTTGTGCCCCTGCCTGTGTCGTGACCCTCGCCACGGTCCCAGGCGTGCCCTTGCTGCGTTTGCTCATCCCTCTAGGGAGGACCTGGTGGGTCATGCGACAGAAAAGAGGCAAGCGGGATTTCCCCCTCCGGCCCAAGAAGCGCTACCCCGGGCTTCAGGTAGGGTAGAGGCCCCCCATGGGAGGCGCCGCGACGTGTCACCTCATGGCCATCGTCTCATCGGTAGGGGTGGTGATTGGCGAGGTTGAAGAGCTAGGGGGTTGTCAGAGGGCAAGCCTCTGTTGTCCCGGTCCTCAAGACTGACAAGACCTCACGACGTCCCGAGGCCACAAGCGGGCCCATGCCAGGGTCTCGACCGCGTCGTTAAACGACACCCCCCGCTGCAACAAATATTTTTAGAACATGTTACGCTAATTTTGGGATGCATGTGAACTATGTCTCCACAGCATGCTGGAGAAACGGTAGCCGGATGAAATGCGCCGAGGCGCGCCAGGCTCGAGGTGGCGCCTCGAGTAACGACAGGGCCCTAGGGGGGGCCCGAGGACCTGAGGAGCCCGCGAGGTCAGGGCGCCTCATGAGGGCCTAGGGTCCCCTAAGCCACAACCACACGACGCCGGGGGCCCCGAGACCCAAAGTCTCGGGAGGAGTCCGAAGCATGCGTCGTGAGCCGGTTGGGCGGCCTACAGCCGGTGTGGAGGCGCGTTGCGCTGCCCACTGGCGGTCATTGGGTCAGAGACCCCACCCATGGCCGCCAGCATTTCGGACTCGCTGGCGCACAATCCGAAGGCCAGGGGTGGGGTCCCCACTAGGGAGGAAGGCGACTACCTTGCACCCCTCCAATCTCTGCCCGTAACACTCTCACATACTAACGAGTGGGGATGTACACGCCCCGGAGTCTCCCGAGCGCTGCCCTCGAGCCTCACGGGGGCTCCCGCGCACATCCAAGTGGAAGCCCCATGCTCCGCGCTGGCAGACGACACGGTCTTACAATGACTATGCCCATGCCTACTGGAAGGCCCATGCTCCGTGCTGGTGGGAAGAATAGTTTAGGTGCCGGATGCAGCTGTTCTTTGGTTTCTCTTGTAAACCAAATCTGTATTTCTTGGAATAAATTTGAAGTTCTTGCGTCTTTATTTGGAAACTGGGGACTCTCTTTCTTCTTCTTACGGTGCTTCCTCTCTTGATTTCCTTCCTTGCGAAAGGTGGCGGCCGCCCGTGGCTCCCTCTGCCGCGCCCCGCGAGTGGGGGCTAGGCAGGTGGGCAGGCTTGGGTTAGCCCAGCAGCGTTGAAGATGCCCTGCGGGCCCAGGCTTCAGCAACCATGGACCTGCCCGCGCACACACCTCTCCAAGACTTTGGCGTACGGACCCTCGCGCGTGAAAGTGTGTTATATCGATTAAAGGGGGGGGTGAGTAGGCGATTTTTACAAATTCATCACTGAGGAATTTCTAGGTGAAGAAATTCCTAAGCAACGACACACTAGCAGTGGAATAAGTACTCAGGTATAAGCATAACAAAGCAACAACATAGTCATCATGATGAAATGAAAACAAGCACAAAGTACAGATAGCGTAAAAATAGGATAAGCAGGCTGAAGACTATGTGACTGAAGAAATTGGATTAAGGAAATAGAGAAAGTCTTCAGTCAAAGTGTTCAGTAATGATCAGGTTCATCAACACATGAATGAGAAAATGGAAGAGTTGAGGAAATAGAACCAGTTGGCTTGGTGAAGACAATGATTTGGTAGACTAGTTCCAACTGCTGCTACAGTTGTACGTCTGGTTGGAGCGGCTAAGTATTTAAACTTGAGGACACACAGTCCTCACCGTATTCTCCTTGAGCTAAAGTCACACAGACCTCACCCAACACTCGTGATAAGTCTTCAGGTGACTTCCAAACTTTCACAGACTTGGTCACTCGGCAATCCACAATTCTTCTTAGATGCTTAGACCATGACGCCTAACCGTCTGGAGGATACACAGTCCTCAAAGGTAACAAGTGTCGGTTCCACACATGAACAATCTCTTCAGTGATGCTCAATCACTTTGGGTTTGTAGGTGGTTGGGTTTGGGTTTTGGGTTTTCCTCACTTGATCATTTTCGCTCAAAGTCCTCGGAGGATGGGATGCTCTCAATGACAAGTGTCAGTTTCTCGCAGAGCAGCCAACCAACTAGTGGTTGTAGGGGGCGGCTATTTATAGCCTAGGGAGCAGCCCGACATCATAAGACATAAATGCCCTTCAATGATATGATCGTTAGGTGGGTAGATATTTTGGGACAGCTGGCGCGTAGCACAACAACGGTCGGATATTTGAGGTTTGAATTCCTCAGGGCTATCATGTTCCTCACTATGTAGGCAATCCACACTGGCGAATTCCTAACTCCTTAGTCAGAACAAATTCCTCAGAGACTAGAAGATCTTCGTCTCTATCACTGAAGAAATTGACTGAACTGATATGAGATTTCCAATGGCTTCACTCGAAAGGATTGGGTAGGTGTAGGATTTTGAGATGAGCATCACTTGGAAATCAGTTTCCTTAGTATTACCTTGACCCCCTTTAACAGTACGGTGTTTCCTATGAGTCAAGAAGGAGAAAATGGAACTACGAAAACAAGAGTCTTCACGCTCCATAATCCTTGCATGAATATCCAAGTCTTCAAGGTCACACCAATTTCTTCACTTTCAAAATCTTCAGGAGAACCAAAGTCTTCAGCTGTAGACATACGTTTTTAAGGGTCGACTTTCATCGTAAATATCAAACTCCTCATCGACTTATAGAGCATGTGTAAGCCCACAAACATATCAGTCCCTTAACCTATAAGTCTTCAATACACCAAAATCACTAAGGGGCACTAGATGCACTTACAATCTCACCCCTTTTGGTGATTGATGACAATAGGTTAAGTTTCCAACGGGGATAAACATATCAACTGAAAGTTCTAAGTATTGAGTAATTTGATTGCAAGATATATAAGAACTCCCCCTGAAGATGTGCATATGTGAGGAATTTGCTTTCAAAAAGCAATGCACATTGTAGAGTAATATCATGGAGATCTCCCCCTATATCTTGTAATTCATACACGCATTTAACATATCTAATGAAGAATTTGAAATGCATGATGAAATATGGTGACTGATGTAATTCAGCATGCGTGCATTAACATATATGAGGAAATAGCATGCAGAAAATCAGAGCAAAAAGTAGCAGGCCACCATCGGAGTTAAGTTTATAACTCGATTCAACAAATACTTCAGAAAAGCAAGAGTTGTAACTTAGCAAAAAAATGCCCATATATAGACCCATTTGAAGACTAACTCAAATTTCTCCCCCTTTGTCATCAAATGACTAAAAGGGGTGAAAAGTGAGGACTAACGCCCCTAATATCATTATGATGTCAATGGAGGAGCGCCAGCGTTGTTGGGGTCGTATGTTGTAGTAGGGCCTGCTGCAGTGTCATCCAAATCTTCAGCTTCATTCGTCTTGCGCAATGAAGAATATGAGCTGACGACCAATGAAGGAAATTTTACCTTCTTGAATTTCTTCGAGGGTGGCTGTGACCAGTCAAGGTCCTGTTGAAGTCCATCTTCTTGAGTTCATCATCGGTGTATAAATGTGAGAGAATAGCCTAGGTGCGTCGAAGACTTGATGCAAATAATAGTGATTCTTCTTCACAGTATTTTGAGTGACTGTCATGTTGTGAAGAATTGCACCAAACTGACGCTTGACCCACTTGTGATTTCTGTCCACCTTGTCATGAAGACTTGCGAGCAACTCACGATTAGTCATCACACGTGGAGCTGTTGCCTGAGGATTTTGCTTTGAAGCATTTGCAGCAGTATCATGTGTGGCAGAGTCATCATTAGTGGAGTAGGATGCTGCCTTTTGAAATTGTCCATCCAAAGGACGAGTGGCTTCATCAATAACTGCAGTCTTGCCCTTCTCATCAGCTGAGGAAATAGTCCCTTTGAGGACTTCAATCGTGGGCAAATAGCTGAGATGATTTTGATCTGATGAATTTCATGATCCAGGGAGCGTAAGGCTTCAACTCAAAGGGTAGCTAAGCAGCATTGGCCAAAGTCCTCATGAAGAAATCATTATAGTTGATTGGAACGCCATGCATGATGTTGAAAAGCAAGTTCTTCATGATGCCAACAACTTCTTCTTCTTCAGAGTTGTGTCCCTTAATGGGACTAAGGGTTTTGGCCATAATGCGTCAGACAGTCCTTGGCACATACATCAGATCTTTGAAGAGGAAATTTGTCCTTGGCGCTTGGCCAGCCATCAAAGGCTTCATCAACACTTGCATCAGATGATTTGACAGTTCAGGTTCCTCATATAGCTTCAGTGCTCCTTCAGTGGGTGGACTGACTGAGACAGCATGAAGCAATTCGGAGGTCGGAGCTTTGTGATGAGTATTTTCAGTCATCCAGTCCAGAACCCATGAATTCACATCGTCAATGTTGCCTGTCAGATGCAGAGTGGCATAGAACTGAAGAGTTAGCTCTTCATTCCAATCGCAGATGTCGATGCAGAAGTTGAGCAGACCAGCGTCATGAAGAACACTGAGGATTGGGGTAAAACATGGAAGTGACTCCATATCCACATGAGGAAGATGCTCATGGTCAAACACTTTTTCCTTGTCAAACATTAGCGAGGAATAAAAGTTCATCTGAGAAGCAGTCCAGAAGCGCTTGCGGCAAAGGCGAGCAGCGTCATAGGGATTGAAATCAGAGAAGAAATGGCGTTCAGCAAAGAAATCATCAGCCTTGAACTTCTGCTTCTTGGAGTGAGGATCCTGTGGCTTGGGATGAAGATTTAAAGTTGAAGTCTTCAGAGCCGCTAGAAGCACAACCTCTGGAGTCTCTGGCTAAGGAATCTCAGGAGCAATTTCTTCGGTTGTCTTCATTTCAATTTCATCAGCACTAGTGGCTGGAATTTCTTCAGGGATGGAGTGCAGAATCTTGACCTTGATCAGAACCCGAGTGAATTACTTCAGTGTGGATGGGGGACTGAGGAATTTGCTGCAGAGGAGTAAACAGAGGATAATTGGGATGATGATTCTCCCAATAATTGTCATTCATCATAGGAGTCATAGACCCGATGTCCACATCCTCTTCTTCAGCTTCAACTTCTTCAATACTAGCCTCTTCAGCAGTGAACTGAGGCAGCGTCGATGATACCTGTAGCAGTGAAGGGATAACATCCACTTCAATTTCTTCATCCAACTGCTCTGACGTAGCAGCAGAAGGATCTTCTTCATCAATGTCATCATTGATGACATATTCTTCACCAAAAGGAACAATTTCCTTTGATGGCATGACATTCAGTGGAACAACATCGATGGGATTCTCAAAAGAGCTCGTCAAAGTCTTCACTTTCTTTGGAGCTGAAGACTTGGAGGCGTCTAATGCTTTCCTCTTCTTAGTTGATGCCCTTTCGATAGCCTTGGTTTTCTTCGCTTCTGATGCAGAAGGAAGGGGAGTGTTTTCATCTGTGAAGATTTTGCAGGGGGGTCAGATCATAGAGGCACAATTTCTTCAGGTGCAACTGCATCAGTTGCCCTGGCAAGTTTAGATTCTTCAGGTGCAGCGACATATTCTTCAACTAGCCTAGATTGATCTTTAGGCGCAACGTTGGTGGTTGCCCTAGCAGTTTCATCAGGAGCTAGAATATCATTAGCATCCCTGGCACTCTCAGTTTCTTCAGCAGCCTGAGTGTCATCAGCGGTGCTGGCATGTTCTTCTGTGGACTGAGCAGATGCTTCATCCTGAGGAACTTCTTGTTGCGCTTCAGCTGCAACATTGGGCTCAAGGCCTTTAGCCAGCTTGACGAATCTGACTTTGGCTCCTAATCAATCAGCTTTGTATGCGTCAAATTCACCACTGAGAGCTTTGATTTCAGACTGAATAGTTACAAGTTCTTTAGTCGTCAATTTTAGAGCATTTTTCTTCAGATAATGCTCCTTCTTGTACTGAGCTTTCTTCACAGATCTGGCCTTCTCAATCTTCCATTTTTCTTCAGCAATGAAAGCAGTCAACACGTGACTTTGGCCTGCTGTGAGGTTCAGATCAGGAAGAGATGTGTTGGGATCTTTATGCCAAAGATCGATGTAGTCAAGGATCTTCTTCAGATCTAGCAAGCGTGGCATAACATTGCCTTTGGCACTAGTGGCCCGGTTTTGTCGGTCTCTGATGATTTGAGCCAATTCTTCATCATCAGCTTCGTCTTTAGACGACAGACTTCAAAGGTGACCTGCTTCTTGTGAGGACTTGGCCTTGTGCCGCGTCCAACAGTGACCTTTTTCTTTAGCATCTGCGGCTATGCTGAGGAACTTGCTGAAGCTCCTGAAGCAATTGAAAAGCCTGTAGTCCGTTGGCACGTGGTAATATGCACTGGTGCTGAGGACTTTGCAGGTGTAGCTGAGGGCTTTGCTTGAGCAGAAGACCTTGAGGGCTTTGAGGAGCTGGGCCATGAGGGCATTGAGGAGCTGAGTCATGAGGGCATTGCTGAAGAAGATGGCTTCACAGCAGATTTCTTCTACATAGCCTTCTTTGGCTAATTAGCAAAGGCTTCAGCAGCAGCAGCAGCAGAATCTTCGTTGAATTTCTTCACTGCCTCCTTTGCTACCTTAGCCGATTTCCTTTGGCGCTTTGCCCACCTCTTTTGATGCTAGAGGGATCAGCTACTTGGCCTGGTGCCAATGGAGGTCTCGAGCATGGAGGATTTACTGCGAATTTCTTCATGTACTTAGGAGTGACATAGCAGTACTCCCTCCATTCCCGTGCCCATCTGCGTTCAATCTGCTGAATGCGCACCTTGCACTGATTTTTGTTTTCTCTGCCATGAGTAGCCTCATCAGGAGTGCAGTAATCTGCATAGACGTCTTCAGGGATGTTAAACGAGTGTTTGTCTCAGGCCTCTTGCCTCCCTTCTAAGGATGCTTTTCTTTGGCCATTTTCTTCAGCTAAGGATCTGAACAATAGATGTCTCTGAGGAAGTATGCAATTTTTCTTCGAGGAACGCTGCAAATGAGTTAAGTTGATGAGAACCTAGTGATTCAGCAGCAGACGTGTGTACCTGTGAACAGAGTATAGGCGTGAAGAATTTGAAGAGGTCATATGCGTTCTCAAAATTTGTTTTCAAAAGGAATCAGGTTTGAGGAATTTGACCAGTGAATTCTTGAGGAATTTCATTAAGAGTTCTTGTCTTAGGTTCCAAAGTTGTATAGATTGGAAATCCACACAACTGAGGAATCTTGAAGAAAAGTACATCTTATTGAGAAAGATCAAGAACAGATGCAACTGTGGTGCTTAAGAATGTGAAGATTGAAGAATAAACATCTTTTGAAGATTTTGTGCAAATCATCAGAATCAACGAGGGTAGTAAAAGAGAGTTTTATTTACCCTTGACGAAGAATGCGACGAACAGTGAGATGAACTGTGGAAGCTCGTCCGTTCAGATCTTCCACACTCTAACTTGGAGGAGGAAGACAGCAAGGACGGTGGTGGAGGTGAAGATTTCCGTGGCCGGCACGAGTACGATGGCGATGAGGTCGAGGCATCTAAGCTCTTCCTCACCGACGACGATGGAGATTAGCGGCAGTGCTAGGTCAGAGAGCTTGAGCGGGAGAGAGAGAGCTCGAGTGAAGTAAATGAGCTGAGGTGCAAGGGGAGGGGTATTTATAAGGAAGTGAAAATACTGTTCATCCAAAGAATTTGGACGAACGTGCCCTTGACTCTTGCTATCCTAGCGACATGTGTCACCCACGTACAGAGAGGTGGAGATCGTGTGAGATCGTGGGTGAGTTGTTTAATCCAGTCATGGGATGCGGAAGGATTTGAGCGGCAAAAGCCAAAAAATTAGATATGAAAATGTTAACGTTTTGTTCGCAAATTCTTCAGCTGTCAAGGACACAGTGAAGATTTTGAACGGGATTCAAATAGAACGCACATGAAGAATCTGTGAACAGACTGGGTCGAGTTTAGCATAGAGGGGGAACACACTACAAAAAAATACACTTCCGTGATGATACATGTTTTTCACAGTAGGTCGCGTTTTTGTCATGCATGTACATCCATGACGATTTTATGACATAATCAAGATAGTCATACCTGTGCTGTCGTAGAAGTGTTCCATGACATTACCAAAATTATCATCATAGAAGTGTCCACTTCCATGACGATAAATCGCACATCACAGAAGTGCTTTCGTCAAGGGTGACCTACACGTGGCATCCATCGTAACAGAACGCCGTTAAGCTATCGGGTCCGGTTTTGGATCCGATAACCCGTTAACAACCCCCACCAATGGGGATTTCCATGTGTAAAATCATCATTGGCTGGAGGAAACACGTGTTGGCTCACCGTTGGGACAGATGTCATCCACTCATTGGACCGAAGGCGCCTATGATACGTCGACACGTGGCACGGCCCAACAGAGGCCCATTCTTGTGAAAAGGTGGCCTGTTTGACTTGGTCAAATGGTGGCGGGCAGGCCCACGGAAAGCCTGTTAACGGCCAGTTCGCATATAGCCCATTTACAGCCCGCTAACCCAGGGCCTGTTACGACCTATCCGAATTAGGCCCAATAGCGTCATCTGGGCCGTCCAATATGATTCCAGCCCATTTTAAGTTCCGGTCCATGTATGGCCCATGACATCTTTCGGCCCATATGAGGCCCTTTGTAACTCTTGGCCCATTAACGACCCATGGTGAAACTGGCCCGTAATGAACAGTGTAACACTTTATATGGCCTATTAATCCATTGGGCCGTTTGCATCCCATGTTATCTTTCGGCCTTCTCAGGGCCCATTTATTCTTGGGCTCATTCCCAGCATTCGGTTACTTACGGCCCATTACTGTCATTTTATGCTTGCGGGCCAGATTCAGCCCGTGGTTACAGTCGGCCCGTTTGTGGCCCATTAATACGTTGGGCCGTTTTCATAGCATCATCAAATACGACCTATTAACGACGGCCCGTTATGGTCGGCCCATGAACGGACGATTCCAACTCTAGCTCGTTTACGGCCATAATGCGGTTTGTTATTGGCCCATGTTTGGCCAATCGATCATATGGCCCGTATAAGGCCCATTGTTGATACGGCCCGTAGAAGGCCCATTGTTTCTATGGCCCATAGAAGGCCCATTGTTTCTACGGACCGTAGGAAGCCCAGTGTCACTACAGTAAATATGTAGCCCATGGTTATTGTGGCCTAGTTTTAAAAAATAGGTTATTGCGGCCACTAGCAAACCGCGGAAAAAGAACTACACTGACTATAAGCAAACAAATAAACAAGACACAAGGAAATAAATAAGCAAGCAACTTACGCTAGGCTATCACGGCTATTACACATATTACATCCACTGGGCATCAAAGTTCGCCAGCAGTGCAAATAAATGCGCCGACAAAAGAATATACAAAACTGGGAGCACTTCAGAAGGCACTAGGCCTAGCCAGGTTGGGCCCCCCAAACAGCCGAAGAAGATGATTAGACCTTAGTTGTGTCAACGATAGATGCTTCACCCGTAGCTGTACGGCATGATAGTGCGCAAGGCAGTCCTCTAACATCTTCATTACATCTTTGACTTCAAGTAGGAGATGAGCTAAAGCAAGCCTTTTCGCTTTAAGTTGAGACTGAAGAAGTCGAACTGATTGAGGCAGCGACTGCACAGAGGTTGTCTCACACCTACTGGTGAGTAGCTTCACCTCACTATCTTCATCAAGACAGGACCTTGGGGTCATCTCGCTGTCCTCAAGATGGTTGGCTCACTATCTTCCCTAAAGTTCCGCTTGGCATAAGAGATACGACTCTGAAAGAGAACCAAGAAGACACGTAACAGGTTTCACAATTATATAAGCAAATAAATGGATCTGTTCTGCATAAGGAACATGTTTTTACAACTACAATTTGAAACTGGTAGTTGTTGCAAACATCCAATCAGATGTAAACAGCAAAGCAAACAGAAGTGGAGGAAATGATGCCTATCCAAATCTATACTAGAACAAAGTATGAAGGCTTGAGAAGGATAAACTTACATTACATGTTAACACGAGCTGGACAAAGCCCTTCTCCATGTTGATGGAAGGATAATTCAATAAATTCCCCAATGAAAATTCTTTATAAGCATTGCCATTATTCTACATTTTGCAAAGAGTATATATAGATCAAATAATATTGGAAGAAACAGAGGATAATGAAGCTCAAGTGTAGACTGATGATACATAATCAAATAGCAATTAATTAAGTACATCGTTACAAGGCAAAAGGGAGAGAGGTACTAACAAGAGCAATGCTGAGCCCAGTATTGTTGTGAGATCATATGATCCTTTGAGCAAGGAGATTCATCTGAAATTAGTTTTCATACAAGAGAGAAGGTAAGGCACATGCAGAAATTTAGGAGTTCAAATTTTGAATTGATATCATAGACAGTACCTGACGCTGGGCTCTTAGCAGTTCTAATAGGG
The DNA here is from genome assembly GCF_018294505.1 of Triticum aestivum. Taxonomy (NCBI): domain Eukaryota; kingdom Viridiplantae; phylum Streptophyta; class Magnoliopsida; order Poales; family Poaceae; genus Triticum; species Triticum aestivum. The sequence goes on along the minus strand of NC_057807.1, from coordinate 213,732,386 downwards.
GTTTGGCCACTAGAGTAGGGGTAAAGTGTGGTACAGTTGGGCCTGTGTTTTCTCTGGTTGCTGATCTATCTGATTTAACAGGTATCACTACCTTTTCCAAATACCTAGTTTGTACTCCTTGAGGATCTGCACTCACCCTCTTTCTTTTGGACATCTATTATGAAAGAACAACATTTGACTGGAAAAACATAGTATGACGACACATGGAATAGGTACAGAAAATGGATAGGTATGGCATATACTCATATATGATGCTTAAACTAAGCAGATGGTATAACAAAGTAGAAGTAATGCAAGAGGTCAGATGCAAAATATGTGCGACCAATACAACCTTGCCAAGTTAGAGCAAGCACCTTGATAGGTGAATAAGATAGGCCATCCTCCACCATGCCAATTTTGTTAGCCAGTGGATTGTTCCGCAATATTCCTCTCGTGCGCCCATTCTCATATTCATTTTGATAATGTTCAATATCTGACATGCATGAAAACATAAAAACAAGTGAGATTATCTTTGTAATGCAGAAGTGATTCTAATCCAATACTACTTCCCTGTAAACCCCTTTATGCTATCTCTGCAATTCTTTTAAGAGATGCCATGCATGCTGTAATTTGGTGTGTGCATTAATATAATGTGGCCTACTACTCAAAATATGAGAGCTCCAGAAGTGATGACACTTCGCATATGGCAAATTCAACATATAGTAAAGAAGAACAAGTCGACCTGACCTGACAGATTCAAAACATACTAAGGGAGAACAACTCGACCTGACCAGTCAACCGCAAGAGAAGAGGATCGTCTTAAAGAAGAGCAGAAGAGCAAGCAGATTGAAGATATTAGAAGTCTTTTAATACAATGTCGGTTGGCCACCCATGATGAACCAGAGTGCACAGAGAAATACTATTCTTTCTGGTCTCTCCATATGTGGCTCACATGCATTTTGAAACTAAAGTAGGAACATTTAGCTGACCAATTAAAGAACTCTTAGTTTTACTAATATCAGCATAATATCAGATATGAACAACTAAGCTTGTTTAGCTCGATGGGTGGAGCTGTGCTATTACGACACGAACCACATAGGCTGATCGTGGTCATCATAAAATGGGGAAACCATAAGCATGATTAGTATAGTGTTAACCGTGGCAGTGGGATGGCAGATCTGAAGCTGCAAACCGCGCAAAGGGTAGTTAGCAACCGATGTTTGCTTTGAAATAACAGCTAAGATTTGGTATGGACAAGAAAGTGCAGTCAACAAGTGACAAAGAAATGCAATTCTGTTGTCTCTCTATATGTCGCGACATGCATTTGGAAACTCAAGTGGGCCTTTAGCTAACTAATTAAATGTGTCTGTTAACTAATATCAGTATCATATCACAATCATATTTGAACAACTAAGCTTTCGAATTTTGATTGTTGTGTTGTTTAGCTTGAAGGGTGGAGTAATACTAGTACGACAGAAAGCACCTACACAGATCATAGTAGAGTAGATAAAAGGGGAAAACCCTAAGCATCAAGAGTAAAATAAGGAAAGTGGAACTAGCTGGACCAGTGGGTGGCGCACATGCTTTTCTAAATGAATATAGGAACATTCGGTGACCAATTAAACGTTCTCTGTTTTAGTGATATGAGCATCATATAAGATTCGTATTTCAACATGTAAGCTTTGGGTTGAGGTCTTGAGGAGCAGTGCTAGTACGACATGAAGCACCTACGATGATGGTAGAGAATATAAAGGGGGGAAACCATAAGCTTTACGAGTATAGTGCCCGTGCCATGGCGGATCTGAAGGTGCAAACTGGACAAAGCTACTTCTTAACCAATGTTTGCTTTCAACTAGCCACTATGATTTGGTACGGACAAGAAAAGTACAGTAAACAAATTACGATCTATTTTCTGGGTGAGATCAATAACTTAAGCACATATGGAAGAGTACCACCTCTCTTGCGATGCCGTGTAGGCCTCTGCTGATACATTGAGGGTGCTACGGGTGCGATGGCTGTCGGCGGAGGGGAAGAAGACTTTAGACGGCAGAGGGCCGGGTCGGGGGATAAATCATGTTGCCGTGGACGAGGCGGTCGTAGGAGCAGCAACGGCAAGGTGGACAACGGCGTCGATGAAGCGAGAGGACGCGATGAAAGGATCCTGGTCCAGCATCGTGGATGAGAGACATCCATCTCTTGCAGTGGAAGACGGGGTAGGGGTAGCGGCTCCGGCAAGGTGGAGGATGGGGTGGCGGACGAAGGAGGCTGGCCGCAGTGGGGAGGTTGTCGTGGCGCCGATGGTGTATGAATGGGGAAATGGAGGGGAGGGGGGATCTCAAACTTTGGGACGTGCTTCTCTGAAATGTGGGGAAGTTACGAACTTATCACCCGTTTAAAATTTCGGTCATCACATCGGTCGGGGATAGGACGGTAATCTCGCATCTCCCAAATATTTGCCGGTAACTATTTTGGGCAAGGAGAGGGTGTTTTGCCGCCCATGGTTCGGGCCCACGGTTTGTGAACGGGGCTGACAGGTAGGGCGGTTGTGTCACGTCTGAGGGAAGTTACACATATGCCCCTATTTAAAATATTAGCCTACATCGATTTCGGACGAGGAGAGTTTGCTTTGCCGCCCACCGTGTATGAATGGGGAAATGGAGGGAGAGACACATGTCGTTCGGACGAGCTTGAATCAAATGTGTTTTTCCGCCCACGTTTGGCGCCCACCGTGTCTGAATTGGCTCGGAGGCCATCGTGTCATGTCTGATTGAAGTTACTAGTCTACCCCTATCGACAACAGTGTAAATCCGGTCGATAAGGATGTAAAGTGTCAGGGGTAGATAGTAATTTCCATCTCGCAAACACTTGCTTCGGGCAGCCCACAAATTATAGTGGGTGTTTAGCCGCGTTGTTCAAAACTTGGGAGAATTAGCATTTACGTTTGCCCTGGGCCCTGCCAAACTAAATTCAAATCCAATTTGTATTCGATTAGGAATATCCACAGATAATTCTACGTTTTGTTATTTATTTCTTCAAAACCACAACAAAGATTTATTCCACCTTTACATATGATTATGATTTAGAAATGTCATGTTCTTCGAATTCAGTAGGTTGGATACACTTTGAGTCAAACAATTATTTCATCCAATACAATATGCTCACACGAAAAACAATTCAGCTTATGTCAATCATACAAGTACTGACGATTACCTCGCCTAAAAAATTCGGATCATTACAACACATGGACAACATAGGAGGTCTTGCAACATAATCCATATAGAGACATGACACAACATGCAAGTACAATAATCTAATGACAAATTCAACTGGTATCTAAAGAAGAACGGGGATTACCCTGGGCTTCAGATAGCAGAAACAGCATGACCTCCTCCATCTTCAAATGCAACATTCTTACTTCTCCAATTCTTGGGTTGCTTGAATAATGTGTGCTGCTAATTCCATAATTTCCAGCCTCAAGATAATGATTACCTCATTAATGGCAGCCACACCATCTCTTTCTGCCTCTAGTAGAGCCTCAAGAACTATAATATCTGTGCTCAGACTGCTCTCCGGCGGTGTTGCCTCTGAACTGCTACCATCTGGTAACATGGATGGTGCACTGCTTCCACAAATAGATTCCGGGGTTGTACATTGTGTCCTAGTGTGAACAGCATCCTGAAAGGTTTCCGCTGGACATAAGTAAGAGATAGTTATCGCATGAACCAGGAAGTAAGCTTACATGGTAAATGACATACAAATTATTGCAGAGCATGGCAAGCTATATTTAAATGGTTCGAAGCAGCATCAGCCGAAAAGAAATTAAAATGATAAGATGAAACTAGGGATGTAAGTGGCAAATAAACGACATCCGCTAGTCCTGTTTAGTTAGTTTTTGCTAGCTCCCTAGTTCATTTTCCTCAAAAAACAAAAACTCTTTTGAACTATCACACCATTAGTGGACTTTAATCAGTATTAAACGGGACCCAGTTGACATCCCTAGTTGAAAGGGAGTGTACCACCGCTATATTTAAGTTGCCAAGGCATCCAAGCCATTGAAATAATCTGAGAAAGCACTTAACAGTGTGGCCTCATATAAACTACGAAGACAGTCTTGTGATGAAGTTCAGAGGAAAAGTTAAGGACTCAAATGAAATATGCATGCATTTCTTTACGATAGTATAGCAGGCACTGCTGACATATTGGCCAACTCAGGTATAGCGTAACAAGTAACAAGCAAGCATTCGAATCAAGCAATACAGCAAAGCAGACAACTGAACTATTTGTAATTCTGTAGGATTACAGGTTGAGGGCACAAGCCAAGAAAGCAGCCCACTCGCATTACATTTCACATGTACTAAAACACATTGGCTTACCATATGTTGTTGTGAAGCCTCCCTGCTGTTGCAATGTTCTTTGAAGATATCGTCAGCATCCCGTGGTTGCAAATCTAGTTGTTGTAGTTTATTCTGCACTCTCTATTTAGGTAAAATTAATTTTAATCGCATGCACTGGTCCGAATTGATCATCAATGGTTCATCTAAACTAATGAAAGAGGGTGTGTGCATACACGACAATATATCTGCTTCCCTCTATTTTTATGCTTGTTCGAGGTGCCAGCCCCAAAAGAACAAATATTTTGCTTGATGGGGTTGGCAGCTCCATAATTAATAGAAGCATCAAATTAGTCAAGCAACTTGGAAAGATCAAGAACACAAAACAAGTAATGAACGGAGGCTCGGAGAAGTGATGTAATAGCTAGCATCAGAAAATGTAGGGTAAAACGAACAAAAAGCAGTGGAACCACATGCTAGATTGCTGATGTGTAATTAAGCATAGAGAACATTAAGCACTCTGATGGAACCAACAGGTGGCATCAGAACGACATCATTATCATAAATATAGCATGCAAGAAGTAAAATGGTAGGCAGTGATATCTAGGAAGTACGGTAATACTTAGGACAAAACTAAAGCATATTAACTATATGTGCACTGGTATGTAATTTAGCACATGTAACATGTTCGCTGCCATAAGTATGCCCCTACAGGTGCAAGTAGAATAACACGTATCATGAAAAATTGAATGATGCCCTGAAGAAATTCAAAGGTGTGGTGCTTATGCTAAGAAAGTGAACGTAGGCGCCGGCCGTTGGATAATAGTACCTAATTCTTGGCGGTGTATGGGTATCGTTGTCATACTTGATAGCTAAGGATCCTCGATGGTGCTCGTGTTGCGGTTGAGTTTGGGCCGGCTATCACCGTCGCTGAAGCGGCTCCGCTGCTACGGTTGCGGCGCCTATTGACATACAAGAAAGCTCATCTGTGGTAAGTGAACAGTTGCACAATAAAGAGAAATACCGAAGGAGTACAAATCGAAATAACCCGATGAGGCTGCGGCATCAGCAAAGCAGGGCAAGCCTGTTGAATATGGCGTCCGTGGAGCGGTCCAGTGTAGTGGACGAAGGCTTCGGTGGGTGTGTTGTACAGTGCTTTCGGTGAGGCGGCTCTATTGCGGCGGACGAGGGCTTGTAGGAAGGGCCAGCGAAGGGGCGGACAAGGGAGTCAGTGAAGGGCATACACTGTGGTGGACGAGGGCATCGGTTAAGCAGATCTGGTGCAGTGGACCATGATGGCGGTCAAGGAGATCTGGAGCGATGGACAAGCCAATCGCTGAAGTGGCTCCAGTGAAGTGGTGAGTTGGTAGTTGGGGGTTCCAAGGTGCGGAATGTACATCCGGCAGGGTGTGAGGTCCACCGCTACAGCGGAGGACTAGATTCGGCGGCTTGCCGAGGTTGGGGGGGATCGGGGAGGGCAAGGGGAGGGGCTCTGGGAAAAAATGTTGGGGGCAAAGAGGGGAAAACAATGGAGTTACGAAAGCAGCCCTTTTCCGTTCATGTGGCAGGGGTAAAACAGGAATATCGCAGGGCTAAACTTTCGGGCGCGAGATATTTCGATGTGAGCGGGAAGTTTGAAAGCTTTTGGCGACTGAAATTATATTCTGCTCTTGTACGGCCGACTATGATATCATGGTTGAGAATTTGTTTGTTTTGCACACACAAAAAAAGTGCTAGTTTTGAAAATCAATGTCTCCAACTCGAAACTTAGATTGTCCATTCAATTCAAATATGGATCATTGATCTAGTACAAGCAAATACCATCATACGGTCCAATTCAAATGAAATTCCAAATGTGTTTATCCTAAATATGATGACAAAAGCAAAAATGTGTATGTGTATGAATAAAGTGGATGATTATAAAGTTTAAACATGCCTGTATGTGTATATCTCTAGGTTCAATATATGAATTTGAAATCACAAAATCCCGGCTTAAAAATATACCTCCATTTAAATGAATTACAAAAGCTAATGATGGAGTTGAATTCCAAAATTCCAATCTTAGGTTTGTTATTCTGGTACATCAAGGTATATCACGCATGTTCAAAAGTATCGTTATCTCATAGTCCAAACTGCGAAACAAATTGATCAACCATGAGTGCACACACTATTGACCGTGTATATCTCAATTACGCTAAAGTCCCTCAAATATAGACACCTCACTCCCTCGTTGCCCCCCCCCCACACACAGAGAAGTCGTTCTCTCCCCCAAACACCAACACACAAGCACATTAACACCCCTCTCTCTTCTAAAGTCCGGACCCCAATATAGGTCTCTATCACTTTGTCTCTCGGGCATGCACACATCTCTTCCCCCACTCTCTAGGTCTCCCGGCATCTCTCTTTTCCAAGCACACGCACTATGTAGAGTGTATCTTTCCCATACACACAAAATGTCGCCCCCAAATGTCTATCTCCCTAGTTATGTGGTTCTCGCACACTCACCTCACACACCACCCCCACTGCAAACAAGCACACTTTGTCTCCTTGTGCACCACTCTCCTCTTTCTATCTCTCCCACATGCGGACCCGCCCCAGCTCCTTCCCTCTATACATATATGTCGTGACTCTTTCCATAGCTCCATAATGTATCATCGTTCTCTATATCACACATTTTTCTCTACACCATCAATTTTAGATCTCTCATGAAGTCCCTATCACACACACAATGACTCGCTTCCCTTGCGTCTCCGTACATAGGCCAATTTCGAACAACATCAACATTGTCTCCTATCTATACGCCATTTATGGACACAAACGACCCCCCCCCGCTCTCTCTCTCTCTCTCTCACACACACACACACACACACCCCTCTCCCACCCATACTCGATGTCTCTTCCAAATAGTCTGCTCCCCCCGCCCGCACCTATGCTATCCCGCTACTACACATGTAACACCATTCCCCCTTCCCTTATACTAGGTTTACATCATTAGTGGTATCTCTACTCCACATACACCCACTCCCTCTCACACACAAACGTGCGCACAAACGCACACAGACACGCACAAACACCCATTTATCTGGATCCTGATCTCTCCCCATGTCCGCATGTGTATCTCACACACTCACTCTCTAATTATGTATATGTGTATCCACGTTACACAACAAAAAGCCCCATGTATATGTCTCTCTCTATCCTCTACACACATAGACACAAAGAATCTGTTATCATTGCCTCAGTCTCTAGACATATCACACACGCACACTGTCTCTCTCTCTCTCTCTCGCAAACACGCTCAACAAGAGTTTCCCCGTGAATAACTTACCGTCTATTCATCGAGAGTCATGGCAGTTCGGCGAACACGAGACGTGAAAAAGAATAAATCTACACGTGCTTAGACCACCTAGTATGACTACTAGGACTAGAGCAAGCCAAAAAGCGCGCTGCCGTCACCCCCTCCTTATCGGCGATGATAAAACCTTTGTTTTACATAGTCGAGAAGTCATTGTGCTAAGGCCCCACATGCTGAGGCGTTGAATAGAATGTAGATGCTAGTTTACGAAAACAAGTATCGATAATACGTTTGTATCTCCATACTTATATTTCTTATCTTATAAAAACTGAGTTGGTGATGATGGTATGCGTGCCATCTTGCAATATAGACCGTCCGATCTATATCTGACGGATGGAAATTAAACTAAAAGATACCCGCAACCCTCTCCACATTTGCAGACAAGGCCTTCCCTCGTTCATCCTTATCTCCAACAACCTCATTGTTGAGCAATTAAGAAAGGAAGCATCGGGAACAAACAGGCCTGGTGGCCACTGCCGGCGTTGTCAATCCCCATGCCACAGCTCAGTCCGACCACCAATCACCACCACGCCCCACTCCTCTTCACCTTATCTCCTATTTCTCGAGATATCATTAGTTTTTACACATGGGATTACTCCCGCATGGGTCAATCACAACAAGTGTTTTATAAAAAAATGCATCTTGATGTTCCGTGCAATGCACGGATCTTGCTAGTACTCCTACAGAAGACTAAGTTGGTGATGATGGTGTGTCTGCCATCCGTCGTTTCTGACCATTAGATCTACATCTAATGACCGTGAGGTAAGTTGTTGTCTTTTCTCACCAACATCCCACTTGTCTACCAATTTGCAGAAAAATCCACAATTAGTATCTTAAAACCAACCACATCCCTCCCTGGCCTCACCAAAACAGCCCAAGGAATATATTCTGATTGAAACATAATATATCTCTAGTGATATATGTATATAAAAATTAGAGTGTTTTGTATCAGGTTTGTGAATAAGTATTATTCTAACTATGATTCATTGCAACGCACATGAACATTGCTAGTATTTCCAACCATGCAAAAAAAATTCCTAGTATTCCATGTTTTGAGTTTTCCATCAAGATATTAGTCACTCATGGTTGATATTTACTTTGAATCATGTACACATACGCACTATTTAACTAGCCTTGCTTATTGGCTTCCAAAGCTTAACTTTCACTCCTACTTACAATATGTAGAGTATTTACCAAAAAACTACCACTTTCAACAAGCCCTAGGAAGAATCTATTGTACAAAAAATAGAAAAAACATACCCAAATTTTCTTAATCCATGCCAAAAACTACTACCTAGTACCGATTGGGTTTGTTTAAACCCATTTATGACAGGGTTGGCCCACATGTCCGTGTTGACACGACAGCTTAAACCAACACATTTTGTTTGACCATTGACACGAGGGACCCACATCTGACCTTCTATCTTGTTATTCCCCCTCAAATCATTATTTTTCCTGAACAATACTTCAAACAGTAATGATGCGTGTTTGTCGATGGCGCTGGTGATGAGTGAATTGGCCGCTGCTCTGTCGGACAGGCCGGACGCCGCGCTGGCCTCCGCACGGGTTGGCAGGCTGGCCCGTGCATGACTCACGAGCGAGTAAGCTGCCGCGCTGGCCTTCGCTCGAGCCAAATGGCTGGCCTTAGCGTGGCGCGCGCGAGTAAGCTGCCGCACCGTGGTGCCAATCGAGCTAGCAAACCTTGCAGACAAGCAGCTGGACGGGGCTATCTTGGCTAACTAGTGGCCGCGAGCGCCGGACGGAGCTGGCATCCGGGCTGCCGCAAGATGGGCTCCGCACCGCCGGCGGTTTTGACCTTGCCTTCTGCTGGCAGCGGTAGTTGCGTCCCATGGCCGAGGATGACTAGGTGGACGGGCTGGAGGTAGGAGGTCACTCGGGGATTTTTGTGCAGACTGACATGTAGGTCCCACAAGTCATAACGCCCGGTCGAATAGAAGATGTTGACTTAATGGGCGACATGGGCCCTGTTTGGATACTCTAAGTCAGAGGTTAGAGTTAGATTCTAACCCTGAACTAACTCTAACCAAAGTGGTGTTTGGATGGCAGGGTTAGATTGATAACAAATGCTCTTTCTCAATCAATTGGTCGAGAGCAGCGCTATCTGAGGCAGACGAGGACGCGCCATCAAGGAGCTGTGTTGGCCTCTCGCGCAGCCCACCGGCCGAATCCGCCATCCCTGCGCAAGGAGACACGCTGGCGAGCTCAACGGGGATGGGCCGCGCAAGGAGCCGTGACTGCTTACCGGCGGGCGGACGGGCCGCAGGGAGACGACGGGGTTGAAACGGGAGGATAGGGTGAGGCTGCTGCCGGGAAAGCGAGAGAAAAATGTGTTTTTTAATGGTCTCGAGAAGAACTAACCCAAATAAGCACCTCTTGTATGGGTTAGTTTTTTTCGGTGGGTTAGATGCACCTAACCCAAACTAACCCTCCCTGTTTTGATATTTTTGGGTTAGTTGAGTCCAAACTAACCCAAACTAACTCTAACCTATGTATCCAAACAGGGCCATGGGTTGAAACGTGCCTATAACGGCACTTTGTAGAGTAGTCGTTTCTTGATAGGGCTGGTTGGTAAGGGCATGTACAATGGTTGATAAGGTAGTCTTATCTTAAGTCTGCCACGTATGCAAGTGGTAGTAGTTTCTTGGCATTATTAATGGTTTCTTGCATTATTAGGGGTTTCTTGTAAGGAACAATGTACTACTAGGTTGCGTTGTACTCCAACGAGTACTACTAGTGGTCATGGGAGTGTATACCTTGTTTTGTGGGTTCGATTCCGGCCGAACGCATGGCGGCCTTTTTTTAAAATAGTAACTTTGCCGCGAGCCAATATTTTGCACGGGTAGTTTGAGTTTTGAAGTCAAACGGATGTGCGGCACCACAATCTCGGTGCACTGGATAGCCTAGTCACGTGAACAGGTTTTCCTTCCCAGCATCTCGTGGCTCGCGTGCTCGCCCTAGCCGCACCTCACTTGCAGCTTCCTCATCAGCTAGTAGCATATTTAAACTAGCGCCTCCCAATTAAGCCTATGGAGCCAGAAAAGCCTGGTGGGGCATTGGGAACTATGCAATATGGCTCTATACGTAAAGTTCTGTACTACTACCCTGTAGCTTGTGGCGTTGCACGCATGATTTCACTCTGTTATCGGCTCTACTATAAAAGAAATTCCTCTTGACGTGTTTTTTTTGAAACGGAGGCAAAAGCCTTGCCTCATCTCATTCATGAAGAAGGAACCACTAACAAAGTTTGACGAGATCCATTACACCTCCACAAATGGAAGCGAAAAGCCTAGTCTTGATGTATCAAATAACTCAAATGTTCTACCCCCATAGTAAATGTGTTATGTGTACGTGCAACTTGTGTGGTTGTTGCACGGGCTCCAACACGCTCTTTGAGAAAAAAAAGGTGGAACAACTTTGGATATAGGTGACGTGGCGGCATCATACAGTAGCATCGTTCGCTATAGTTGTAGTACACTCCTACTAGGACGACAATTCCTATAAAACCTTGCGCTTGGCTCTTTGCCTCTTTAGGAGGTTCAACAGTTTGTACTCGTGTGTCGGATGTTGGGTTCCGGCAGACCCTTAAGGTTTGAACTCTGGGGTGCGTACGAAGATCTCTCCCGTACCGACCTACATCCGATCGTCTTGTGAGATCTAAGCTAGAAACAATGAACAACAGGAGGGACACAAGATTTATACTGGTTCGGGCCACCGTTGTGGTGTAATACCCTACTCTAGTGTGTGGTGTGGTGGATTGCCTCAGGAGCTGATGATGAACAGTACAAGGGAAGAACAGCCTCGCGAGAGGTGTTCTTGAGCTGGTGCGATGAACTGCTTGGGTGACTTCGTTCGCCCCTCTCTCTCTAATGAGCTCTCAATCCTTCCCCAAAACTGGATCCCTCTCTACGGTGGTGGCTAGTCCTATTTATAGAGGCCCTGGGCCTCTTCCCAAATATTGAGCGGGAAGGGAGCCAACAACAACCATTTTGAAGGGGAACATCTAGTACAAGTTATCCTGACTAAAGTTGGTCTTCGACTGCCAAAAGCACTGGTGATGACGCCGTCTTGGGCTCCATGGTGACCTCCATCCTGTCGCTCTGCTGGTCTTGGTCTCGTTGCACTGAAATGGCAACCTTTGCCTGATGCCTCGGTACTCCACGCCTGTGCTTGCCCCCTTTGCACCAAAGAGGAAACAAGGACACTACGCAGGCCGGCGCCCGCCTGGCCTCGATTGTCATGGCTTGCGTCACGAGCACCTCGCGAGGCACCCTGCCTTGATCTCTCCGCCTCCTCGTGAGCCTGCCTGGCAAGGCCGTTCCTGAGGAAGCGTTGTGTCGTCCGCCCCGCGAGGCTTAGCCCCTCGCGAGGGTCTTGAGTCTTGTGCTGATGAAGATGGGCCGTACTAGGCCACCACTTGAGCCACGCCGCAGGGCCGCAGGCAGGCAAGTCTGGGGACCCCCGTTCCCAGAACGCCGACAGTAGCCCTGACTTGGCTTAGCGGAGAAGCAAAGGGGCAAGTGCGGAGCGCCGTGGGCCTCATCAGCCTGCGGCCTTGGGCGCCACGTGACGGTTGATTGGACGTGGGTGTCTCTGCTTCCCCACGCTGCCTCGACAACCGCTTGACTGATAAAAGGCTAGCTCTGGGTTAGCCTTACCCCATTACTCTCGTCCTCCTCGCTCCAGATCCCCTTTCTTGATCTTCGCCTTTGTGCCTCCAAGATCTCCAGATTTGCCACCTTCTTTCTTCCGGGGAACGATGGCTCCCTGCAAGACTCTGGCTGGGGCTGCATCGGCCTGGTACTCGCCGGCCCTGGTCTCCCCCAATGTGACGGAGAAGAATCTCGCCGTCACACGCCAGATGGAGGCGTCGCAGATCAACGAGATGGGGGAGACTGCGCTCCGGCTTGGCTCTGCCCGGCCGGAAGACAAGGGGAGCACCTTCTACCCCATCTTCATGCGCGCCATTATCGCTGGTCTGGTCCGTCCTTTCTCCGAGTTCTTCTTCGCCGTGCTTCGCCAGTATCAGTTGCATGCTCTGCATATCCATCCCAACTCCATCCTCCTCCAGTCGATCTTCGCCTATTACTGTGAGGCGAACATCGGGGTGGTGCCCTTTGTGGCCTTGCTGCACCACTTCTTCTCCCTCCGGGTCTCTGGCAGCAACATCTCGGCGTGCGCGAGCTTTGTCGCGTACTCCAAGTCCAACGCCATCTCGAAGGCTGGGAAGAGGGACGAGGTCTTTCGGAGCAAGTGGGTTATGGTGGACGACGGGTGCCACAACCCCCTGCTGGAGCTGCCTACCAAGCAGCCAGAAGCTGTTGAGGCGTGGTCCCGCGCGAAGTTTGACGATCGGCGGGTGAAGCTGGTGCTGGAGAAGATGAACGCCGACCTGAGGCCGAGCAGCCTGAGGGCAGCGAAGCTGACTGGGGCCTCGCTCCTGATGGAGTTCCTGTCGCACCGGGTGGCCCCTCTTCAGGCGAACTCACGCCCGCTGTGGAGGCTCGCAGATGCTGACGTTGTCCTCCGCCTGAGCTTGGACGCCCTGAACGACGAGGATCTGACCGCGGCCCTCCGGTTCTTGGTTGGAGAGGAAGTGGCTGGCCCGGTGGATGCCCCGGTCCCTTTGTTCCTTTGCGACGACTGGAAGCTTGTGGTGGACACCATTGCCCACCTTCGACGGGGTCGACCTGGTGTCGGCGGAGGATCCTGAGGGCCAGGCGGCGACGGCGACAGTGAACGTGTCCTCTGGTGAGTCCAGCGGAGAAGAGGAGGGAGATGACGACAAGGACAAGGAGCGTGACTCTGAGGCGACCTTCGAGGGGACGGGGGAGACTTCTCCACGGCATAGGTCCAGCACCCTCCTCCATGCCTGACGACGACGAGGCCAACACCAGGCAGGGAGGGGAGGACGCGCCCCTGGTCCCGAGGAAGGACAGGTCCGGGCTGATCTCCTGAGGGGCTTCACCAGCCCGCGCGTCGGCCGGGGCCAACTTTAGCTCTTCAGGTGCGCCTTCTTCTATGGCCAGACCTCCCGAGGCTGAGCCCCGCAAGTGGCTTTCGGGCTTCAAGCTTGGTCGGAGTCTGTGGGATCCCGCGGTAGTCAACCAGTAAGTATCCGAACTTTGCCTTGCCCCTGTCTTTTTGCCGTCAAGGCCTGACATGTTCCATTGGGTAGGTTGCTACCTGTAGCGAAGAGGCTGAAGGGAGGCGCAGTGACCCAGCCTGAGACGGGCTCGTCAGCCATGGCCGAGTCCCCCACCCGATCATTTTCGCGAGGCCAGCAGGAACGCTCCGGCGAGGAGTCAGCCCCCGTGGCCCCATTGACTCTGGAGGCACCCGTGCTTGACGCTGTCGCCGAGGTTGCCAAGACTCAGGAGGTCCCTGCCTCCCAGGTTGTGATTACGTTGTTGTCTTCTCCTCCTCCTCCACTGGCTCCTATCTCCTCTGCTGACCGTGCTGCTGACGAGCTGAGTCAGCTAGGGGAGGATCTCCGGAACGCGGATCCCCGCCTGGTGGCCGGGCGCTTGGAGTTGGTCTCCGGCTGGGTTCGCTCTGATGCCTCCATCCGAGCGGCACTGAGCCAGGCCGTGACGGCTTCCGAGGAGGGGAAGCAAGCCACGTCCCAGGCCATGGCCGCTCACGACACAGCGTTGAAGGACGCTTCGACCATCATGGGCCGCTGCGAGACACTGGAGGGTGAGCTGGAAGGGCTGCGTGCTGAGCTCGCCAAGGAGGTTCGCGACCGCCAAGTGAAGGAGGAGGAGATGAAAGCTCGGGAGGCCGCTGTCAAGGAGCACGACGCCGAGCTGTCAGCCGACCGCGAAGGTCTTGGTCGAGGACCCCGCGGCCTTCGCGCGCTATGAGGAGAGGGCCCTCACAGCGTTGAAAATGCTCTATGGCGGGGGCCTGGAGAAACCGCTGGCCGGAGCCAAGGAAGGCCCCGCTAAGCTGGTTCCCTTGCTCGTCGAGGCGCTTGAAGAAGTCGTGATCAGCATCGGCCCCATGGCTAAAGCCGAGGCTCGCGTCCTCTCCTCCGCAGCGCTGACGTGGATCCTCAGCCATGTCTACCTCCGCAACCCCGACTTCAACCTCGACGACCTGCTAGAGACCATGGACGCGAAGTGCTCCGCCGCTGCTGCTGAATCCGTCAAGGGTCAAGCGGAGGCCTTGCTCTCAAAGTTCGGTGCCTTCAACACCGCGCCCAAGAGAGGTGCTGCCGGCTTCGCAGCTCCAGGAGGTGGGGCTGTCAAGCGCGACTCTACCACGAGCGGTGGCGCTGCCCAGGGGTGATCTTCTTGCAGCCTCTTTCCTGCTTTGATTCCTGCAACATGCACCATGCCTCGTGGAGGCGTTTCAATTTGTGTCTGGTATTGTGAGAACAATATTTGGTCTGTAATATTTGCTTCTAGATTTGCTAGATTTTGCGATTTCCTTCCTATTCGCCTGTGTTTTGCGTCGGCAGGGCCCGGCCCCGCGCATACCTTAGCCGCCGTTAGCCCCGACCGGATCACCACGACGGAACTAAGGAGTGAGGGGCTACGTGACAAGTTAGGCTCCTGAGTCGCGATGCTCAAGAGTCCCCCTTGACGCGCAAACGGCGAATAGGGAGTGGGTGGAAGAGAGGATTAGACGTTCTACGTCGGCAGGGCCCGGCCCCGCTCATACCTCAACCGCCGTTAGCCTTTCGAAACTAAGGAGTGAGGGGCTACATGACCAGTTAGGCTCCTGAGTCGCGATGCTCAGGAGTCCTCCTTGACGCTCAAACGGGTCTTCATACCTTGGCTCCGCTCGGGGAGGGGCGTGCGACGACCAGGTCCAAGGGACCTGGCTGGGTGGCGTGTGCTCGGGCGTGGCCCGGGCGCAGCCCCCGTGTCCAGCCCCCTCGCGCAGCGCTCCCGAGGGGAGACGTTGCGATGAGGCCAGACGCTGAGCTCTGGGCTCTTTGACACTACTAGGGAAAAGGCTAGCAGCAGCGCGGGTTTTAGATGTATCAGTAGCGCGGGGATAGGCGCTACTAATAAGGCGCTACAGCTAACACATAGCAGTAGCGCGTGCTCACCGGCGCTACTGCTACACAAGTGTAGCAGCAGCGCTGTTAGCGGAAGCTCGCTACTGCTAGTAGCTCTAGCGCGCTTTGCCTGGACGCGCTACTGCTATCGCAGCTCTACTGCTAACTTTTATACACTCGCTACTGCTAATTTAAGTGGGGTTTTTTTGGCATATTTGTTTCGTATTTGAACAGGCTTTATAGAAGAATCTTTAGCACACAGAAATTTCATCATGATACACATACAAATGCCTGCGAGACCACAAATGTAATCATAGCATGTAAATAGAAATAGTCTCATCATAATCATCATCCAACACAAAGTGATATCTTGTCATCATCTCGAAAATAGCGATACATGCAAGTCTCGAATACTTGCAACTACAACAACGTCATCCATCTCAACAAAGGTATACGCAAGAAGTGCTATCACTATGAGTGAGAGCGGAACTATGTAGTACATGAGCTGGCGGTTACGAGTCCTCTCTTGCGCTAGCGTGAATCTCAAGTAACTAGCTTCTCCTTCTTGTCTGCTTTTGAAGCCTTTATGGCTGGCGCCCGTGAACCCATTCACTTGCGCCTGACACTCATGCCACTCGTTGTACACCCCCGGAACCTTCCCTTTGTACATGACATAGCAATTCCATCTCGCCATCAAGAAACTAGGTACCTGTTAGAGATGCATGTTCATGAAGAGGATGTACAATCATATATATGCAACAAAATAAACTAGAGCAACATCGAAAAAGAAAGGGTTAGCAACTAGATGCAACATATAGTACGCAAATTAATTAACTAGAGGTACGCAAGTCATCGTACACAAACTAACAAAGTAGTGTTACGCAAGTTCGGCAGGGACCGTGGACATCACAAAGTTTCATCGCTAAAAAAAGTATACAAGTTCAACCGACACATATCATCATCATCGGCATCATAAATCACTAGAAGTTCCATCCTTCCATATCATCGAGGATGAACCCTAGCTTCTTGAACGGCGTGAGGTCTAGACGTTGCATGCCTATGCGAGTTCAGACGTCAGCTCGCGATATAGGGCCGTGGTGGAACATCCCCTTCTCATCGACGACTTCTTTCATGATGATCGTCGCAATGTCGCTTTGGATGCGAAAGAAGTCATCTCTAAGTTTATAATCCGCTTCTCCATGAGATTCTAGCCACTTGTGGATATGATCATCATTTCTGCTATTAATGTGGAGCTTTTGGTGATCCGTGTTGAACTGAATCATGAGATGGACGATGTAGAATCCATCCTTCTTGCTTGGTTTTGGGACATGGATGCAGGAGAAGTTAGTTTTATGCGTGAAACCCATCTTCTTGTTCCTTTGTTTCTTGATCTGCACGTGGCCACCTCTAAAGCTGAAGCCTTGGAGAGCATCATCTAGAATATTCATTATGTGGGTGTAGTCTTTTTTCTCGTAGTCTCTCGAAAGGTCAAAATACACGGCATGGGAGACTTGCAGGTAAAGAACGATAAGGACGGCGCGCCCATTGCTGCGGGGAAAAGACACCTCAAATTATTCCCCATATGAGAGAGAAGGAATGATTGAAATGTACGAAAGGGTTGTCCGGAACTGACTTACTTTGGATGATAAGGCACGAGGACAATTTCCTGGTCCTTATTCTGTACCATGAAGTTTTGGAGGTACTCCCTAGCAGTTTCACGCTCAAAGTCGCTGAGACTAAAGAAAGACTCGTGCATGTAGTACGGATCCGCCACACAGATTTGCGAGACTTCTTCACTCTTCATGACGGAGCTCATATGTAGCGCAAAAAGGCGGACGATAGTAAAATCAAGCCGCCTTGTTAGAAACATCTCAAAGATATGGTCAAACCGCAGGAAGAACACCTCTGCGGGCCGTGTGTCGACGTAGCACTTCCCCTCAGGCACACGAGCCGCGTATGTCGGATATCCTGGATCCTTTGAGGCTAGTAGGTTTTTCTCAGTCGACAGCACATGGTCGTGCAGTCTCCTGAGATCCCCTAATAGTGCCTCCAGCGGTTTCGGCGGTAGCATCGGCTCTCCCGTGAGATGGAACATGACCGCACCTTTCACGGGTACACGCTCTTCAGAATGCATCGTCGGGCTGCTATGTGCTCTGGCTTGTTTGGAGGCAGTTACCTTCCCCGATCTCTTCCTCTCCTTTTTCTTGGGCACACCTTCCAGAACCTTCCTTAACCCCTGCCCCAGTGTTCCCGGGCTAAGTACTATACGACCCTCGCGCCCGGCTAGTTGAGCCTGTGTTGAGGCGGCATCTTCAAGCGTGTCCTGTTAGGATTTCATGAAGAGAGACTTTTTGCTATCCATGCTATGACCTTGCCCGGGCATATCATCCATATCCTCATTAGCAAGCTGATAGCCCGATTCGTCATATGGTTGACTCATCATATCTATGTCATAGTCATACGCGTTTGTATTGAGGTAATCCATAGGGTTGACCTCCGTCTCATCATCCATTCTCTGTTCTACAGGAGAAATTACATCAGCCAGTACTATTGCACCCCCTTCATCATGTCGTCCACCACTCTCACCCGGCACTACAGGAGCTGGTAATTGCGTAGGCGGGGTGGTGGTCTCCGCACATGCTTGTTGATGTGTGTTAGTTATTGGTGTGCTCTCGGCCGGCTCCAGACGAATAAGATTCTTCGGCCATAGCAGCACCCAATTCTTGCAGCTTCCAATCCGCGGCGGGGTCTCGTCGTCTTCTCCCACATGCTGTACTGGAGGAGGAAAATCCTTGTGCCCCGATTTCACACTGGTCAAGCTAACCCTGAAGTGCCCAGCAGGGATCGGCTGGTTGTGGAACGTGCATTGAGAGGGGTCCATTATCATCCCCTTCCCCACGTCCACCTTCTAGCCTTTGATCAAGTAGAGTATGGTGCACGGGGTTTCTTTCGCCTGCAAACACATATGTCTGTGGCGTAAAACAACCGAAAGGCAACAAAAATGGAATATTATATATATATATATATATATATATATATGTTGGTGCGACATGTAATTACCGTGACGGTGTCGAGCTCAGCCAAAGATGAAGGCCCACCTAGCACGCCTGAGACTGAGGACGGGCTGCTATGAGCAGGAGCGGCTGCGAGAGGAGGCCCGTTTGCGTGAGCAAGTGATGGTGCGATGGTGTTGTTGTTCATGGAGTTGCTCCCGACGAAACTGGGCAACGGGAAATCATGTACCGTCTTGTCTGGATTTTCCTTTGCCCAGTTGATGATAACTGGAACCAAGTTAGTAGCAAAATCATTTCTGCAGGCAGTTACAGCTGCATTGATTGCCTGCTGTAGCAACTCATATTTGTCCTCGGCTGCTTTTTTCGCGTCCTCAACTGCTTTTTTCTCGACCGCAAGCTTCACCTTCGCGTCGATATCCGCCTGACTAAACTTCTTTTTCTGCTTCTTGGCCTCCGGGCCCTCGTTGTAAAACACCTTCCACGTGGCGCCGTCTCCAGCGTCGTGCACACGACCATATAGCGGCCGCTGGTCCAAAGGGAGTCCCTTAAGTTCGTTCAAGGCCCCGTTGAGAAGGGTGTCCCACTTGGGCCTCATCAGAGAAGTAGGGCTTTCGGCTGCAAGTTGGTGTTGCTTCTCCAGTAGTCTAATCAATTTCCTTGTGATCTTGTCCGTGTAAAAAACCTTTTTTCTCCTTGTCCCACTTGTAGCGGGCCCTGATGAAGTCATGCTCCAAGGGGTTGGTGATCTTCGCGAAGGGGTCTGGGAGACCCGCGGCTTCACGTTCCGCGTCCTCCTTATCCCATATGGGCCTTTTACCGAGGTAGCCACGGCTTCTGAGGCGATGCTTCCCCGTGTTCCTTTGCTGAAGGCTCTTGAATTTCGCAGCCTTAGCCTTGGCTGCCTCAGTAGCGCAAGTGTCCTTGAACTTTTCGAACTCCTCTTCCGTAAGTGTCGGATTTTCCTCCAGAATCTTGGACAGGGGTTCATCATCCTCAATAGCTCGTTTCACCCTCCCTTTCCAGGAGGCCAAATCATTGTTGAACATGCCCATGGCATGATTGTTAATCTTTTTCATCTTCGGATCATCCCACGGTTGTTCTATGTTATCATCCCGATCGGGGAACTTGAATCTCTTGTGCAACTTTATTAGGAGCAACTGCGTCAAATGTTCTTTACTCCTTAAGTCATCATCGTTGATGCTCGCGCATTCTTGTAGGATGCATTCTACTTGGTTCCCATAGCACTTGCGAGGTTCTTCCGGCTCTAACGGCTCAAACTTGCCAGGTGCCATCTTTGTGATCACAAGTCGTCCAATCCCTAGTTTGTTAGGTTTTCGTATCCTCTGCTTCTTATGCTTCCTCTTTTCGGTAGCGGCATCGGGGCCGGTACCTTCCCCGCCGGTACCTTCCCGACCGGTCTCGGTGCCGCCATCGGTGCCGGCGCCGTCGGTGTCGATGTCGGCGTCAGTACCATCATCGAGGCCGACCTGCAAACCTTGCTTAGCAGTCAAATAGTCGAGGTACTCTTGTTCACCCTCATAATCCATCTCTTCTGCATCTTGGTCAGAAGGCCCAGTTTCTTCATTGTTCAACATGTTTCCTATGATTAAGTGTCCTCATTTATTTCTAAAAGTATGAATAAATGAGAAATGACATAAAAAGAAGGGTCTTTTACATCTGTGTCCCTAACTCGAACCCACTACTCACATTTGCCCCTAATTCAAAAGCCTGCTCAAAAATGCCCCTCCGCCGTTAGGTGCCCTTACAGAAATGCCCTTCCGTCCCGTTTCCGTCTGGTCAAAGGGGTTTGACCATCTACTCGGTGTTTATTGGACATTTTGCCCCTGCCTCCATGTGCCACTTACACGTGGGACCCAGTCAAAACATAAATAAAATGAAAAACACTTTCTCTCACCCCCTCTCTCTCACACACACTTACATGTGGGCCCCTCATTTATAGAAAAAATAAAAAGGAAAAACTATCTCTCTCACCTCTCTCCCCGCCCCCCTGCCGAACGACGGGCCGACGGCGACTACCTCTCAACTCCGGCAAGAGTACTGAACGGCCACCGCCTCTGTCGCTGGCCTCCCCTGACGCCGTAGTCCTCTGTACCTCATGCTCTCTCCGCCGCCCGCCCTCGTTCCTCTCCCGCCCTCTCCCGCAAGCACGTCAGCGAGTGCCCCGTCGCCGGCGTCAGTCAAGGACGTGGCCAACGGCAACTTGAAGCGCCGCTACCTCGCCAGGAAGCTCATATGCCATGCCCTTGTCCAACTAGCTGACGATTTTGACCAGAGATATCCAGCACAGAGCGCCACAACACATCTGCCCCCGCCTCTGAGCTCAGACCTCCGCCTTCGATTCGACTCCGTTGAAGCATGTCAGCCGATCCCGGCGGCTCCTATGGCATACTTATGCACCACAGAAGACTTGGGAGTCCTCCATAGCAAGCTCCATGACCTCGAGTCGTCTTCCCCATGAGCTCCGAGCTCTTCCATGGCCGCCATCGTTGAAGTCATCGCTTCGGTCACCCCCGAGCCCCAGCGGTGTCGCCGTCGTGCTCCAAGTGTGCTCCCTATTGTCACACAAACAGTTCCCCTCTCTCTACCCCTCGCATGGTTGCTGCCCCACTTGCGTCGCCCGGAGCCCCCGCGGGAATGGCCGCCGCCGTTTGCTCCGGCGACCATATGGTTCGACGACCACATCCCTGGATGCGGTAGAGCCACGCCTATAGCCTGGTTCCCTCAGCCGTCCTCCTCGCAGCATCCCGGCGTGCCTCCACCGCGGGATTTGGTCACCGCCGGCTACCATCGACCCAATCCACAGTTAAGAATTAATTAAGGCACTAATTAAAACAAAATATTTCTGGAAAATATTAATAAGGCAATGACATGTGGGCCCAATATCTGTTTGAAAAGTCCTTTTTTTATTTTCTTTTTTTAGACTGGCCCCACATGTAAGTGTGTGTGAGAGAGAGAGAGGGTGAGAGAAAGTGTTTTTCATTTTATTTTTTGAGAGTGGGACCCACCGGTAAGTGGCACATGGACACAGGGGCAAAAATGTCAAAGAAACGGCCAGATAGCGGTCAAAGCTCTTTGAACGGACAGTAACGGCACGGAAGGACATTTCTGTAAGGGCAACTAACGGCGGAGGGGCATTTTTGAGCAGGCTTTCGAATTAGGGGTATATCTGATTAGGTGGTTCGAGTTAGGGATAGAAATGCAAATGACCCTAAAAAGAAATCTATGTGCCAGCACTCGATATGCCAACTATGTAGCACAAATCATGCCTTTATTCACGGGAAATTTCGGCATGACCTTTGCTAAAAATTGGACATATCGAGCGCCTGAAATTCACCGGAACGGAAATGAATCAACATTCCGGCGTAACATAGGCCACTCGGATCATTTTCCAAACATGACATGTCCAAAACATGACATATACACATATCACATGTCCAGTTCAAATTTTCATATAAATTCAGCTAATTTTGAAACCTAGCTAAATTCATAACTAAATAGATAACCTAATTAGCATACTACCCTAACTAAAACCTAAGTAAATTAACCGAAGAACCCTAGCAGAGAGAGGGGGGGTTTACAGAGGGTGCAGGGGCGAGGAGGCAGGCCCGACAACGGCCGGGAGGGGAGAGGAGGGAGGCGAGGGCCGACGGGTCGGGGGCGAGCGCGCCGGGGTCAGGGGCGAGCACCGGCGCCGGGGTAGGGGGCGAGGGCCGGGTCGGGGGCGAGGGCCGGGGTCGGGGGCTAGTGCCGACACTGGAGTCAGGAGCGAGCGCCGGGGCCGGGTCGGGCACGGCGGTGCGACGGGGGAAGAGAGAGTGGGGATTTGGGGGGAAAAGGCGGGATGAAGCAGGGCGAGTGAGAATTTTGGGTTAAGTGGACGTAGCAGTAGCGCATTTGGAAAAGGTGTATCGAGTTTGTGCAGTACTCCAAGTCCCAAACATAGACCTCGTCTTCCATACCTTCAGCAGCGGCTCCGGCGCCTTTCTCATCGTCTTTCCCGGCGCGGGGCACTCCTTCCAGTTTTTCAACAGCTCATCGATTTCGGCACCGCTCTGCTTACGTGGATGTCCTCGATGCTCAGCGTGACCATTGAATAGATCTCCACGGTTTCTCCACGGGTCGTCCTGTTCAAGCCATCTTCGATGCCCCATGTACACGATTTTCCTAGACCCACCATCTTTCCTTGACGTTAGCTGCTGAGACGTCGTATCATCCATGCACCGCGTGCATCCGCAATATCCATGGCACACCTGGCCTGCCACATATCCGTAACCGAGATAGTCCTGCACTGTCATGATCAGCGCGGCTCTCATGTTGAAATACTCAGCTTTGCTGGCGTCCCATGTCTTGGCCGGTGTTTTCCATAACGTGTCTAACTCCTCTTGAAGTAGCCCCAGATACAAATTAATATTATTTCCTGGTTGTTTCGGCCCTTGAATAAGCATGCTCATGTGAAGGTACTTCGATTTCATGCACAACCAGGGGGGAGGTTGTACATCCATACAAACACGGGCCATGTGCTATGGTTGGTGTTCTGGTTGCCAAACGGATTCATGCCATCGGTACACGCGCCGAGCACGATGTTCCTTGCATCACATTCAAAATACTGATAGAAGCTGTTCAACGCTCTCCACTGGCTTCCATCCTTCACGTGACTCAGCTTCGGATCATCTCCATCGTCGGGCTTCTTCCTGTCCGCGTGCCAGCGCATTAGCTTTGCTTCCTTGGGATCTACAAAATACCTCTCGAGACGGGGAGTGATCGGTAAGTACCATACAACTTTCTGGGGACATTTCTTCCCGGCCTTCTTGTATCGAGAAGCATTGCACACCGGACATCTTGTTTTTTCCGCGTGCTCCTTCCGATAAATTATGCAATCGTTGATGCATGCATGGTATCTAACGTGTGGCAGATCAAGAGGGCACACGATCTTCTTGGCCTCATCAACACTAGTAGGACATAGATTACCCGTGGGAAGAACATCCTTTAGGTACTTGAGATGCTCATCAAGGCTAGTGTCGGTCCATTTGTTTTTAGCCATCGTCTTCAGGAGTTGGAGCATGAAACTCAAGCGGGTCACCTCAGGATTGCAACCATCATACAATGGAGTGTTCGCGTCTACCACCAGTTGCTCCAACTTAGCCTCCTCTCTAGAAGCAGCTCTCTCAGTACTCGTCTCCTTGCGAAGCAAAGCTTGAACATGAGGGTCCCGCACGATTGAACTTAGTACCAACGAACTCTGCTGCGTGGAGTCCATGTCGCTCTCTCCGCAGCCATGTCCGGCCCCTTCTCCGCCGCCATGTCCGGCCTCTTCCCCGCCGCCATTATCGATCATCTCTTCATCTTGCCCCGTGTCATCATTGCCTGCCCCGTCGGCATCCTCAAGATCATCATCCTCATCTTCAATTATCCACCGAGTATAGCCATCCATGAAACCAGTCATGAGCAGGTGCGCTTCGACACGACCATCGTCATGGGGGTCGAGCCAAACTATTCCTTTGCATTTTCGACATGGACATAAAACCTCTGTCCGGTCATTTTCTTTCATGTCCTGCACCGCCGACCGCAACCACCTGTCCACCATCGTTCCACTAACCATCGTCAACTCTGCACGGTAATAATAAACAAATTGATTATAAAAATGCATGCATGCATCAAAGTCATACAAAAATTTGGCATGACCTTCCCTAAAAATAGGACATATATGGATCTAGAGTTTGCCCAGAATTCACCGAAATGGAAATAAATCGATATTTTGACAAAACATAGGCAACTCAAAAGCACAATTTGGTGTCAACTCATGCCACACACACACAATTTCCACAAACATATCACACACACGTAAACATATTTCCATTTTGCAAAAGCATGAAATTTTCATCACCTCTATCTCGATCAAGATCGAGCACACGGTGGAGATGATGTTGTAGGGAGATCAAAAGTGCACAAAGCTCTTCTTGAAAAAGATAGATCTAGTTAGGGGGCAAATAGGTCACTTACCTAAATCCTACATCTACCTAGCTACCTAATTTGGGAGGAGACAACTTCAACTAGTGGAGGGGAAAGGAAAAAGATAAAGGAGATGGATTAATGGAGGTGGTGTAGTTAGGTAGGAGTAATGAAGAGAGAGAAAAGTGGATAGAAGAGAGAGAGAGTAATGTGGGAGAAGTATTGAGGAAGAAGAAGAGTGAGAGTGGGAGCATGTGGGGGAGGTAGGGGGAAGGGAAGAGATGAGGGGGAGGGGAGGGACGGGTGGGGAAAAGGTGGTGGGTTGGTGCGGGATAGCAGTAGCGCAGGAGCTAAAATGGGCTGCTGCTAAGGAATTAGCAGCAGCGCACTTTGGGCGACGGCGCTACTGCTAACAGGGACAAAAAAGTGTGCCAATTTGAAATTTAGCAGCAGCGATCTCAGAGAAAGCGCGCTACTACTACATCCGTAGCAGTAGCGCGGTTCGCGCCACCGCGCTACTGCTAAATGGAGTTAGGTGGACACCGCCGGTCGATATTTGTAGCAGCATGGTTTACACCGAGCGTGCTACTGCTAGAAACTTATCAGTAGCGAGTTTTCCGCACACGCGCTACTACTAATTAGCAGCAGCGCTCCTTTTTGAGCCGCGCTGCTGCTAAGATTCTGTGTATAGGCTTTTCCCTAGTAGTGTGAGGTTGATGCAGCCGTGGGCTGCCCTCAGTTGTTTATCACCAGCGTGGAGCATAGCGCTTTCGCATGTGTACGGGCATAGTCGCTCCTCGGAAGTGTCGTCAGCCAGCGCAGAGCATGGTGCTTCCACTGGTGCGTGGGAGGGGGGCTCCCCTTCGGGAGGAGCCCCCGGGCCATGTACAGCCCCGCCCTGACACATGGCTGGCACGGTAGGGCTATGGGAGGTGTATCTGGGCACCCGTGAGCCAGCGCGGGACTCACGAGGCCCTACCTCGAGGCGGGTTGTGCCTGGCTCTGGGCCTTTGTCGGTGGTACGTCCCTGCAAGGTGGTTAAAATGCAAATGCTCTACGTCCTCAGGTCCCGGCCCTCGAGCAAGCTCAGCCGCCACTGGTATGACAGGTCGCGATGCCGTGGGTCAAGGCCAAGGGGTGAGGGCTGGAGAGACAGTAAGAGCTCCTGAGTCGCGATGCTCAGGGGGCCCCCTTTTAATGTGCAAGCGCTTTGCATGAGAGTGGAGAGGCCCGCAGTAGGCAGCAGACGATAATCACGAGCAGGCTAAGCATGAAGGAGTAAATCAACTTAGATAGATGCAGAGAAAAGCAAACGCCACTAGGTCTAGCCCGAGCGGCTTGGGGATGATGCAGCCCCAGGGGCACCCCCAACATGGTAAGCTGGAAATAAAAGAAAAACGGATACATGCCGCAGGGACAGGCCCATGCGATCTGGGAATGATGCGGCCCGGAGGGCACTCCCAGCTGAAACGAAAACTTGAAAGAAGTCACCTGATACCATTTTAGAGCGGGCGTCGGAGTAGCTAGCGGTGCGAGGTGAAGAAGCCAATCCTCACGAGCCCTCGGGGCTCCGAGCCTAGGGAGGCTCGTGTGGTCCGGGCGGCTCGGTGAGGTCCATCTCCATCTGCTCCAGGAACGCGCGATGCTTGGCCACCTGAGCTTCCAAAATGCTTCTCATCAGGTGCTGGTGGGCTGCCGCCGCGTTCGGCAGGCCGAAGGGCATGCGAACGTAGCTGTGCGGTGGACCCGGGCAACGCCCCATGCACGAAGGCCGGAAGCACTCCTGAGATGCTACTCGATTGAGCCCTGGGTAGTCGATGCAGACGCGCAGCCCGCCATCCTCGCCTGGATGGGGAGCTACGCCGGGCAGGCGGCGGTTGCCGCGCATGACTCTCGATTCCTATAATTCTTAAGCGACCTTAGTGATGAACTCCTGAGGGTTGGGCTCTCCTTGCCTTACGCCTTCCTGAGGGAAACGTGCCGAGAAGCACGCCTCCAAGTGGTGCCCAAGCGCCTCCCTCGTGATCTTGGCAAAGTCGGTGGCTCCCCAGGAGAGAGCCCTCGAGCCCTGCCCGAGGAGGGCGCCAGGCGCGCCTTCCTATGCGATAGAGGGTGGCGCCCCTTGGATGGAAGCATGTCCAGATGTGATGCCTCCGGAGGAGCCTTCCTCCTGCGGCCTGGGACCAGGTGATGTCTTCTTCTTCTTGGGAGCTGCTTTAGGAAGATTTCCACTCTTGCTGTCTGGGTCCTCGATTGACGCGGCTTGGAAGGTGCGCTCGAGGGAGCACACCGCATTCTTCTCTTCACAAGGGACCGTGATGACCCCGCCACTTCCTGGCATCTTGAGGACGTTGTAGCCGTGGTGAGTCACTACCATGAACTTGGCCAGGGCTGGATACCTGAGGATGGCATTGTATGGCAGGCGAATGTGGGCGACATCAAAGTCAATGAGCTCGGTATGATAGTTCTTGCGCTGTCCAAAGGTGACAGGAAGGCGGACTTGCCCTATCGGGACAGTGGAACCATCAATGACTCCTGAGAAAGGCTTGGTTGGCTGAAGCTGATCATATGGCACTTGGAGATTGTTGAATTTCTCGACGGACAAGATGTTGAGCCCTGCCCCACCGTCGATGAGGGTCCTGTTAACTTGCACATTGCTGATGACTGCGGAGCAGAGCATTGGGAGGACACCGGCCGTTGCCGCACACTTGAGCTGATCCGCCGAGGTGACCGTGATGGCGCATGCTGACCACCTGAGAGGGCGCGTGGCCTCAAGTTTGGGAAGGACTGCATTCACCTTGCGAGCAAACTACTTGAAGATGCACTGAGAGGCTGGGGCCTGGGCGCCGCCCAAGATGCAAGCTATTGCACGAGGCTCCTGGAAGCCCCCAGCCCCCTCGTCCTGATGATGGTCTTCATTCCTTCGTGGTGGCAGCGGCAGAGGAGGGAGTCCTGCGTTGCCTTGCGGGCGATCCTCACGAGGCTAATCTCTCCAAGCTCCCTCGCAAGGCTGGTCCTGCCAGCGGTCCTCGCGAGGCCGATCACGCCAACCTTGGCGAGGGCCACGGTCGTCCCATTGTCCTCCACCTCTTGCTCCGCCTTGGCCATAGCCCCGATCGTTGCGCTCGGGGCGTCGACCAACATGGCCATCTCGCACGGCCCTGAGTTCTTCGCATTCGTTGGTCTTGTGGGTGTGGAGATCGTGGTACACACAGTACCGGCTGCCCTTGGACGACTCTGGCTGGTCCCTGCCGCGCTTTGTATCCGGCTCTGCTGCGAGCACAGCTACTCCCTTGTGCTTCACATCCTTGGCCTTGGCTTTCTTCTCTTCTGGGTCTGCTGCTGGGAGCTCGAGAAAGGAGAGACGCCCTTCCTCAGCCCTTGCGCACTTGCTCGCCAGGTTGAATAGCTCCAGAGACGTACACAGGTCTTCGTGGATCGCCAGCTCCTCCTTCATCTTGATGTCGTGGACGCCATCAGAGAACGCAGAGATGATGGCCTCCTCAGTCACCCTGGGGATCTTGAGGCGAGCGTTGTTGAAGCGCTGGATGTACTTTTGCAAGGTCTCTCTGGGTTGCTGCTTGATGTGGCGCAGGTCACCCACGGCCGGTGGAGGGTCACGAGTGCCCTGGAAGTTGGCAATGAAGCGAGTGTGCATCTCGTCCCAGGAGGAGATCGTGCCGAGAGGTAGGTTCAGGAGCCAGGTGCGGGCGCCGTCTTTGAGCGCCATGGGAAACCAGTTCGCCATGACCTTTCCGTCCCCGTTGGTGGCTTCGATCCCCAACTCGTAGAGCTGCAGGAACTCCATACGGTCTGCAGTGCCATCGTAGCGGGGAGGCAGGTCAGGTTTGAACTTGCCCGGCCAGGCAACACTGCACAGCTCGGTGGTGAAGGCGCGGCAGCCTGCGGTAACCACCGGAGCTCTCTGCTGACACATGGCTTGCTCATGGAGATTCCCATGCGCCGCTGCCTGAAGCAGCGCGGGGTCTTGACGTGCTAGCACAGGGACACTGTTGTGGCGCGCCGGTGCCGGGAGCACGCGTGCACCTTCTTGGGGACGAGGAATTTCTTGGCAGCTCCTTTCTTGACGTGCCAGCGCCGGACGCGGTGGGTCTTGTCCTGGAGCCGCGTGCCTCGGGGCCAAGGCGCCTTCTTGGGGAAGAGGTGGCGGAGGCACCTCCTGTTCTTCACCGCCTACGCAGGACGGAGGGCGAGTCAGTGAGAGGGATGGTGCAGGGGAGCCCCCTGTGGTGCTGACGAGCTCGGTGATGCGAGCGAGCCACTCCTCGTAGAGGTCG
The DNA here is from genome assembly GCF_018294505.1 of Triticum aestivum. Classification (NCBI taxonomy): domain Eukaryota; kingdom Viridiplantae; phylum Streptophyta; class Magnoliopsida; order Poales; family Poaceae; genus Triticum; species Triticum aestivum. Next base: position 213,703,410 of record NC_057807.1, on the reverse strand, counting down.
TCGATGGGACGGTAGTGCAGGAGCTCATGCGCCAGGAGCAACGCGGCGTGCATGTCCGTGGGGGCACGACGGGTGCGGGAGGATGAACCAGCTGGAGTCAGCGACGGGGTGGCGGTGCGGCCTTCCCGCCGCACCGAAGGGTGCAGCGACGAGGCCTGCTGCTCATTCCCCGCTTCGCCGGTGGTGGTGTTGGCGGCAGGCGACGGGGAACGACGGGGACACCCACCGACGGGAGCCGTCTGGGCGACGCGGGCGGCGAGAGCGGCCCGACGCTCGGCGCGAGCCCGGCGAGCGTCAGCCATGGACACGACGGAAGATCGAACGCGAACAGCGGAAGAAAGATTCCGGCGCACCCCTATCTGGCGCGCCAAATGTCGGATGTTGGGTTCCGGCAGACCCTTAAGGTTCAAACTCTGGGGTGCGCACGAAGATCTCTCCCCTACCGACCTACTTCCGATCGTCTCATGAGATCTAAGCTAGAAACAATGAACAACACGAGGGACACAAGATTTATACCGGTTCGTGCCACCATTGTGGTGTAATACCCTACTCCAGTGTGTGGTGTGGTGGATTTCCTCAGGGGCTGATGATGAACACTACAAGGGAAGAACAGCCTCGCGAGAGGTGTTCTTGAGCTGGTGCGATGAACTGCTTGGGTAAGTTCGATCGCCCCCCTCTCTCTCTAATGAGCTCTCGATCCTTCCCTAAAACTATATCCCTCTCTATGGTGGTGGCTAATCCTATTTATAGAGGCCCTGGGCCTCTTCCCAAATATTGAGAGGGAAGGGCGCCAACAATGGCCATTTTGAAGGGGAACATCTAGTACAAGTTATCCTGACTAAAGTTGGTCTTCGGCTGCCAAAAGCACTGGTGATGACGCCATCTTGGGCTCCATGGTGACCTCCATCCTACCGCTCTGCTAGTCTTCGTCTCGTTGCACTTAAATGGCAACCTTTGCCTGATGCCTCGGAACTCCACACCTATGCTTGCCCCCTTTGCACCAAAGAGGAAACAAGGACACTACGCAGGCCGGCGCCCGCCTGGCCTCGATTGTCATGGCTTGTGTCACGAGCACCTCGCGAGGCACCCTGCCTTGATCTCTCCGCCTCCTCGCGAGCCTGCCTGGCGAGGCTGTTCCTGAGGCTTGTGCCGTCCGCCCCGCGAGGCTTGGCCCCTCACGAGGGTCTTGAATCTTGTGCTGATGAAGATGGGTCGTACTGGGCCATCACTTGAGCACTTGCACTTGGCTCTTCGCCTCTTCGAAAGGTCCAACAATGATGATACTACAGTACAATATGCTTCTGGCAATCTGACACTGATTGAACTGCTGCACGTCCACCGCGAGGGCGAGGGCGAGGGAGAGGGGGAGGGCAATGTAGTCAAAACCCTCTCCTCGTCCTGCGAGCCACCACGCGTGTGGGCGAGGGAGAGGTGTAGTAAGCAAGCTTCTCCTCGTTTGGCGAGTTGACGGGACACATCAAAGCAGTACTAGTACTAGTCCATACTGCGTTCCTTTCCGGTTAATATGGCTTAATTTGAAATAAGAAAAATACACTGGCAGGCAATGTATGTAACAATACGCTCTTTACGGTCACTATATATAGTTTTGCGGTGATTATACAATCACTAGCTAATCATAGAGAACCGTATTGCACCCTACTGCCCGGCCACATAGTCGACGTGACACTTTGTTGACTGTTTGAAATGCCACCTGGTTTTCTGGGTCCCACCTGTCAATTGGCAGAGGAAAGAATTCAGTTAAACAAAACTTTACGCAGCCGCGACAGGAGTCCAACCATTGCGCGTGAACCACCCTAGCTGTGTATGTGAGTGCATGCACATGCACTCCCTTGGTTCTCCAACAAAGAGTGTACATCAGATAAAAAACAAAGAGTGTAGTACATCTAGACTTCCAATGCATAGCCTTTAATCTAAATCGATATTTATTGACTAATGCACCAACTTGTGCTCTAGGTATAGGCTACATGTCTATCCTTAATTATAGCATGCAACAACCTTCATTTAATCTTCTTCTCTCAATGGTCACATGCAAACATAAGTCTGCTACTTTTGGGCGTTAATTATGCCCTGGTCAATGTGTAAATCTCTAAATGTACAGTCTTTCACGGACGTAGGGAGTAAGCTGAGCACTTGAGAGTGAGTGTGTGTGTTGCGTCGTGTGCTGTGTGCCGCATAGGTGCGTGAGTGTTGCGTGCGTGCGTGTGTACGTGTGAGTGTTGCATGTTGCATGCATGCATGCATGCATGCATGGGGCTTACTCCCTCCCATTGACATGTTCATATTTCAAGCTTCCTCTGTTCCCTCAATGGTGATACTCCCTCTGTTCCCAAATACGGAGTAAAAGCCTCCCTCTATTCCCAAATACCTAGTATTTGTCTTTCTGGAGATTTCAACAAGTGACTACGTATGGAGCAAAATGAGTGAAATGAGCGTAGAGGCATATGGTTACTATAGAAAGGAAGTATTCACGATCCATTATTCCCCATCTCAGTCAGAGAGAACTATTCAACTAGTCTTCGCAGTGAAGTGACAATACACGCTGCAGCAGATGGGACACTTAATTAATAAGCTGAACCAGCATGTTGGTGTTATTAAATCAGCCTTACCCAGTACCGCCATCATGTTTGCCAGTAGAGCACACTTCCGCAAATACGCCTACGCACCTCTATCCTCCATTAACTGACATGTGGGCCCTCTTGTGGTAGACTCACATGTCATCGGTGTAACTATTTACACTCTGAAGGACGGTATATCCTGGTAGTAGTACTAGTAGAATTGAAATTTAATGCACTTTCTTCCCCGTCTTCCACTCTTCTTCGTCCTGTCTTCTTATTCCTCATCTCTTCCCCATCATCGGCCGCACAACATTTCCCCCCGCTCACTGCTCACCCGCCCGCTCCATCTTCCTTGGTAGCTCGTGCGTACCATATCCCCCACTCACTGCTCGGCCACATGAGGAGAAGCTTCTTCGCTCGCCCGCCCGAATCCACTCCCCCGCTGGCTCGCAGGCACCGAAAACCCCTATGGCAGAGCCGATTGACACGCAAAGCCGTGATTGGAATTCCCTCCCCAATGTTCACTTGGAGCAGATCTGTAATCGTATGGACCTACTCAGCACCGTCCGCCTGGCTGCATGCTCGGTGTCTTTGTACTGTCTACTCATCTGCAACCGGCTAGCTCTTTTCAAGACACCTTGCTTGCTTGTGCCCGATCCTCGCAGGTGGCCCAGACACTGACTTGACGATCCTACAGAGGTTGCCAATGGTGCCCCTCGACATGCTACCACTACCCGTCCGACTGTCCTTCATGCTCGACCACTACTGGACGGGCATGAAGGCCAACTGGATCGTCCTCATCCACCAATCTAGTAGTCCGTGGCATCTCGTGGATATCTACACCCAGCGAGAGATCACCATCCCATCGTTGGATACCGCCGCCATCAAGCCTCGCGGCCCGCCGGACACTCCTGCCTACTGCGCACGAGACGGGTCAAGCTTTTGGCCCGACCTCTGTTTGCTGAAAGTTGTAATCTGCAAAGTGCCCAAACCATCAGAAGACTACATGGATTACAAGCTCATTGCCTTGTTCAACATGGTTATGTCTCATCGTCAATCCTATTGAGGCAACATTTCTGTCTGATGCTATAGTGCACGATGGCATCATTTACGCGGTCGACGCACAGATTGGCTGCCTATACTGGTGGAATCTATCGTCGTGTAATTGTTCTATCTCATCTCATCTTTACCTTATGAATACGACTGCCTATTCATTGTTACAAATTTAGAATAGATAGTATGTCTATAACCACATCATTGCTATATGTTCCTCTCATTTCCTAGATTTTTATGACCACACATGTTCTTGTTAGAGTTGATATGATAACAATTGGCATCTAATGATTGTTAGAATAGATATTATGAAAATAACATCATGATTGCTATATGTTACTCTCATTTCCCAGATTTTTATAACAATACATGTTATTGCTTAGAGTTGATATGAGAACAGTAGTAGTAAGTGCTATGATAGAATATGAGTAGGCTCTGTCATAGCTGTTTTCCTCTCATTGTTACATGATGTTTGAACCATGACATATTCTTAGAATATGAAAGCCATTGGCTTATTTTTTTAACTTGGGGTATGATTATGACCACAACATTGCAATTCTCTGTCTATGATATGTGTCACTGATATAATAATCTTACTTCCACGCATACTTTGAACATGATTATTCATTTTTGTCCTTTTGGTCTCCAGTTTTAATTGTTGCAGCAGACGCAGATGCGCTGGCCTTCATTATTCCACGACCTGGAATCATACCAGCCGATGGGTGGTGGTTTATCGCTCGTTCAGCTGACGGCGATCATTTGATGCTCATTCGCACGTACCATTGACCAAACCATTACATCAAACCACATGCAGTATAATGCCTGGGGCGTTCGTGACATTGATGGCTATGACTGCTCCATGTTCAAGAAAGATCCTAGCTCTGTTGGGCCAGGCGTATTCAACTGGAGGCGGGTTTACAGCCCCGGCAACCACTCCATGTCCCTCGGGCTCAATTATCCGATCATCCAACCAATCATCGATCATATCACCGGTGATGATTACCGTCCTACGCAACTTCCATTCGCTAGGGGGGGCTGTGTTTACACATCATACCATGGGTTTCATGAGTCACCATATCTAGAGATTCGTCGACACAGCTTGTTGCCAGATAATCTTCAGTGTGTGAAAGGCATCAAGCTTCCATGTGATGGATCGCTTTTGCAAACCCGACATGTGGCGATGTGATTCATGCCAACAGCAAATATGCACAACTTGATTCGTGCTGATATCTAGACTGAGCCATGTATTCTGCTGCTGTAGCACAACCCTCTTTTGTTGAATATTATGCATTGTTGTTAGTTTGAAGCACTCCTATGGTTTGAAGGATAGATACCTTTCTGGGAACAAGTGCATCCTAACTCACCTGCGTAGGATGTACTGATAATGACGATGGAGATGTTGTGTAGAAGCCATATATATGTAATAACACCCTTAAGAGTCTTATTCCAATAACACCTAGGCTTATTATCATAACACTTGTACAGTGCTTCATCCACCTCAGCCGGACCGCACTACAATCCGACAAAACTATAGTAGCCCAAAGCCCAACGCCTGCACCCTACCTTCTTCCCTGCAGGAAACCATCCCTCGCTGCCCATCTTTCTTCCCCACCGCCACCCACCCCTGGCGCCCCACCACCTCCCACCTCCTGCGCCCCACCACCTCCCACCCCTGAGGCACCCAACCGCCGGTGCCCCACCACCGATGACCCACCGCCTCCACCCGCGCGGCGCCCCATCATCTCCAACCCCGCGGCGCCCCCGGCCCGGCCACCACCCCGCGCCGCCCCGACTTACCTCCTACAGCCTTGGCGCGCTCCAGTGGAACCCCGCCCCACTGCCTCTCCATCGGCCCATATTCGCGACGGCGTCGACGCCGCACCGCTGCCCCACCACCTCACCTTATCCACTTGGAGCTGGCCAGGGGTCGCTGGCGCTTGTTTCATATCTTCCCGATGCAACTCCAACCACCATCCCTCCTCGGCCCACCTGCCACCTCGTGGACTAGCCACCGGATCCACCCATCACCATCCTTCCGCGTGTGGCCGGCGTCGGATCCGCTCGGGGCCATTCCCTGCAAACCACCGGGTTGAGGGGCAGCTAGATTTGCCCCATTGCCGTTCTCCCATAGTTGTCCGGTGCCAGATCCGCGCCTTGTCGCCCCCACCCTCAGGGGGTGTCCTCCCTGTCAACGATTGGAGGGGGCGGTGAGCTTGGGGGTCCCGGGGACTCTACCCTCCCCGTTCCTCCACCTCCCCTCCCATCTTGCTGCATATCAACTTGTTCTTCTTCCCCTCCAATCATGAGATGCAGACCGAGCGTTGATGTTGCAGTGCGGTTCGTGGGATCACAATGCAATTTTTGTATTTCTGTTGTGAGTGGCACACCCCCAATTCTTTGTTGTACGTGCAGTTTTGGTCACGCGGCGGTGCATTTTCAGTGGTTATGCAGTGCCGGGTGTGCACACATGAAGCCCCGGTCAAATCCAAAAATTATCCACCAATGGAGTAGTCTAGCGACATGTTTGTGTGTGTTTTAGATTTTGTTTTGTTTGCAGTTCAGTAAGCTTTTACTTTCAAAAAAGATGTGTCCGTTGTGTTGTAGTGTAGTTGTTGCTCGTTTGTATCTCGTGTATTGTTCGCTGGTGATCTCGTGTGTGCCTATCAGAAGTTTGTTTCTGCTGGCAGGCGGTTCATTTTGTGAAGTACATTTTGACATATATCTTCGTCGGGTGTTCTTGCTGTAAGTGTATGTGATTCCCTTCTAAAAAAATAAATACAAACTTTGGACATGTGCAGCTCACTAGTGTTGCTTCGCAGTCCACTTTGGCATCAACTGCGGTTCCCCTTCAACATACGTTCGACACGTGCTGATTTTTTTTGTATCGAGAGGTTCACTTTTGTCCCACAAAGAGGTTCACTTCTATTCGGTGCAGTGCACTACTCTCATGTTGTGTATTTCATAGCAGACGAAAGTGCACTACTTATGAGAATGATGATGTTCACTTGCACACATCCTGGAAGTGCGGAAAAATTTAGCGAAACAACTAAAAAATAATGCAGTCCACTAAGATATTTGTCGCGGTTCACTTCCCTCATCTCTGCGTTCCACTCGTTCATAAAAAAAGGTTGGAAAAAAGACAACAAAAACTCGACTGAGAAAAATTTACGTCCGACAAAAGAAATCATGAAGTTCACTTGCCTGTCGGATGCAGTGCGGTTTCCTATCTGAAGGAGTGCCGTTTTCTGTTCGATGACGTTCAATCGCCGATTTGAGTGTCGCAAAAAACAGAGTGTCCGCACTTCCGTAATTTTCAAAATTGCTCTTACATCGTAAGGAATTAGAGAGAGCGTTCTACATGAAAAAGTTGCGTCTTGTCGATATCTTTCCAACGGCATATCATTCGAATCATTTCGACAAGCGGTTTGTAAAAATTTTGCGAAAAATGACCACTGTCACTCATCATCCACCGCATCATTTTCAAAATTAACTTAAAACCCTAAGGAATCTCGAAACCATTTCTACATATGAAAGTTGCGCCTTGTCCATAGCTTTCCGACGATGTATTACATGCCTTGTTTTGACAAACAGTTCAAAAACTAGAGTGAAAACAGTGCCGAAAATTGTAAATTTTTCCAAAAAACGTAATTCCGCGATTTAGTAAATTTGAAACTGTTCTTAAACCGTAACGAATTAGTGAAAATAATAGATATGAAAAAGATGTGCCTCGATGATATCTTTTCAATGGCGTATCATTTGCTTTGTTCCGACGAGCGGTTTAGAAAATATCACGAAAATACGCTCGCTGCCAGTCGTCATCCGCCGCACCGTTTTTGAAACTGCTCTTAAACCGCGAGGAATCTCGAAAAGTGTTCAACATGGCGAAGTTGCGCCTAATCTATAGTTTTCCAACGGTATATTATACGCCTCGTTCCAACAAACGGTTAAAAAACTAGATCAAAAAAGGTAGCGAAAAACACAGCGTGCAGTTTTTTGCAACGGGAAGTTCACTGGCGTGAGTACTGCAGCACACTTGATTCAAACAATGACGTGCACCTGCGTTGAGAATGCAGTGCGAAAGTGTTATAAGAATAGTTATTCTGCTAATATTAGCAGAATAGACCGTCTGTGTATATACAATTAGGCTTCAAGTGCGTACTTGTTAGTTAAACCTATGATTAAAATGTGACACTAAATACGACTAGTAAGTAGTACAGTAGCAGTACTAGTATACGTCGGTCAAATTATTCATCATGTCCACACATTGAATTGACGTGACAACATGCTGCGCGTGAGGTGACACAAGTATCCCGGCATTGTGTTCGGGTATTCTGGTCTTCAGATTTGGAGTACCACCTATCTGTCGAAATCTTTCATCATTCACTTAAAACAGTCGATTGATCATACATTGAGTACTATATAACTGGAATTAACCGATGCAAGTCGAAGAAGGATTGGCCGGTGCTGCCGGCTGGCATAAAATTCGATCCCATAGATCAGGAGATGATCGAGCACCTTAAGGCCAAATTCAGTGCTGACAGCGCGAGATCCCACCCTCTCATCAATTTGTTCATACCAACCATCGACAGCAAGCACGGCATATGCTACACCCATCCCGAGAAACTTACAGGTAAGACACCAATCGCCCGTCTACTTGCACAAACATATTCCTTTGTTTATAGCTCTATTTTTGTTTTTAGATGCAGACCACGTGAAGCAATTACAATTTGACAGTTAATAAAAAGTGAAACAAGTGACTGCAACATGCCAAAGATGTTATGAAAATGCCAACTATGTACACTAAAACCTGTATTCGACAATAATGCAGGTATCACACTGAATAGCCTAAGCAAGCATTTCTTCCAGTGCAATTCCAGGGCATTCAAAAGGGGCACGTGGACACGTCGCAAGATACAGTCAGAGTGCGGCATGCATACGATGTGGCACAAGACCGGAAATACCTTGCCGGTGATGGTCAACAGCCGGCAGACGGGCAGCAAAATGGTTCTGGTGCTGCACACCAACAAGAACTTCGACCAGTAGAGGACCAACTGGGTGATGCACCAGTACCACCTCGGGGACCTAGAGCAAGAGAAGGAGCGGGAGCTGGTCCTCTGCGAGATTTTCTACCAGACGAACACTAGGGCCAGGAGTAAAAAGATTATAAGTTAGTTTGGTATTGGTACTTGTAGTACCTTGTCGTTCGTAAGTTGGTATTGTTGTTAACGATCTTTTGGTATGAACTTGGCATTTGCTTCCAACCATCATGCTGAGGGTCGACGTGGATTTAAATCTGAATCATTTGTTTTGAAACAAATATTCAGGCACCTGATTTTTATTTGATGGGTATCATAAGCATCTGCCGTTCGAATTCCCAGTTCTCCAAATTTTTGGAAACAAGTGCAAGCACTTATTATCGCAATGAAAAAACAATATCCCTGCTGCATCCCAGTTAGCAGTCTGTACTTGCAGAATTCTCTCGTTTATTGAGCAAGTATATTGTTTTTCATGTTGACCTAGTTTCAATTGGGTTCTAGACTGCCCAGGCTTGGTTTTGTTTTTAATAGGCCCAGCCCATGATGACAACGGGGCACAAAGATCTAGCAGGTATCTACTGGCCTCTGGCCCGCCAGCGTTAGTTATATTTTGGTCTTACAACATACGTAGGCAGTTTCTTTACTGAATCAAACATACAACCCAGTTCTATTTTCCTCTTGAAACGCATGTCCTACATCCATTTTCTAATCTCTACCTATAGTTTTACTAGTTCATATACACGTCTCATTATATTGAAAATACAAAAAAAAATCCTTTTTCATATTATCCTTATTTTTGTTGTTGTTTTCCCTCCCAGCGTTGATTTTTTACCACTGATTTCCCCTTAAACCAACTCAATTGTCCCACGTCTTATTTGCTTACAAAAACAAAATGATTTTTTTGGCAAATCAATAAGTTCTTAAAAAATGTTTATCATTTCGGGATTACCACAGTTCAGACTCCACCGAAATATGCAAAATAAGGTTGAACTTTTTGACCGTGGTCCTGGGCAGAAAATGGCATGTAATAAATTACTTAAGAATTAGCAAATGGGTTGGAAATTATTAAAAAATAGCAAATGGGCTCTATATTGTGTGCCACAGATTTGGAGGCTGACTTGTAGGCCTACTAAGTTCATGCATACATAAGGTTTCTCAAAAAAGAAACATAGTCAACAATCGACTCTACCTGCGTCAGACCGTTAGAAGTCAATCTAACCGCAATCTTGCTTCTTCAGTCTCTGATCTTCCTGCCCCAGCCGCCCAAACCAGCGCCGTCGGAACCGCCTGCTCCCGCCTCCCGTGGCCGGCTATGCTACCGGGTAGGCCTCACGGCCCCATCGTACTCGCATCCCTGGCCTGTCTATCCCTCTACTCACCCACACCTCCTGTTATTTTCTGGCGACGACAGCCGAACTAGTCAACCCTCGTACTCTCCGCCGCATGGGCAGCCACTGCCGTGTCTTCCCTGGCTCCGTGTCGTTCCCTTCATAGGGCTCACCAACGTCCACCGCTCTGGTGCTCTCAGCGCAGCATGGTCAACATGGTCAACGAACGACATCCATCAGAAGTAAACTGTACATGGAGAGGCTGACAGATGGGTCCACGGCTGCACACAAGGAAATGCCTCCTTATTACGCACAAAAAAATGATTCCTCCACCTGACATCTGGGACCCGCTGGAAGGGCCTCTGTATTTCACGAAAAAAACGTTCCCTCCACTGACAGGTCGGACCAACAAACCATATCTTCGCACGCAAGGAAGTGCCTCCTTATTGCGCACAAAAAATGAATACCCCCGCCAGCTGGGACCCACCATAGTGGGAGGCTGACTTGTGGGCCTACCAAGTTGACGGGGACGGAGGGCTTTGTCAACTTAGTCAATATAAGAATGATTCTAGCTCCAGTGACCGTACGATGTCCATCCAACGGCCGTAGTGCTTCTTTGACCTCTGGTCTTCTTGCTCCAGCTACCCAAACCAGCGTCGGTCGTGCCGTGTGCTCCTGCCTCACGTGGCCGGCTGTGATGCCGCGGAGGCCTCACCGCCCCCTACTAGTCCCACCGCTGGCCAGGCCATCCTACTCACCCACACCCCTGTTATTCTGCGGCGACGACAGCCTCACACCGCAGCCGAACCAGTGAACCCTCGTACTCCTCTCTGCGTGGGCATCCACTGTCGCGTCTTCCCCAGCTCCGCATCGTCCCCTTCCTAGGCCTTGCTGTCGTCCACCGCCTTGGTGCTCTCGACGCAGCGTGGTCAATGTGGTCAACGACCGACTTCCATCGGAAGAGTACTATACGTGGAGAGGCTGATAGCTGGGTCCACGGCCGCAGCAAGGAAGTGCCTCCTAATTACACAAAAAATAATGATTCCTCCACCCGACAGCAGGGACCCATCGGACGGGCAACCGTATTTTGCGAAAAAAAACGTTTCCCCCTAATGCTGGGACCCACCAGCTACATCTTCGCACGCAAGGAAGTGCATCCGGGCAAAAAAACGATTCGCCCCTTGACTGCTGGGACCCACCAACTACATCTTCGCACGCAAGGAAGTGCCTGACAGTCAGGACCCACCTGGTCGAAGCGTATGTAGCGTTGTCATTCTGGTCGCGAACATGTACGTACATACTGGTCGATGTAGAGGCATGCATGTGTCGTAGTAGAGGCTTGCACGTAGCATGTATACGTACATACAACGGCCAGTGTGCAAGAAAGAAAATACGGCCACGTACATACATACGGGCGGGGTCTCAAACGCCTACTCGCGCATACGTATGGCCAGGGCTCGTGTACATGGCTGGGTCAGAACGGAGAAACAGCGCCGTCCTCGTGTTCATGGGGAGCCAACCGGCTGGGTCGGAACGGAATGCATCGTCGTGTTCATCGGGATGGCTCGGACGGAACAGCCGATGGAGACGAGGCCTGGCATACCGCAGAACGGAGGAAACGGCCTTGTGTTCGACCGGCCACGGTCGAAACGGGATCCTGTTCATCGGGAGGGGTCTGGCATATCGCAAAACGGAGGAAACAGACTTCTATTGGACCTCCTACAGTCGAAATGGGGTCCTGTTGATCGGGAGGGGTGTGGCGTACCACAAAACGGAGGAAACAGACTTGTGTTGGAGTGCTATGGTCGAAACGGGGGTCCTATTAATCGGGAGGGGTGTGGCGTACCGCAAAATGGGACTCCACGGGATATTGTTCATGTCCACCATCGACCTCCTCCAGCCTCCACGGGCTACCGTTCATCCACCGTCGACCTCCTCCAGCCTCCACCTGCGACTGTTCATCCACGGGCTCCTGTTCATCCAGCCTCCACCGCACGCTACTCCACCGGCTACTATTCAACTAGCCCTCTCCACGGGCTCCTGTTCAACCACCCCTCCACGGGCTACTATTCATCCAGACCTCCACCGGCTATTGTTTAATCATCCCTCCACGGGGTCGTCCCGTTCATCCAGCCCCAACCGGCTCAATCGATCGGGGTCTTGTTCATCCAGAGGCAACCACGGGGTCCTGTTCATCCACCCCCACCGGGGACTGCTCATCCACCCCCCCAGCAACACTCACTGTTCATCAAGGGAAGGAGGCAGCAGGGCTCGATCGGCTTCAATTAGAAGCAGTAGCGAAGGAATCACTCGGGTTCAGTAACATAGCTAGTGCAATCGCTCGGGTTCATTTAGAGCCCAACGCCTCGCTCGGGTTCAGTTAGAGCCCAACGCCTTGCACCCACACGCGTACGGTACAAGAGAAACGCGCATCGCTCAGCCCCCGACCACCCACTGTAACCGGGAACTCCCCGATATTTTCCTCGCCGCTTTTACCACAGTTTTTTCTGTCATGGACGGCCCAAAGAATGTCATGCGGCTGCGTCTCCGGCCCGCCCAGGACTAAAAGCCCATTTTCTGTCATGATTTTTTGCCATAGAAGTAGGAGCCCACCACATCTGTGATGATACCGGGTTTTGTCACAATTATCGTCATAGAAGTGTCATAAGTATGACAGAACAAAATTCGTTCGGCACAAAATGTCACGGATGTCTTTTTTTTGTAGTGACGGGTCCGATCACATTCACTTAGATGAAAAAAGCAACTTGAAGAATTAGCTATAAGTGAATGCTATAGAGGACATGAAAAACTCATATATATATATATATATATATATATATATATATATAAATGAAGAACAATGACGGAAAGACTGAGGAAATTGCAAAGTTGAAGAATTTGAAAAACTGAAGAAATTGCAAAAATTCAAATTGAAGATTTTCAACTTTGGTTGGTGGCGTAACCCACGTTATAAGAATGATGATTTCAAACACCGCGTACAATGTCGTAGTGTTCTGAGAATCAAATTCTTCATAATTTCTTCACACTTAGAGGGTTAGTCTTCATTGGTTGAAGAAAAACATTACTTCGTGTGTTGCACATCTAAGTCATCAAGTTTGCACAAGTGTTAGGATGTGTGTCCTTTTCAAAGAACATTCGAAGATTCTAAGATATTTAGCTCACACCGCAACTTGCTAAATATATTCTCATCCAAGGGCTTTGTGAAGATATCGGCCAACTGATCTTTAGTATTTGCATGGTCGATGGAGATGTCGCCCTTCAACACATGGTCACGAAGAAAATGATAACGAATCTGGATGTGCTTTGTCTTCGAGTGCTGAACTGGGTTGTGAGCAATCTTGATAGCACTCTCATTGTCGCACTAGAGTGGCACATTCTTCACATTGATGCCATAGTCCTTGAGGGTTTGCTTCATCCATAGCAATTGAGCACAGCAAGGTCCGGCAGCAATGTACTCAGCTTCAGCAGTAGAGAGTGATACGCAGTTCTGCTTCTTCGAGGACCAACATACCAAGGATCGTTCGAGGAAATGACATGTGCCTGATGTTGACTTGCGATCCATCCTATCACCAGCATAGTCGAAGTCATAATATCCAATGAGATCAAAAGAAGAGCCCTTGGGATACCATAATCCAAGTGTTGGAGTATGAGCTAGATATCAAATAATATGCTTCACAGCCTTATGGTGTGATTCCTTCGGTGTAGCTTGAAATCGGGCACACATGCCAAAACTAAGCATAATATCCGGCCTAGATGCACATAGATACAATAAATAGCCAATCATGAAGCGGTATACCTTTTGTGGGCATAGGGATTTTCATCAATGCATAGATGGCCATTTGTGGGCATAGGGATTTTGACGCCTTTGCAATCTTGCATGCCAAATTTCCTCAACACATCCTTGAGGTATTTCTCCTGGGATATGAATATGCCATTGTGTTGTTGACAAATTTGAAGACCTAAGAATAATTTCAACTCTCCCATCATGGACATTTGATATTCCTCACTCATCATATAGGAAAATTTGTCACACGCCCGAGGTGCTTGCTTGAGGCCATAGAGGGCCTTGTTGAGTCTGTAGACGTGATTTGGAAATTTTGGATCCTCAAACCTGGAGGTTGAGCAACATATACTTCTTCCTCAAGCTTACCATTGAGGAATGCAGTTTTCACATCCAATTGATGTAAGATGATATTATGATGGTTAGCATAGGCAAGCAATATGCGAATAACCTCAAGTCTAGCAACAGGTGCAATTTTTTTTATCGAAATCAGTTCCTTCAACCTGTGTGTAGCCTTGAGCTACAAGACGGTCCTTATTCCTCACCACAAGGCAATTTTCATCTTGCTTGTTGCGGCAGATCCATTTGGTGCCAATGATGTTGTGCTTGCGTGGGTCTGGTCGCTTGACAAGCTCCCACACATTGTTGAGCTCGAATTGATGCGGTTCATCTTGCATAGCTTGAATCCACTCAGACTCCATGAATGCTTCATCAATTTTGGTGGGCTCTATGACAGAGACAAATGCAAAATGCCCACAAAAGTTAGACAAATGTGAAGCTTTTGAGCGTGTGAGAGGACCTGGTGTGTTGATGTCGTTGATGATTCTCTCAATCTGCACTTCATTTGCAACGCGAGGATGAGCAGGTTGAAGAATTTGATTTGGCCCAGCAATTTCTTCGGGGCCATTTTCTTCAGTAGCACGAGCGTGATTTTGTTCACGATCCGAAATGACTTCTTCAGCAGATTGTTTGGTAGGGATGACATCCTCAGTAGCCTTGAACTTGATGCATTCCTCAGGTGACATTTCATCTAGCACAGGAGGTAGGTGCTCTCTTTGCGAGACATTAGTCTCATGGAACCTCACATCTATAGTTTCAACAACCTTGTGATGATAGGTGTTGAAGACTCTGTAAATGTGCGAGTCCTTTCCGTTACCAAGCATAAAACCCTTATGTGCTTTCGGTGCAAATTTAGAGTGGTGGTGAGGATCTCTAATCCAGCATTTAGCACCGAAGACATTGAAATAACTTACATTGGGTTTATTATCAGTGAGGAGTTCATATGAGGTCTTTTTGAAGAATTTATGAAGATATACCCTGTTGATGATGTGGCGTGTAGTATCAATAGCATCTGGCGAGAAACTCTATGGAGTCTCGTATTCATCAAGCATAGTGCGAGCCATCTCAACAAGAGTTCTGTTCTTGCGCTCCACGACGCCATTTTGCTGAGGCTTATAGGGAGCAGATAACTCGTGAGTAATACCAAGTATAACAAGATATTCATCGAGACCAGTATTCTTGAACTCGGTTCCATTATCACTACTGATATGCTTGATCTTCACACCGAAGTTCGTAGATGCTCTTGAGGAAAATCGTTTCAAGACTTCCTGCACTTCATTTTTGTAAGTGATGATATGCACCCAGGTGTAACGAGAATAATCATCAACAATGACAAAGCCATATAATGATGCAGAATTAGTGAACATGGCATAATGAGTAGGGCCAAAGATATCCATGCGAAGTAATTCAAAGGGACGAGTAGTGGTCATGATAGTCTTAGAGGGATGCTTCGCTCTGGTGATCTTTCCAGCCTCACAAGCCCCACAAAGATGATCTTTGAGGAATTTGACACCCTTGATGCCAATGACCTGCTTCTTCTTCGCCGAGTGTGATAGAGGCAAAGGTGTCCCGTCTTTCGATGAGATGATGGATATCGCTTTGGTGGCAGTCGACTTTGACGATCCGACTACGAACGTGCGAGGACGTCGCGCCTTAGCAATCACTAAACCAACTCCAAGAGGTTATTGACCACGCCGGAGCACGATCAACCTGACCACGAGGGTCTGTTTCCTGCGAGCAAACGAAGAACAAGCAAGAAACTGAGATTGCAATCTAGATATTGCGAATATAAGATGAAAGCTTTATTGATCAAGGTGGGGTTTTGTGACGCCTTTGTCTGGTCGTTGAACACAAACAAAGTACGCGAAGTTACAGCTATGGCGAACTTTTAATCTAAACAAAACCCAAAGTCTAAACGATGCCCTAAGGGTTGTATATATGGAGGAAGAGGGGGGAATTTCGTGGCCCTTGGTGGAGGGGTCCGAAATCAACCCTATCTCTTGTTTCCCCACACATACGGACTCTAAAAATAGCCTATACTTATGTATTTCGAAATTACATGGGCCTGGCCCAATAATAAGGTGACGCAGCACCTAAAATAGCCTCGGGACGAAATTTATGAAGTGGCATCTTGTATATTTCGTCCAAGGCTCCATGCACCCATTATGGTGGCTTCAAAGTCCTGAAATCATCACTTGTAACTCCGTTCTTGTTCCCCTTGCGCATGCCATCATCTCCATGCTTGTTCTTGCTCCAATGTTCATCCTTCTCCAAGCTAGGCCCTTCATTTGTAAGCAAAACAAATGTATCCAATTTAGGCAGCATCATATTCTCATGAACATTAGAATCATTACCAAGAAACAAAAGTACCTGGTAATTTAGTTGGCGTGCACGAGCTCTAGTAATTGGTCCAGTATGTATAGCAGCAGGGCTGTGGTTGTAACAATTGTATTGATGTCCTCATCATCCTCCCCTTCTTGAAATGAAGTCGTCCTCGACGGAAGTTCATCTTCCTCACCCAAATAAGGCTTCAAATCTGCAATGTTAAAAGTGGGACTAACCCCAAAATCTGCAGGTAGCTCAAGTTTATATGCATTATCATTTATTTTCTCTAACCCTTAAAGGGACCATCAGCACGTGGCATTAACTTTGATTTGCGCAAATCAGGAAATCTATCCTTACGCAAATGTAACCAAACAAGATCTCCAGGTGCAAACACAACATGTTTTCTACCCTTATCTCCAGCAAGTTTATATTTAGCATTCATACGCTCAATGTTTTCCTTAGTTAACTCATGCATTTTTAAAATCAATTCAGCACGTTGTTTAGCATCAAAATTAACCTTCTCCGAAGATGGAAGAGCCAACAAATCAATAGGTGCACGAGGTAGGAAACCATACACAACTTCAAAAGGGCACATCTTAGTAGTAGAATGCAATGAACGATTATAAGCAAATTCAATATGAGGCAAGCATTCCTCACACATTTTCTTATTATTCTTCAAAACAGCCCTAAGCATAGTAGACAACGTTCTATTGACTACTTCAGTTTGTCCATCAGTTTGGGGGTGACAAGTAGTACTAAAAAGCAGTTTAGTCCCCAACTTATCCCATAAACATCTCCAAAAGTGGCTAAGAAATTTAGTATCACGATCTGAAACAATAGTATTTGGCACACCATGCAAGCGAATAATTTCACGAAAGAACAAATCAGCAACATTAACAGCATCATCGCTTTTATGACATGGTATAAAGTGTGCCATTTTCGAGAATCTATCCACGACAACAAATATGCTATCCCTCCCCTTCTTTGTTCGAGGTAAACCTAAAACAAAGTCCATAGATATATCCTCCCAAGGAACACTAGGTACAGGCAAAGGCATATATAAACCATGAGGATTGAGTCGTGACTTAGCTTTTTGACATGTAGTGCAGCGAGCAATAAAACGCTCAACATCCCGTCTCATCTTTGGCCAAAAGAAATGTGTAGCAAGTACGTCCTCCGTCTTATTCACGCCAAAGTGTCCCATTAATCCTCCTCCATGCGCCTCCTGCAACAACAAAAGACGAACGGAGCTAGCTGGAATGCATAGCTTGTTAGCACGAAACACAAATCCATCGTTAACAACAAACTTGTTCCACATTCTTCCTTCTTTACAATTCTGCATTACATCTTTAAAATCAGCATCATGCACATATTGATCTTTGATGGTCTCCAAACCAAATATTTTGAAGTCAAGTTGTGAAAGCATAGTATAGCGACGAGACAATGCATCAGCAATAACATTTTTCCCTTCTTGTGTTTAATGACATAAGGGAAAGTCTCAATGAATTCAACCCATTTAGCATGTCTACGATTCAGTTTAGCTTGACTTTTAATATGTTTCAAAGATTCATGATCAGAATGTATAACAAATTCTTTGGGCCATAAATAATGTTGCCATGTTTCTAAAGTCCGAACAAGAGCATATAATTCTTTATCATAAGTAGAATAATTTAGACTAGGCCCACTCAATTTTTCAGAAAAGTATGCAACAGGTTTGCCATCTTGTAATAACACACCTCCTAATCCAATTCCACTAGCATCACATTCAAGCTCAAAAGTCTTATTAAAATCAGGAAGTTGGAGTAAACGAGCATGTGTCAACTTATCTTTCAATACCGTGAACGCTTCTTCCTGTGCGGCACCCCAAAGAAAAGGCACATCTTTCTTTGTAAGCTCATTGAGAGGTGCAGCAATGGTGCTGAAATCTCTCACAAAACGCCTATAGAATCCAGCGAGGCCAAGAAAACTCCTCACTTGTGTGACCGTTTTGGGCTGCGGCCAACTCTCAATAGCTTCAATCTTGGCTTTATCAACTTCAATTCCCTGTGGAGTAACAACATAGCCAAGAAAAGATACTCGGTCGGTGCAAAAGGTGCACTTCCCAAGGTTACCAAACAAACGTGCATCACATAGAGCAATAAAAACAGCACGTAAATGTTCCAAATGTTCTTCCAAAGATCTGCTATAAATCAATATGTCATCAAAGTAAACTACCACAAATCGTCCAATGAAAGCACGTAAAACTTCGTTCATTAATCTCATGAAAGTACTAGGTGCATTAGTTAACCCAAAAGGCATGACTAACCACTCATATAATCCAAACTTAGTTTTAAATGCTGTTTTCCATTCATCTCCCAATTTCATACGAATTTGATGGTAGCCACTACGCAAATCAACTTTGGAGAATATTGTAGAGCCACTCAATTCAGCAAGCATATCATCTAGCCTAGGAATAGGATGACGATAACGAATAGTAATATTATTAATGCCTCTACAATCAACACACATACGTTATGTACCATCCTTTTTCGGCACTAGAATAATAGGAACAGCACAAGGACTAAGGGATTCGCGTATATAACCTTTGTCGAGAAGCTCTTGTACTTGACGCATAATCTCCTTCGTCTCCTCTGGATTGGTACGGTATGGTGCACGGTTTGGCAGTGAAGCACCGGAAATTAAGTCAATCTGATGCTCAATCCCTCGAATAGGCAGTAATCCCGGTGGCACGTCTTGTGGAAAAACGTCAGCGAACTCCTGCAAAATGTTAGTGACAGCAGGAGGCAAAGAGGAAGGCACGTCCTCGAATGAAAATAATGCCTCTTTGCACACAAAAGCATAGCAAACAGATTTGCTGAAATCTAGCTCATCAGTATCAGATTTGGTGGCAAATAAACATGCACTTTTCAATTTAATTTCAGAAGCAACACTAGATGGTTTATTATTAGGCTTCATTTGTTGCTCAAATTCTTTTGCCACAATCTGATTTTCACTCTTATTCTTCTCCTGTTTTGCTTTATTAGCTCTATTAATATCATCTTTCAAAATGGAATCAGGAGTCATAGGAAGCAAAGTAATATTTTTATCCTTATGAACAAGAGTATAGTGATTGTGTCTACCATGGTGTACAGAATTTTTATCAAATTGCCATGGTCTACCAAGTAATAAGGAACATGCTTGCATAGGTACCACATCACAATCAACATAATCAGCATATGTAGGGATACTAAAATGCACACAAACAGTACGTGTTACCTTAACCTTGCCGCTGTTGTTGAACCATTGGATGTAGTAAGGATGTGGATGTGGTCTTGTGGTGAGAGAAAGCTTCTCCACCATCTCCATGCTAGCCAAGTTGTTGCAGCTCCCTCCGTCTATTATGACGCGCACAGAACGTTCCTTCACAACTCCCTTGGTACGGAACAAATTGTGCCTCTGATTTTGCTCAGCTTGTGTGACCTGCACACTCAAAACACGTTGAGCAACTAAACATTCATACTTGTCAGCGTCTTCAGGAGCCATGTATTGCGTCTCATGATCAGAATCATCTCCACCATGTTCTTCACGTGTAATAAGAGCCAATGTCTCCTCATCATAGTCACTAGCGGACTCATATCCACCATCCGCGGCAGCAATCATCACACGCGGAGATTTGCATTCTCTCGTATAATGACCTCCTCCCTTACAACGACGACAAATAATATCACTTGTGTGCCCTGTTGATGCCCTGGAAGAAGAAGAACTCTGTGCAGGCCCGGCAGGTGCGCTCTTGGCAGATAATGGTGGTTGTTCCTGTTTTCTTGTATCACGGCTGTAGGAGGCACCTGATTGAGGTGCTGGTGCAGTTGAAGTAGAAGATGCACGCGGCGTCCATGAGGAAGGTCGGTCTGTAGAAAAGTTAGTTCGCACCAATGCTTGTCGATCCTGCACTTCACATTCAGCTTTACAAGCAAGATGGAATAAACGAGTGATATTAGTGTACTCCTTATAGTCTAGAATGGTCTGAATCTCTCTATTTAATCCACCCAGAAAACGTGGAAGCATAGCTTCATTCTCCTCAATAATACCACATCGAATCATGCCAGTTTGTAATTCCTGATAATATTCTTCTACAGAATTTTTTCCTTGTCTTAAACGCTGCAATTTTTGAAGCAATTCACGTTGATAATATGGTGGAACCCAACGCGTACGCATAGCGGTTTTCAAATCAGCCCAAGTAGTTGGAATAGGATATAATCTACAATGTTCAGACCACCAGACACATGCAAAACTAGTGAAAGCACAAACAGCAGCAGCAACCCGTCTCTCCTCGGGATATTGTAAACATGTAAAACGTTGTTCAGTTTCTAACTCCCAAGTAAGATATATATCAGGAACATATCTACCCTCAAATGTTGGAATATTCAATTTCAGTTTAGGAATATGGACATCATCTCGTACCTGAGGTGGTGGTGCAGGCCTACCATTACGAATATATACCTGAGGTCGACCTGGTGGTGGTGGTGCTGGTGGTTGCACGTAGTTCGGATTTTGATCAACCTCATCCTCATAATCTCCCACATAATCATCATCCTCCTGGGTACGAGCAGCAGCAGTAGCAGGAGCCAAAGAAGCACCAACAGCAGTAGCAGCGGCACCAGAATTTTGTCCTGGCTCAATAGGAACACGCTGTGCTCGTCCATACTGATTCGGAAGGGGGCGTAGTTGTTGTTGTTGCAGAGGTGCGACAGGTGCAGCCGGTGGTGGAAGACACGCAAGCAGTTCATTAAATCTGTTATCGAGCTTTGTTTCGAACGTCTTCTCAAGGCCAGTAATCTTCTCCATGGCCTCTTCAAAATTGTTCAGCACATCTTGCACCTGTTCAGTCATCATTTGCTGAAACTTATCATGAAGCTCCTTGTTCGATAAGTTCTCCCAGTCAATCTCGTCGGCTTGTGATCCTGGCATGGTTAGCAGCAATAGAAACACACAAGAATATGATCCTACAGACTACTAAGAAGTTGTGGTGGTGTATCACAAACCCGTCAAGCAAACCTCAAATTCTTACCAGTTCTTACCCAGCAGCAGGTGGTGATCGGCAACCGTTGTAGTCAAAACTTCTCAAAGCTTGGATAGAGCGATTACCAGGGAAAGTCAAACGCACGACGTGGATGTATGTGGAGCTGGGAAGGCTTATAATATGGTAGCAAAAGGGGTCAGCAATAATCAATTCAGAGATGCAAAATTGAATAAACGCTCAACGACGGTACTGTGCTGGTCCTAGGCTAGACCGTGCTAGAGACGCGAGCCTAGAACACTAACAAAATCACGGCGCTGCACGTAAACAAGGGAAAAGCACACTCTCGAATTTTTTTTTGCTGCTTTTTTTTTGCGCTGCTCTTTTTTTCCCGAAAAATCACTATAATGGCGAGTGTCTCAAAACTCTTCCCAGGTCAAACTGACAGGATGGGCACGAAATTTTTGTGACCAAAATTTTTTTTTTTGACTGCCCGGACCCAAAAACTGGAAACGGGTCAAAAAAAACTTTCTATAACGGCGACTGTCTCAATACGCTTAGAAACACCTAAAAATAGGATAGCCAGAATTTTTTTTGTCAAGTGCGTTTTCCGAAAAATTTGGGCCTAAACGGAGGGTGGTTTCCGGACTCTCTTTTTTTTGGAAACCAACCTCTTCTAACGACGGCAAAAGACTGCTGGAATCCGAAACCTACTCAGACAAGGAAACACGAATCGGAAATTAGATGGATACTGAAAACAAACCTAATACGCAAGGAACTCGGATTGGTGGTGGATATATGGTGGTGGTATATGGCAGCGGTGGTGGTAGCGGTGGTAGTATATGGATATGGATCGGTGGTGGTATATGGACACGGATTGGTGGTGGTATATGGATATGGATTCGGAGCGGTGGCGGATAAGCGGTGGTGGTAGATGGCAGGGGCGATGATGATGGTGCGGCGGCGGCGTGACAACTTATGACCAGAACTCGAAACTCTAAAAGACTAGACTCTAAGACCAGCAACTAGACACGACGATGCAACCGCAAATTCAACAAAGCAAAACCCTAAAAAGATTATGCAAAGGCTCAGATTGGTTCGGATATGATGAACTAACCCTAATTTTTTTTGTGGCTTTTTCGTGGACTGTAGGTATGAAGAACAGACTCGATCTAAACTACGAAAAACTGTAAAATCTCACCGAGCAACCTGGAAATCTGATACCACTTGTGTAACGCCCCGAGACCGACGCTCCAGAAGACTTCCAGCTACTCCGAGTTTCGTTGTGTGATTTTGTTTTTTTCGTGCATTCATCCTTGCATCATGTGCATTGCATCATGTCATCATGCCATCATCTCATAAATCTTTTGCATCTCAACTAAATAAATCGTATGGATCTTCGATCCATTTAAATCGAGGGAAACTCACATGGTGACTTCTCTTTATAACATATCCTCCAATATTTATGGAGCTATTATAAATATTCCATTTTTGGAATTCACCATAACACACTTGCAAAATCCCAATGCTTCTGTTGTCTTAATTCTTGATCTCCAACTTTGCCATTTATTCTTTCATCATCTTCCGGAGCTCCACCAAATATCTCAACATTTTTTAGTACTCCTAAAGTCTAGACTCCATTCAAACTCCTTCGGTGCAAGTTAAATAATTTTAGATTTAACTTCTCCTATTTGTTGGAACCATTTTTGTTGGGTTGGAAATATTCCGTAAAGCCTTACAAATATGTCCCACCATTTTATTCTTGTTCTTGGCCTTTCTTTTAATTCTTTTGAATTGCTCTTTATTTTTTTCTGCTAAAGAGAGAGCAGAGAGCCCAGCCAACCTCCCGCGCCCACCTAAGGTCATCCAGCCCGCAGGCCGGCCCATCCATTCCGGCCCAGTCCCTCCTAACCCTAACTCTCTGCCCGATCCGCTAAACATCTCTCCCTCGTCCCCATCTCCTTCCCCTGCTCGTGCCGCCAGAGAGGAGCGAGAGCTCCTCGCTCGATCCCCATCTCCCCTCGATCTCCTCCCTCGCGCCCCTTCTTCCTCTGCCGCTGCGCCGTCGTTCTGGCCGGCGAGCCCATCTCCTCCGTCCATCCCCATCGTCCCGCCGCTGCGCCGTCTTCTTCACCTCCTGCCCGCGTCCCTCTGCTGCCTTGTCGCCGTCGAGCTGCGCCGCAGCGCCGACCTCGCCCGCACCACCACTTCTCCACCTCTCCTGGACCTCCGCCCGCCGGCCACAGGAGCCGCTGCTGGCTGCCGTCCCGCGCTCCTCGCTCCCCTTGCCAGCCAGGAGCTCGTCCCCGAGCTCGGCCAACTCTGGCGGCCCCGGCGCCCGCGCCAAGCTTGCCGCCTCGCCATCTGGTTCCGCCTCAGCCATCCCCGAGCGCCACCGTCCGGCTCCCGTCGCCCCTTTGCAGGAGCAGCCCCATGCCCCGCCTCTGCCTTGTTCGAGCAGGGAGGAGGATGCGCCTCCGGTCGCCCTCATCGACCAGGAACGCCAAGGCCAAGACCAGCCCCGGGCAGGACCTCGTGTTCATCTACATCGCCAAGACCCTAGGCCTTTTGGTGTTGCTCTGTTTTGGAACGCCAAGTTCCTCTACGAAAAACGTTGTACAACTACCGTCGCCAAGACCGTCAAGTTCGACTACCACCGACGTGTACAACTTCAGTTGCGAGAACGTCTACTTCTACTACGACACGAGTACAACTACTTACACTACACCCGAATACCGTGGATGCGACAAGTTCCTCTCCGGACATGTACGACTACCGTTGCCAAGATCGCGAGTACCTCTACCGTCGCCGTGAACGACTACTTCCCCTCCGAACCGATTCGCTTCGAAAACGCACGCTTCGAAGGTATAACCCCGAGACGCCGTCCGTGGACCGAATGCATGTGTTGAATGAGGTGCTCGAGTTTTGCACCGTGATCGAATCGTCCTTGCGATGCCCCTCTTTTGCCGTGCCACCGTCCCGTGGGAACCCGGTAACCGGGATCACCCCACCATCTCTAGCATGTTCCGCACATCCGCACGCCTCCTTTTGCACCGGTATCTCCATGAGTTACCGGGACCGGAATGTTGCCGTGGCACCATTTTTGTTTCGCCGCCGTGGCACCCTTTTTGTTCCGCCATGGTGACCAAATGCTTCATAACATGCTCATGTCAACATTTTCATAAAATTGCATAAAACTTGTATATGTCATCTGCATCATGATAACAACATTTAAAATGTTTAAACTTGTTGTTGCATTAAATTGCTAAATGCATATGGGGATTCTCCGGAATTGTTGTTTGTTGCTTCCGGCCTCATTTAACCTTGACTAGATAGGTAGTTTTTATTTGCTTCACCTCTTGCCATGTTTAACAACATTTAATATTGTTGGGTACATAAACGGGATCAAACTAAATAACTTATCGTGGTGTTTCGTCAATATGCAGTTGCATATTGAGCTCCATTTAATTTGTAGGATTGTTTGTGCACTTTGCCATGCCATGCCTCATTAAACCGGACATGCATCATACTTGTTTGTGCATCATGACTTGTTTATGCTTGTGTGTTTACTATGTTGTTTGTTTCTTTCCGGTTTGCTTCTCTCGTTAGCTTCGGTTTCGTTCCGGAGTTGTGAGGATTCGTTCGTCTACGACCATTTGTCTTCTTCTTGGACTCGTTCTTCTTCCTTGCGGGATCTCAGGCAAGATGATCATACCCTCGAAATCACTACTATCTTTGCTATGCTAGTTTGCTCGCTCTTTTGCCATGCCAATGCTACAATGCCTACCATTTGCTTGTCAGCCTCCCAAATTGCCATGTCAAGCCTCTAACCCACCTTGTCCTAGCAAACCGTTGTTTGGCTATGTTACCGCTTCGCTCAGCCCCTCTTATAGCGTTGTTAGTTGCAGGTGAAGATTGAAGTTTGTTCCTTGTTGGAACATGGAGATGTTGTTCCTTGTTGGAACATGTTTACTTGTTGGGATATCACAATATATCTTATTTAATTAATGCATCTATATACTTGGTAAAGGGTGGAAGGCTCGGCCTTATGCCTGGTGTTTTGTTCCACTCTTGCCGCCCTAGTTTCCGTCATATCGGTGTTATGTTCCCGGATTTTGCGTCCCTTACGCGGTTGGGCTATAATGGGAACCCCTTGACAGTTCGCCTTAAGTAAAGCTCTTCCAGCAATGCCCAACCTTGGTTTTACCATTTGCCACCTAGCCTTTTCTTTCCCTTGGGTTCTGCAGACTCAAGGGTCATCTTATTTAACCCCCCCCCCCCCGGGGCCAGTGCTCCTTTGAGTGTTGGTCCGAACTGGGCAGCCTGCGGGGCCACCTCGGGGAAACTTGAGGGTTGGTTTTACTCGTAGCTTGACCTATCTGAGTGTGCCCTGAGAAAGAGATATGTGCAGCTCCTATCGGGATTTGTCGGCACATTCGGGCGGTGTTGCTGGTTTAGTTTTACCCTGTCGAAATGTCTTGTTGTACCAGGATACCGAGTCTGATCGGAACGTCTCGGGTGGAGGTCTATTCCTTCGTTGACCGTGAGAGCTTGTCATGGGCTAAGTTGGGACACCCCTGCAGGGTATTATCTTTCGAAAGTCGTGCCCGCGGTTATGGGCAGATGGGAATTTGTTAACGTCCGGTTGTAGAAAACCCGAAGTTGACCTTAATTAAAATACATCAACCGCGTGTGTAACCGTGATGGTCTCTTTCCGGCGGAGTCCGGGAAGTGAACACGGTGTTGGAGTTATGCTTGACGTAGGTTGCTATAGGATCACTTCTTGATCATACTTTTATCGACCGTGCTTTGCCTTCTCTTCTCGCTCTCATTTGCGTATGTTATCCACCATATATGCTAGTCGCCTGCTGCAGCTCCACCTCATTACTCCATCCTTCCTATAAGCTTAAATAGTCTTGATCTCGCGGGTGCGAGATTGCTGAGTCCCCGTGGCTCACAGATACTTCCAAAACCAGTTTGCAGGTGCCTATGTTACCGTGCAGATGACGCAACCAAGCTCAAGGAGGAGCTCGATGAAGATCTTGCCCTTTGTGTTGCTTCGTTCTAGTTGATCAGTAGTGGAGCCCAGTTGGGGTCGATCAGGAACCTTTGTCGCATTTGGGGTTCTTCTTTTATTTTGGTTCCGTAGTCGGACCTTGATTGTATCTGGATGATGTAATGCTTATTCATGTAATTGTGTGAAGTGGCGATTGTAAGCCAACTATGTATCTCTTTCCCATATGTATTACATGGGTTGTGTGAAGATTACCTCACTTGCGACATTGCTTTCAATGCGGTTATGCCTCTAAGTCGTGCTTCGACACGTGGGAGATATAGCCGCATCGAGGGCGTTACAAGTTGGTAATCAGAGCCTTCCCCGACCTTAGGAGCCCCATTGCTTGATCGTTTTTAGCGGCCGAGTTGTGTCTAGAAAAATGTTTTGAGTCATTTAGGATTATATATATCGGAGAGTTAGGAATTCTTTTTACTCCCCAGTCTCTTCATCACTCTGGTAAGGCATCCTGACGTAGAGTTTTGACTCTTCTCTTCTCAAATTTCACTAATTTTTTTTTAGGATCACGCGGGTATCTTGGAATCGTTCCGATGGTTTTATGATGAGAACATTGTCTTGGTGCCTCCTGTCAGGGGTTTAGTGGAAGTGTCCCGGGGAGTTGAGCTCTGAGGTGTTGTCGTCATAATTTTATCGTTGCAGTTCTGGAATACCTGAGTTTAGTACGCCGACATCGAAAATCTCTTTTATGCAGTTGTTGGTGAGATAACCCCGTTAACCTAGTACTGAGGTGAGTACGGGAGTATCGCCATAACTTGTATAACGGATGCTTTTCGAAGGTTGAGGTAGATGATTTCCGAAGGTTTCTTGGTTATGTGTTGAAGGATGGATACAGCTGGATGTAGGATTTGCTAGTTTGGGTGAGATATTATGCTTCCCCTGTATCCCCAACACCTGATTGCATAACCGGAAAATTTTGGGAGTTTCATAGGTGGGAAATCAAGTAGCTCTTAGGATATCTTTCCGACGGATGTATGATATGAAATTGGGGTTCGACGTCTAGTGGTCCGCCTATTCACGGTTGGTTTTACAGTGGTCTCGTTGTGTCTTAAAGAGTCCTTGGCTATGCCGACTCGGGGACGCTTCGTATGTCATGTGCACTGCCTTGTACATGATGGTGCTGTACGATCGAGCCCGTGTAGGCCCCACCACGAAAACTTCGGACGAAATCTCTATCATATGTTTGTTCCGGCTTATTCTGCAAGCCAGTCCTTTGTTTTTGTTTTGAGTTGTGGTATTCGAGTTGCTTCGAAGTCAAATGTTGAATCCATACCTTTCCTAAATGGTGTTCTCATATTGCTATGTGAATACTAATCCTTCTTGATCATCGAGTTTGTCATGTCAATTCTTTCCAACCGGCGTGCTTCTTCAAGTGGATTCGATCATTTCAACTTCCGCAAGATCAATTATCACTTCTTCTCAACGGTGTTTGTTTCATCCGTCTCCAAGTTGCCTTTGTTTTTCCCGCCCTCCCACCCTTTTTCTTCAAGGACTCTTATATATTTCAATCAAGTATCCATTTATTCATGTGAAGTCTCTCCATTCTTTTCCGTCAATGTTCTTATCCGGTGATTCTCAAGAAGATACTAACGGAGCTCCAAGTTCATCACTCTTCATTCTC